>NC_142213.1:20168769-20478263 GCF_049639895.1 Pseudopodoces humilis | reverse complement strand
TTTTCTGTTTCACTAGGGCTCTTATGTGTTTGTGATGATCCTTTCCTGTGATGGTGTAAATTGTATAATTTTGGTGTCTTTTGGGAATTTGCCACACTCTTAGATTTTGGACAGTTTCTTTCTTTGCCTGCTTATACACAGAATTTGTATAAGTGTGAATTATTCCTGGGAAGCTTCTGTGATTGATTAGTGGGCCAGAGAAGGGGCAGTTTATCATTCCTGAAGCTCAAGCCTTCTTGTTATATACACTTAAAAAAGATTATATCCAGTTTATGTAGTGAGCCCCAATGCCACAGAAGAGACAGTACAAAAATAGCAAGAAAAATTCAGTATTGCTGCCACACCAATGGGAGCCACAGTTTAAGGTAAAACATATGCTGGATAGTCAATAACACAATTTAGTGGAATATCTGAGATAAAAGCACTTTGTTCAACAGAAACCAAAGCAGTGTTTTTGAAAATTGTTGAGGGTTAGGTGTCCTTTTTTTGTTTTGCTTTTTTGTTGTTCTGGCCTGCTCCTGGAATTTTTACCCATTAGTTGCTGGGACAACCTAACTGTGGGTACTTAGTGGGTGCTCGATAAAGGACAAAGTGGCCGGGCCCGGGAGGGGGGGGCGGGGAAGGGGGCAGGAAAGGAGGGTGGGGACAGTTTTTGGCTGGCTTTCTTCGGCTTTGGGGGAAAGACATTTCGTTTTCTGGGTCCCGGAGCTGCTGCGGGAAAGAGAAGGGAATTTTGCAATCACCCAGACAGAGCTGCTGCTTCTTCTCTTTCTTCTCCCTTTGTTGCTGGCCTCACACCCCCTGTCCTGCTGGGACGTGTGGCAGTGCCAGGCACCGCCGCGGAGCTGCTGATCCACCTCAGCCACCGGCCCAGGATCTCAGCTCATCCCTGCTGATCCACCTCAGCCACCGGCCCAGGATCTCAGCTCATCCCTGCTGATCCACCTCAGCCACCGGCCCAGGATCTCAGCTCATCCCTGCTGATCCACCTCAGCCACCGGCCCAGGATCTCAGCTCATCCCTGCTGTTCCAGCTGAGTGTTCCTCAGAGCCCTGCAGGAGCACCAGGACTGCCCTCCCGAGGGGTTTGTGAGGCAAAGCCTCTCCCCCATCCCTTCCCGTCTCAGCAGAGAAAGCTGTCACGGGGCCCCTGGTTCTGTTTTGTTGTTATTGCTATAGTTATTGTTGTTTGTTTGCCTGGTTATACACACTAGTAAAGAACTGTTATTCCTATCCCCAGATCTCTGCCTAAAGGCCCCTTGATTTCAAAATTATAATAATTCGGAGGGAGGGGGGGGTCTACATTTTTTCATTCCAAGGGAGGCTCCTGCTCTCCCTAGCAGACACCTGTCTTCTAAAACCAAGAAAAAAATTCAGCTGACAAACTGTAAGAAAATTGAGAAAAAAACGTTTAAGTCTGAATTTTAGACTATAGACAGATAATTCAGTCTTCTGGATAAAGTGTATGCAGCAGCAGGAAGCTTTTGTTTGATTCCTGTGAACATCACAAATGTTGCAGATTGAGCAATCGTTGGTGAATGGGAATTCTGTACTCAATAAACTCCTGCAAAAGACAAAAATGTGTGGTTTTCTGTCCCTCATTTGTAAGGGAGAAGGGGTTGGAAATGCTCCTTTGAGTAAAAGCTATTTTTATTTTATTAGACATTGCAAGGGACAGAACAATGTGCTTCACTTTTGAAACCCCAGGGCTGTGTAAGGGCAGAACAAATTTGTGATGCATTTTAAGCCTTCAGCCAGCTCTATTATGGACCCAGGTAGAGAACTCTGGATTGTGTGTGTGCTATCTTCTGGCTTATTCTGTGGAAGTGGAAAACCACAGCAGGAATTCTCTATTGTGCACATCGGGGAACTGATTTTGCTGCTGCAATCTCCCTTTATAAGGGATTACATGAACCTGTTTTGTAGGTCATAACCTCAAACTGTACAAACTATGTTAATCTGACAGGACTCCATGTGTTTGGCCAGTGACTTCCTCTGGGACAGTGTGGTAGTGGTTCAGACTGATAAATAATCAGGTTTTTCAGGAAAAATAAAAAGGGCTATTTACCTGTACACCCAGAAAAATATAGTGCAGGATGAAGAGGTGGAATGAAAATGTTAATATATGCATTTCCTAGTATGCCTGATAAAATGTAATATGAAAACCTATTATTAAAAGGGGAAAAGCAAAGTGTTCACTGAAGAGTCTGTGGGGCTTTATTAATTTTATAATGAGGTGTTTCAACTGGCACCCTCACTCTGAGGAGCTCCTGAGACCCCATTCAAATTGTCTTCTTATACCTCTTTTGAAATTTCATATTCTTTTCTATCTTGAGCTTGTAGGGGGAGAATAAAACCATGTGTGTGAGAGCAGGGAGGCTTTGAGGGATCTTTGGGTTCTTCAGGTAGCTTTATCACTCCCAATCTCTTTAAATTGAACTTGTTACTGTAAAGTAAACCTGTATCAAACTGGTGACTTGCTGTGCATATTAAATTCATAAACAAAATATCCAGAGTCCTCTTTTCCCCTTATAAGATAAACTGGTGAGTGCAATCTAATAATTTCCTGGAATGTAATTAAGTGGCAAGGTATTTGCTTCCATAAAAGCTTCCCCTAAGGAGCTGAGATAACACGCTTGGTAGAATTGCTTGAAAGGTGATGAATTTGAACAAACCAGACAAAACAGGAATAGAGAGCTAGGGAGAAGATTACATTAATTGCACTTATAGAGTGCTTCAAAGGGTCAAAGGCATTGAATTCAGTTGCAATAGGAGCAAATTCTACACACCTAACCGACAAATAGACATTATTTCATCCATGAATTAAGCATTTATAAATGAACAAATATTTAATCACTGTTCAGAATGAAAAAAACATGTTCTTTTATAGAGATGAGGAACTTATCAAAATGAAAAAAGAAGAAATAGTTGGAGACTGTATGTTAAGCCAACACTTAAATTCTGTACAAAGCATCAGCAGCTACCTAGATGTACGAGGCAACAATATAAATCCAATGCATAAATCACTGAGTCAGAAATGGGGTTGGGATTTGAAAAAGGCTGGGTTTTGAACAGGATACAGGGAGACATTATATCATAGTCTAGCAGAGTTGATAAAAATATTAACAAAGTTATTAATAAATATTTTTAAATGGCTTTTCCCATTCCCGTGTATTTTTCTGCTAAATCTTTATGTTTGCACAGAACTTTACTCATTAAATCATTTTATCACCTTTTCTAGCTGGCCAGGCATATACCTTGAGGATTCCTTTTAGACTGGGAACTTCCACAATTCCTTCAATATTTTCACACAGACTTCTTATTTTTCTTTTGCTTTCTCAATCACTATTTATTCTTTTTAGATGCTTCTTTTTTCCTTCTGTCCTTATGTTTCTCTTTTACCTGTGGCTGATGTTTATGAGTGGGATTGCTTGAGTCCCACCACAACTGAGAGCTCAGCCTGAGTGGCTCTAACTTGAAAACCTGGATGTAAGGCAGCATTTCCAGCCCAGAACACTTAGGATTTCAGCAAGAATCTAATCTGAGATAAAACTCCTATAGATAAGCTCCAGGAAAGTGCAGCCTGCTCCTGTCTGTGAGTGCAGCCTAGTCCTGCTGGAGCTCATTGGTATGGCCAGATGCTGGCTTTGCTGTTATATTATTTCCTTGAGGTTTCCCAAGTTCTCTCCATTCCAGTCTGCTGTCATTTCTAATAAATTAAGACCTTGCTGGGAAGTTAACTTATTGGATTAATGGTGACACAGGGTGTTTTTAAACAGATACTATAATATCAGATACTTGTGGATTCTTAAGTGCTATGAGTTTAAGTGTTTTTTAAAAGTGTTAAAGTTTAGTGTTCTCTTGCTTGTATTAGGGTTTTAGATTATTTTCCTTGCTTAGTATTTTAGTTTATATGGAGTTACTCTCATTTGCACTAATGAAAATCAATAATAATTTTGTTTCAAATTGGATAGCCCAATGTTTTTGACAAAATCAAATATTTCCCTGTTCAGGTACTTTTAAAGTAACACACTAATACATATTTATATCTTATAGAGAAAATTATTGCATTTGCTCTGTGTTAAAGCATTTTCTGAGTTTCATGGATTTCAGGCATCTGCCACAGGACAATCCAATTCAGGCTCTAAACAGTCTAAGGACAGTGAAGGATGAGAAAATGATAATTTTCTAAATTTTACTTAGATAAAATCAGTATCATCCACTGACAATAATACCCAGTCCCATATTTTTTAATACAAAGGGGGTTTCTGTCATGTCCTGTGTGACACTTGGACAATATGGGGCTGATATCAGTGTCAATGACACCAAACTGAGGGGGATAGAGAGAGGGATCCTTCAGTGGACCTTAGAAGGGTTGGAGGAATAGTCTGGGTGACCTCCTGCTGTCCCTTCCACCTGGATTGTTTTATGCCCCTGTAACTCTGTGCCCTGTAATGATCCTTTGTACAAGCTCTGAGTCTGACGGGATTTTTAGAACACCTGAGATGAGCTGACACCATCTCTCCTCATTAAGAGATGGATGGAGCCACCAGGTCCATTTTGGAAGTCTAATCTGAAATGCCACTCATTTAGCTCATATGTTTGTTCATGTTTTTTCAATGACTTCCACTGGTTTTGGTGGCAGCTGTGAGAACAGCTAGGAATGCTCTGGAAAAGCCATGGGAAGGACTTCTGTGGCACAGGCAACAGAGTCCCATGATATTCAGATGCTTTAATACAGACTGTAAACCAACCTTCCTGATTCCTGAATGTCCTACCTCTTTCATTATTCATTTTTCACCTCCTACAACAAGTGGAGCAGAAATTCTATGAACAGCATCCTTCAGTGCAGTTGAATCAAACCAGTCAACAAAACATGTCATGAGACCTGGGGGGAATACTGGGACAAACATGCAGGGTGCCATAATCCTGAATGTAGATCATTCCCAGCAATTGGCTGCAAAGAGTTTAATGATGACATTTGTTATGTGTTATAATAGTAGTGGGATATAGATTTTCAGCATTTGTAGCCTTAGATTTAAGGAAAATGAGCTGGACTGTGAGCACACATGGATTCCCAGGGCTGATATCAGTAAGATTATGCATTTGGTGCACTAGGACCATGCTGGCCATGGAGGAAGCAGCAGATCCCAAACCACCAGTCATCCATGGATTATTTTCCAGGTTCTAGTAAGGAAAATATTTATTAAGAAATTAAAGTGGGGGTGTTGGTGTTTTAACTTCCTATTTTATGTTTCATGCCCTCCAGCCTGCTACTATTGTATTTTCTCTGTCCTTGCTTCTCTCTCCCTTCTGATAGCTCTACAAACAATGCCTAATTCTCTTTACACTTGTATATTGTACATACTTTCCCTGCTCCAAGTTGTTTTCCTATTTCCACCTTGCTTTTGATCTGCTCTTTTTCTCTACTGTAGTCCTTTCCCTCAGCTTACAGCATTTATTTCCTAATTAGTGCTTCCCATTCCCATTCTTTTTGCATTGCCGCATTTTGATAGATACCTCTCTTCCTTTTAATTCATCAGCCCTAATCTGCTGGACAGATCTCCTCGCAAAAAATATTCCAGTCTTTGTCTTTGTGGCAAGTTCTTGCCTCTCTCCAATAATGTGTGGCAATTTTACTTCTCCAAACCTGGCATCTTTGGCTCCATACCTTTGATACTTATAAGACTTGGATAGTAAACCCTCCATATGTCATCTTTTTTCTTGCCGGGATAAGTTGGAAAGCATGTTGTTTCTCCTTTGGTTAAAATAGCCCACTTGACCTGCAGTTAACCAGAGTCAAAATCTTTGTTTTCTTAAGAAATTTGAGTTTGGGGAATTATCTGCTTGGCATAAGCAAGTTGCAATTTTCAGCGACTGGAACTGTCACACTTGCATGACTTCTAAGAGGATGGCAAAAAGTGTACCCTTGACATGCACAGCAACCTCTGCCAAATCTCAGACTTATAAATGACTCAAATGATGGAAGATAAGGTCACCGTAAGTTTTATAACAAGGGGAAAAGTTATTTTCCTGACTTTTATTTTAGAAACTGATTAACTAATTCTGATAGACATTTTCCAAAGAAAATGGGATATTCCGCTCAGACTGAGTATAATTATACCAACACAAACTATTAGTAGAAATGTTGGACAATTTACCCGTACAGTGGATAAAATCCTCCTTTCTTCCTTAGGTAAACCTCCACTGGAGTTAGCCATTGTCCGCATAGGATTAAAGGATTATGGATATGAACAATAACATCTCTTTAGGAAAACATTCAATCTTTTTCTCTCTTTCACTTTATATTTGATCCAGATGAAATTATTCTACAGTGTGACACTTTAAAACTATTTGTTTTAACCAACTGATTAAGTAAAAAAAATCTGCCTCAAACCCACTCTTTAAAATATATCAGTCTTACAAAATGAAGTAATTGCTAAAGAAATAACTTTGAATTTAATCCAACATTATATACCAAGTGTATCACTTTCATGCTGTCATAATATTAATGAAATAGATGTTCAAAGAATTCTGCTGAAGAAAAAACATCATAAATGTGAATCTAACTTTTCTTCTATTTAAGAATTACAAAGTAATTTGTATTTTAAAGATCTTTAAAAACTCAAGGAAAGTTTTGGAAGCAGGAATCCTAACCCACAAATCCTGTGCTATTTTTGTAATTCAAGTTATGTGTTCCAAAAGGAGAACTTTCTCAATATGACTTAGGAAAGGAATTGTGTTTCATCTCAGGACAAGATAGGTCTCTGATTTAATTAAAAAAGTCTTAAGAAATTCAGTCTTCTTGTGTTTGTCCAGGAGAAAAAATAACTGGGTGGATTAATTTTCAGTTAGCAAGTGGCACTGCCGAGAAGTAACCCAGCCTTTGATGTTGATTAGCATAACAAAGGAAAAATACAGATGATACTTCGGATTTCTTTTGTAGCCAAATTAGTATGTCAGGTTTGTGATGATAGTGATTAATAGGATCACTGTTATTTTGGAACACAGTTTGAGGTAGATGTGATCAAAAACATGACAGCAGTGTCAGAATTTTTCCCTGTGGAGCTCCAGGATGATGCTGTTGTTCTCCAATTTACCTCTGCTGCATTGACTTCTACGCAAAAGTAATTTCCCATATGCGCAAGGAGAGCTTCAAAATCTCTGCTAATGGGTGTCTGTGGAAAATACAGGTTTTAAGCCATGAATCCAACCTTCCATCAAATATGTATTTAAAGGGGTTATTTGAAGGCATATCTTTTCTGTCTCTTTCCTTTGCCTCAGTAGGTTTAGAAGGTCAAAGGTATGCAAAATTATCAGAGAAAAAGAAACAAATCGGTTTGAAGCTTTTCAAATTTTGTGTCTTCATGACTGTTACTAAATCATTTAAGATTATCATCCTACTTTACATGGGCAGCCAGGGAGATTATGTCTCAAATCTAAATTAATTAAAGGTTTTCAATCATTCAAACTGATTCATATGGGTAATTCTATATCAGTTACTAGAAATACAAAATTATATCCATGCTTATTATATCACTACCTGTTGAATTAAATGATATTTTTAAAAATGGTATGAAAAGAAAGTTGAAATTATATTTAGAAAGAAAAACATTCAAATCTACCACAGGAAGGTTAGGATCTGATTAGAACAGGTCCTTAAGTAATTTTCTTCTTTGTTCAATTAAAAATCAAAGTTTTCTATATAACATTACACTAAGTAAATGTGACTGGATAATTAGAACAATTTTACAGTTCTTCACTTTTACTTAAAGGATGTTTATCTCTTTAGAGTCATCTCTCTAAGCAATTGTGTGCATTTTATAGTTGACATTTTCCCCTATTGTTAAATTTTTCACATAACAAGATTAATTTTTCTTTTAGTATTCCCTGCATCATCCCACAGCCAAGGAGAGCAGGATTGGCCCAGCGTTGTCACCTCTTCCAGTTCAGCCAATTTAATGGTAATGAGAGTAGCTGCTGCAGTAGCTGCTGTAACTCCTGTGCCACAGCTGGGGAAGGTGAACAGCAACACTCATCCTCTGCTCCTGAGAGAAAGCTGGAGTCCCCGCCAGCATCTCCAGGGCCTCCTCTGTTGTCCTCTCCAGCCATTTCCCTGGCCCCTGAAGGACTACAGCAGGGTGAAGGAAAAAGTGCTTCTTTTGGCATCCTTCAGGGATCCTTGTGACAGGGTAGGCTGGGCTGTGAGGGAGGATGAGAGGCGTTCAAGGATAGAAGATAGACTGGAAAACTGGGCAAGAAAGAGGAAGAGAAATTCCCAGTGCTGCCCATAGATCTGCTGTGATTTATGGCCAGTTCCTCCCAGCTTCTCTCACTGTCCTGGGACCCAATAATGTTGTACAATCCTTCCGTCTCTTTGTTTCCCATTAGATCCTGGTGACACTTCCTTGCTTCCGTATGTAATGCCAAAAACTGAATGTGGTTTAAAGGACTGAGAAGTCCTGGATATGCTCTGGCACATCTATTGGCGGTTTTTATCTGGCCCTGATTCATATCATACAGGAACTTTAAGTTCTGCTTGAGCTGCAGTGAAAGCCATGGATGCAGAGGCAGAGGACAGTGTGTGGATGTGCACACTAATCTCTCTATCTCATCTCTCTATGTCTCTATTAATATGGCTGTGAGAACAATTTGATAAATGCTACCAGATCTTCAAGAGATCAGGAAAATATTTTTGCGAGAGTGCACTTGGAATGAAACAGTTACTATACTGAAAGTTTGCCAGTCAAAGCTCATTTGTCTTAAAAGAAACAGAGTTAGTTTAGATCTAAAATTATCTTTATATGAAAACATACAGGCTATGGTAAGGAGAAATCTTTAGCTGAGCAATACCAGCTGAACAATGTACAGTGCTTGTGGAAAACAAGTACCAAAGCAGGTAAATAATAGGAAAATCTGCATGAAATTGTGTGGGAGGGGAAGTCATCACTGCCTTCAAAATTAATTTTGCACACTACATTGTATATCTATTTTATCTCAGTCCACTGGCAAAATTGTTGATGGTGAAGTTTTCCACTTAATTTTAAATTCTGTGAAAAAGACTAGTTTTCATAAGTACCCACTTTTGAGAAGCTGAATATATAGGAGGGAGATTTAAATACCATCTCAATAACAGCCTTATTAAATTCAGTATTGAATGACTGTGACCATTTCTTTGGGTTACCCATCTCTTGCAAACCAATACTTGCTGACTTGCAAGGGTTTTGTGGGCCATCTGATTAAAAGTTTGGTTATTAAAATTTTATCTTAGTAATGTAAGGGATATTAAGATCCTACTCTTCCCTGCATGCTCTGAATCAGTCTCTGATTTTTGCACAAAAGCTTGATTTGAAGCTGATAAAAATAAAAATTGATGGCAGAATTTGTTGTCTGCATTTAACGTGACAGCATATGATTAAAAAATCCTTGGAACAATTGCATATTTTTGCTTTCAGGGAACAAAGACTCAAGAGGAACAAATAAAGGAGGGAAACTCAGATGACCAGCAGAAGGGATGGCTTTATAACACCTCACTGTAGCTTAGCAGGTTACACAAGACAGAATGAAACAAAAGAAAGTAGTAACTGTTAAATTATTTTAGTTAAATGACTTTGTTGCCCAATGGACATTTGATTTTTGTGGTATCTAACAAAGTTTTAACAATTCAGATTCCAATTTTCTGGTGAGAGCTCCCCAAATAAGATACCACACTATCTTCAGGACATTAGTCCTTCTGAAATTACTGACCCTACTAAATGAAAATTAGAAAAAATTATTCCTCTTCTTATGCTAAAAATATATTTTTAATTAGCAATGAAAGAAAGAGACATAGGATTTTTCTTCTCTTTGGATTATGCTCTATTTACTTTAAGATTATTTTTGATAAATAATTGTGGTTCTTGATAGATAATGGTTCCATGATGTGGTTGGGGACATTGAACATTGAATTCAGAGGGTGGTTCTGATTATGATCTCAAACCAGAAATGCAGCTCTTTCTTATAGTACAGTAGTTTTCTTTCTGTTACAGATCTTCTGCTCTTGCACGCAAAGTTATGAAAAACAGGTGTCAGATCTTAAACTGTTTTAGGTGAGATTTAGAAGTAGATTCTGAGGAATATTGAACACCTTCATTTTCAGACACACACTAGTGCAAATTTGTGGACCACCACACTTGGCTGGGGCATGTTTTTATTATTCTGCTTGTATAATACTCATGTTTTAAATACATTCTATAAATCAAGCTGAAGTGATTGGTAAACTAATTGAAAAAGTCTCTGCATTATTATTGACTAGAGCCACTGATTACTGAGGTGATTGATCCATCCTGAAAGCCAAAATTATTACAGAATTTGTTGCTCAAATCATATGTAGATTTTGCTCTAGCTATAATTTTAGTGTGACAGATGAAGAAGAAAATAAAAATTCATTGTCAGCCAAAAGAAATTTCACTAAATAAGACACACTGTAACTAGGAAAAGTTACAAAATATTTTGTGTCAGCTTGACACATTTCTTAAAACTCCTTACACATCTTTGACAATTCAAACAGACTGTAATACCAGAAAAAAAAAAAGAACAATAAAAAGAAGCCAGAGGAGTACATATTTTTGCTAGACTGATTTTTAATCTTGAACACAGTGGGATTAAAATGTCCCCATCCTAAATTTTCCTTTAAATTGCTTTAAATTATATAAATACACTTACAAATTTTGTTGTCACAAAATAACTCAGTATTTCTTGCTCCATATTGTAAATCTTTTTTGCCATCCAAAAACATGTCAAAGTATATAAAGACATCATTCAAGTCAATTAAATACCCTTATGTCACAGCTGCAGAGGGACTGTTCATTTTACATGACTTCAAGCATTCATTTCACTTTCTAGACAGAACTTTCTGATGGATTTTGAAAAAATCCCCAGTGAAAGTAATCATTCAAACAGAAATATGAGAAATGATCCAGCACTGAGATAATGTCAGAAGAGAGGAGAGGGACAATTCATCAGGAACTGCAGTGACAGGGCAAGGGGAAATGGATTCACATTGAAAGAAGGGAAGTTTAGATTGGATATAGGGAAGAAATTGCTGGTGATGGGTGTGGTGAGGTGCTGGAATGAGATTCCCAGAGAAGTTGTGGCCGCCCCTGGATCCCTGACAGTGCCCAAGGCCAGGTTGGACATTGGGGCTTGGAGCAGCTGGACAGTGGGAGGTGTCTCTGCCCATGACAGGAGTGGTACCGGATGAGCTTTAAGGACCAATCCAACCCAAACCATTTCATAATTCTAGGATTTTATGTGAGACATATTTTTCTGCTGCAGCTGAATGTTCTATCAGAGTTTTTAGCAGTAATTGATACCATGTCCACCACAGGCAGAAGCCACTTCCAGCCAATGTGAAGAACATCTTAGCATGCATTTGAATTTATACCCATATGGAAAGCTTTTAACTGCCCAGTGTAAAATTCCTGTACAACCAAGTGATTTATTACTGCATCCAGGGGCTATTTTGTCATCTTTATACAAAGTCTACACATGTCCAAAAGCTCTTAAAAAACTACTTTCTCTCTTCCTGTCATATTCACATCTGAGATAAAAATACTTTCAATGGGGAACTCTTTCCCAGCTGGGATCATGCAATGGTCCTAATGGTGGTAGGCAGATAGCAGGGCAGTTAGCCCTGTGGTGGGCTCTGGTGGTTATTGTGGGCATGTCGGGGACCTCATTTTTAAAGGAAATACTCATTGGAACAAAAAGCTTAACAACATCTGGTGGTTCTTAGATTAACTTAATAAAAATGAGGACCTATTGATCAAAGGAAAACAACAAAACAATGTTCACCTTTTTTTTTTTAAATAATAATAAAAAACACAGGATTTTTCCTGTCATGACAGATGCTTTACAGATGGACAAAGCTCTCATTTTTCTGTTCATCTAACTAAATGCCACCGATGTGTTTGTTAAGATATGAATAATTACGCTAATGCAAAGAGTAGACAGGTGCAGGAGCAAAATATTTTAATATTATTTATGCAGAAAACTAGATAAAACTTCCAAATCATTACTTTTATGGCATTTCAAACACTTGTTTGAGATTTCTGAGTAACATCTGCTACTGGCAAAAATACATTTGTTCCTTATACACTGAGAGGAACTATATATATATATACATATATATATATATATATATATATATATATATATATATATATATATATATATAAAAAACACTATATATAGTATATACTATATATATATATACACTATAGTATATATACTATATGTATATATACTATAGTATATATATTTGCAGTGGGAACAAGGGTGTAAGTCCCTTTTACAGCACTAATGAACCAATAATGTAAAAAAAATGAGAACTTTTCTTCTTTCTGAGGGTAGGAAATGGGAGCTGTAGTTCTTTTCATGGGAAGGGCAGACGCAGCCAAGCAGGAGGCACTTTGGCTGGAAGGATGGCACCAGTTGGCTACCAAATTGTCACAAGAGGCTGTTGAACTGCATCAAGAGAAAGGAGACTGCCCAAGTAGGGTTTTTTTCCCTCTTCTGGCCATGGGATCTGAGGTTTGCCTATCTTTTCTCAGTCAATAAATCACATTGCATGGATTGAGTGGATGTATTTTCTTATTTCCCTATCATTCAACATTTGCATCACATGTTACATGTGATGATTACCAAACTTTCCTTCTCAGTTAATTGTTGCTCCCAGCAACATTCATCTAAGGTAAAGGTTCTATAAATTTAGGAACAATTTGCCATTAGCATTTGGGGAAATTTTGCTGTTAATTTTTCAAAATTACTTTATCAGTGCCAAGAGCTATACAAGGACAAAAATTCTAGCTGTGATTTACAGTATGTTATAAAATGTTCCCTAACAACTGAAATGAAAGAACACTTCTTATTGTAGCACAATACCAGAATGTAATTTACAGGAGCCAATGATCAGGGCCATTTACTTGCTTGTGCTAATTAGCTCAGACCAAATTTTGATTTGAAGTGCAGCCTGCAGCAGTAGTAACGGAATATCCTCTAGGTCACTTTTGGCTATTTGAGTTTTTCCCAACAAACAATAATGTTATGCTGATTGCACTTACCTTTTCTTATTGACTGCAGTGTTCCCTGTTCCTGTTTATCAGTGTAAATGCAGGAGAAATGTTAAATTTATAATTTAATTAACTAATTAATTGCAAATGTAATGAGAGAAAGTCTTCGGCAATGAAAGAAATCTGAGAACCTGAATAGCCTAGGGAAAGGCTCAGCACAACATAAGACTGAGCTGCCTTGAGGCAACAGAAGATACAACTTATGGATCTGTTCAGTTTGGCAATATTGGTCATGCCCTGGTTTGTGTTCTAACCTGAGAGATGACAGAAGACCAATGAGATAATTTTATCCTGCTCTGATATCAATCTGATTTTATGCTAAATTTTAGGGAATTTTTGCAGTAGTTTCTTGCAGCCTCAGGATTTGTGAAGCTGGCAGGAGAAACTTGAAGCAAAATTCTGGGATGAAATTGGTGTTTCTATTTTGGTCACAAGCACCACTCACTGAAGATCTGGAGGGAGGCAGAGAATACTCCTGGAAAAGCAGCCTGTCCCTTTCCTTGCCATCACAAATTCTCTGGAGGAAACACTTAGTGCTGGGCTTCAGTCTGCAGGGTGAACAGTGGGATTGATCCCTGACTTTCATTCCAAGATGGTGAAAACAAATTGTGATTACAAATCACAATAAATTAAGTCTATCTGGGAACTTATTCTTTCACTGAAAGCAGCTTTTCAGCACAAAATTACCAGACAGTTAGTTGGCACTTGACTTATTTGTTGATCCGGATGATGTTTGTTAGGCTCACATGATGTATTTTTTACTTTCTGACATTATTTGTCTGTTTTACAACATATAGCCTGATAATGTGTTTCATCAGTCCCTAGGAAATGAATAGTCAGGGGTTTCATATTTTAACAAACATATTGTCTATATTGGCTGCTGAATTATATGAACTTTTTGCAAGTCTTTGTAATACAAAACAAATAAAAGATGCATAAAATTAGCTTATAATAAGTCATTCATAACTTTGTGAATAACATCACTTGAGATTTGGGATTATCTTGTTTTCCTTTAATTTACACACTGATAAACTTTTTAACAGCCTTAGTTAACTTCCATCCTTCAGTTTTAATATCCTTTTGTTTCTCCTTTCAAATATTTTTCTTAGTGTTTATAATTTATTCACATCAGTTCTGCTATATTAAAATTACTGAGAACAACAATACCATGGTCTTCATGGTACCCTCTTTCTTATGAATTTAAACACCACTTTGAACAAAGACAGGTTGCAGTTGCAGACTGTGATATAAGTAAGGAGAATATACTGGAATGTGTTTGCAAGTCACCCAAGGAAACACTGGGAATGAGGGAACTTTGAAAGTCTTAAAAATTTGAATGAAAAATGTGCTCTACATTATTTACAAGGGCCTGGAGGGCAGTTTCAAACTGCAGTTACAGGGCAGAGTTAGATGGGATATTGGGAAGGAATTGCTCCCTGGCAGGGTGGGCAGGCCCTGGCACAGGGTGCCCAGAGCAGCTGGGGCTGCCCCTGGATCCCTGGCAGTGCCCAAGGCCAGATTGGACATTGGGACTGGGAGCAGCCTGGTATAGTGGAAGGTTTCCCTGCCAATGGCAGGTGTAGTAGAAGGCTTCACTTAGCTTTGCTCTACAGAAGAATGCAGGAGACATATTCAAGGAAAAACTCATATCACATCCACTCTGAACAGATTTTGTGTGATTGTGATTGTAGTTTGCTGAAGTAACCCTGAGCAGTATGAAGTATTCTGTTCAATATGTGGGCTCAGTGCTACAATACTAAAATATTACATAACAAGAGAAAAACCCTCAAACAAACAACAAAGACATAATTCCTGCCATCTCACAATTCCTCTATTTTGTTGGCAATTGCTTATTTAGTGCCCTCCTACCTCTGGGTAATAACTGTTTAATTTCTGTTTAATGATCTTATTTAAAGAATACCCACTCTGGCAACTTGAAAACAGGTTTTAGTGATAAATTATTTTTAAAGAGTAAGTGTTCAATTAAATATGTAACCAGATGTTAGTTCTATGTCTTCTTAGGCAGCAGTTTTTGTTTTACTTCAGCCACTGGGGATACCATACTTCCCATATCACTGTAATAAATAGAATTGATTTGTGCTAACTAAATTTTAACTATTTGGAAAGTTATTATTAGAAACAATCAAGAGAATCAGTGTTACAATGCAGATGTACCCCTGTACAGATGTTACATGTTAAAATTAAGGTACAGGATGTAGTTTTGAGATATGTGATGTCCCAAGATGAAATTGACCTTGAGACGGACCAAGCTGAAACATTTTAGGCATAGGGCCTGAAAATTAATGAATATAAGACTAATTAGTGGACTTACATAACACAATGTTAAATACGCACGTGCAAACCTGTAAGGTTATCCAGAGGACAATGAGTAAGTGTAAGCCTTCATCAGAAGACCACCAAAAGAAGACTGAAGGCCCCCTAACAACAAGTGAAGCATGCGCTGTGAGGAATAGTGACGTAAAGTCAAAAAAATCAGAAATAGGAGGAAACTTACAGGAAACATTAATGAATATGTATAAGCATACAGTATGCAAGTTTAGTTTAAATCGTTTTGTTTTGTACGTGAGGCAAGGTGGGAAGCCCTCTCTGTACCCTGATCAGTTTTGTACGTGAGGTGGGGTGAGAAGCCCTCCCCGTACCCTGGTCAGTTTGCTAATGCTTTAATTATACTTAATTATATATATAATTTGCCAGTAAATTATATTTTTTTTTACTAAATTGTATTCTTTCATACCAAATCACTATTCAATTCACTAAATTGTATTCATTTTTAATTAAACTGCTGTTAACTCAAGGGACCTAATTGTCAAAATTCTAATTTCATTTATAACATCTCTTTTACTCAATTCTATCAACTATTCAAATTTTATAGCTATTACTTCGACTCCTTCCTGGGTTAAGTTTCTTACACAATTTCTAATAAGGCCTTGCTGCAATTAGAATTAAAATTAATATTAATGTCACAGAACCCCAGGCTGGGTGAGGCTGGAGGGGCCCACAGGGGCTCCTCTGGTGCCACCTCCCTGCTCCAGCAGGGCCATCCCAGAGCCCAGGGCACAGCAGTGTGTCCATGTGGCTCTGCAATATCCCCAGGGAGGAGACTGCACAGCCTCTCTGCACAATCTGCTCGGGGCTGGGCACTGCCCAGGGCACAAGTTCTGCCTCCTGTGCAGGGCAGGACCTGGGCTCAGCCCCTGCCCGTGGCTCTGCTGCCATTGCTGGGCCTGGAGCAGAGCCTGGGCCTGCTCTGCCCCTCCTGCACCCAGGGACAGACAGGGATGGACAGGGACAGATACAGGGACAGCCAGGGACACCCAGGGACAGACACAGGGACAGCCAGGGACAGACACAGGGACAGATACAGGGACAGCCAGGGACACACAGGGACACACAGGGACACACAGGGACAGACAGGGACACCCAGGGACAGCCAGGGACAGCCAGGGACACACAGGGACAGCCAGGGACACCCAGGGACAGCCAGGAACAGACAGGGACACACAGGACACCCAGGGCTGAGGGCCCCTCTCAGCTGGGGCTCCTCTCCAGGCTGAGCAGCCCCAGCTCCCTCAGCCTCCCCTGGGCACTGAGATGTTCCAGGCCCTTTCTCAGCTCCAGGAGCTCCTGTCCCTGCTGTGCTGTAAAAATTCTACTCATACAACAATTGCTGCAGTTGTTAATATATTTTTTACTTTATGCTCAGCACATAAACTGAAATAGTTGTGGGAAATGAATCTAGCTACAAGCACTCAGAACTCCTTTCTTCCTTTCTGATCTGCAGCTGCAGGAAGGGGGTGAGCTGAGGGCATTTTCCACACAGGCATAGCAAGGAACAAGGTGATATATCTCCATTTACAGGTGCTCTTGATAATCTTGCCTGTGACCCTTACAGTGGAAAAGTCAAGACTATGAATATTGCTATCACTTAAATATTCATTTTTTAAAAACTGAAAAAAAACCCCACAAAAAATCCACTAACTGAGAGGTGCAGGTTTGAACATCTGGGTGATTCACCTTTCCCTTGGATCCTCTCTGCTGGCCACAGCTCTGTTTTAAAGCAAACCCATCCATTTGCAGACACCTGGCAACTGTTCCAGTGCCTGTGTTAGAGGAGAGCACCAGTGGAAAGGAAAGTCCATCTGTGCACACCATGGACACCTTGGAATCTGGACAGATTTTTCCTCTAGGTGAGGGGAGCACAACTCATCTTTCCCCTAAACATTTACATGACCATGGAAGTGCAAACTTTCTTCAAGATGGGTAAAGCAAATGTAATCTGAAGCATTTAGCAGAAATCTCATTAAAGAGAATTCAATAAAAGATTAACTTCTAAACTAATTTCAGCTCAAGAATGACAGTGAAGAGCTTTTTCTGGTAATCCCCTTACTGCAGCATAGAGGCTTGCTGATAAGTGGAGGAATTTTTGTCCAGATGTTGCACAATATCCTTATGTAAAGTGAGCTTTTGAACATTTTATGTTCCCAGGTTTGTTTTAGGAACAGTTCAAATACGTTTCATAAAAGTGCAAGAGCACCTGAAAATTTGTAGCATTGTGCTTTAGAGGTTTTCAAAATATCCCTGATATTCTATTACAAAATTAAAATATAAAGACTTATTAAAAATGAAAAGCTGTTTGAATGTCAGTTGGGACATATCTTCTAATAGAGCAAATTTTGCCTCACTGAAGCTTAAAACTCAACAAAATCATATGCTCAGACTTTCAGATAAAATATTCTCTGCTTAGAGACTTTATTCTTGTTGATGCTGAGCACCTTTTAGAGGTCCTAAATTCAGTCAGGAACGTCCAAGGCTGCCAGAGCTCCAGGAGCATTTGTACAATGCTCTATGGCACAGAATGGACAGAATGGGATTGTTGGGGTGTCTGTGCAGGGACAGGAGTTGGACTGGATGATTCTTGTGGGTCCCTTCTATAATTCTGTGATTTTATCTAGTTTGTTTTCATGGCTGCCAGATCAAGCAATTGGACATCCTTATTATTCTTCTCCTAAAGAAGCTAAGGAGAAGCTGAAGGAGCAGGACAGAAGGGCTCATTGAATCTTACTTTAAATTATTATTTTTGGTGTATAGATGCTAACTGTGAAGCAGGCAGCATATTACCTGTAGAATAGCAGGCCATATAACTTTCTCAGTCTTGCCTGAGAAAGCGGCCTGGGAAATCATAAAAAGGAATTAAAACAATCTTCAGAGATAGAAAACAGCCTTGCAGGTGTTGTTTGTCTGTTCTTTGTTTTCTTGCAAGAGAAGGTCAAGGGGTGGTGAACCCCACTGACCAATGATGGTGCTGTGTTAGTTTACTAACCAATAAGAGTTTTCTTTTCTGTACTTTTCACGTATCGGCCTATAAAAAAGACCTGAAGTAATAAACCGAGAAAAATCCTCCTGTTCGACTCCACAAGAAAGTCTGTGTCGTTCTTCTCGCCGTTCCCAATAAAGCGACATTGGTGTAGTAACACTCAAGAGTTCCTTTCAAGGGCTCACCTCCCACTATAGTAAGAGATACATCTCTCATACACAAAGAAAAGATCATGAACTGCCTATCCTGCTTCCTTTTAGCCCACTCTGGGCTCCTGCAAGGTTCTTTACTTCACTTGAGAAAAACACAGCAAGAAGCACAGATATTTTGCAAAAAATAGTCAGTAAGAAATTTTTCTGGTTAGGTCTATTCCCATTGTCCAAGAAATGCCAGATACTCTATTTTATAGAGTTTCTCCTTCCATAGCCCTTGCACATCACAGACAATGTTGATATTTGTTGCCTTATACACCAGTGTAAATGAAGAATTTTGGTTATATAATTGCAGGTCTGATTTTCCTGTTCCATTAAAGGACCACAGGCAGAGAAACATTCTGTAGCTGTTTCTCGAAGTTAAATAAAGAGCAATTCATGGCACCTGGAAATCTGGAAATCTAGATTTTTTCCGTGGCATCTTCTGCTCTTGTTGTCTAAGTTAACTTTAGCAGCTCTTCACTGAAAAAGGAAATACTTGTGCTCTAATTGTAATTAATTAGTTGCAAAAGTTATGAAATTTTGTTTTAACTTTCTCTTTCTTGACATAAAGCAAAGACAAAGAACCATTTTGCCTGGAGTGATCAATCATGCATGTCTTCAGTAGATTTTGGAAACTTTCAGAATGGAGGAAATTCAAATTTTTACAAGGGCTTGTATTTAAATCTTTAAAATAGTACATTTCGATAAGGGAGGCATTTGCTCAACTGCATTATTTTCAGAATGCAGAATGCTCAGAGTTCCTATCTTGATAATGTGTGGTAAATGTGCCCATGTATAATATATGAATCGGGATATGATCCTGAATTTTGTGAGAGGCTTCCTAAAGGTGAAGGTTAATGCAAAGTGGGAACAAGAAGCTAATTGTGTTTCTGAGCTTTTTTAATTGTGAAAGCTTTGAATAAAACATAACACAGAGACCAAAACCACACAGTTGAGTAATCCTTTCAGTTCTGTTGGGGCAAAGATATGATATCACTAAGAATTAAATATGAATAAATACAGCATATCAGAAGTTGTTACGTTTAAATATCTTGTTTAAGAACTTTACAGTTCAGTGAAAAATTAGCTGAGAACTTCCTTCTTAAAAGCTGAAAAGATCACTCCCAAATCCTACAGCATTAGAGGAAATGCTAAGGAAAAATCTGTGAATCCAGAGTTCACATCACAGCAGGGCCTGTCACTGACGCTGGTTCAGGGGTTGACTGGGTGTCAGGAATGCAACATCTTTGGGATATTGATTGAATCCCAGAGTGGTTTGGGTTGGAAGGGACCTTAAAGCCCCCATCCAGTGCCACCCCTACCATGGGCAGGGACACCTCCCACTGTCCTAGGCTGCTCCAGCCCCAGTGTCCAACCTGGCCTTGGGCACTGCCAGGGATCCAGGGGCAGCCCCAGCTGCTCTGGGCACCCTGTGCCAGACCCTGCCCACCCTGCCAGGGAACAATTCCTGCCCAATATCCCATCTATCCCTGCCCTCTGGCAGTGTCCTGTCCTTCCATCCCTTGTCAATTGTCTCTCCATCTTTCCTGCAGTTCCTTCAGGCCCTGCAAGGCAAGGCCACACTGAGCTCACCCCAAAGCTTCTCCTGTCCAGGCTGAACAATCTCAGCTCTCCCAGCCTTTCCTCCCGGCAGAGATAGTCTGGAAAATAGAACACCATTGTCTGTGTAGTTCCACAGTGATAACTCTAATCAACCTACTAAAGTACTACTAACAGAAATGTATTATTAATGAACATGAAACTTCTAGTTATGAAGTCAGGAATGGCAGCTTTGATATAAGGAGCTGAGATAATGCACAACTTAATTGATAAAAAATAAATATAACATCAAGTCATGGTGCCCTCATCTTCATTTCTTAGCAGATTCATCCTTGCCATGAAGAGAGTGTAGTATGCAAGAGGTGAGAATCAGGATTATATTCCACTTCTGAGAAGAAAATGCAGCAATTCTGCTAGCTTTTGCTGAGATCACAGAAAAAACCTATGTCTTAATGAAACCATCCTTAATATTAAGAAATCAAAAATTATGAATACATATACCTTATGCCTCAAATTTATATCTACTTTATTAATAATCATATTCTCACTTTCAGTGCATAACCCAAATACTGGTTTTTTTCATGAATATTGACCCTAAAAAAATTAAGGAACTACATACAAAAGCTTAAAAAACTATTTATACTGCACCTAAAGAGAAGTTCAAAATCTTGAATATTGATATTATAAAACCAGGTTGATGGCAAGTATGTTGCTGTACTCTATCAGTAAACTGTAGACCAAACTCTAATTCAATGAATTCAGTGGACTAACTCAGTAAATTAGCAGTAAACTCTGGGAAATTCTATGTATAAAGCCTGTTTCAAGGTAAATTATAATGATCTACTTCAATTTTTATCCTTCTGACCACAGTTTACTCCTATTTAAGTTTACAGGCTACTTGCATGAAAATGAAACTCAAAGCAAATCAATGTAAATACGTATGTATGCTACATGCAATTTCATTTTTAATTTAATTTTTATATGTATTGACCCCAGATAACCTTCATTAAGACTACCTGAAACAGATGAGTAAGAAAAAATTACATTTCTTCATACTGTGTGTTAGGAATGTTGTAGAAAGGTTCAGGGTCCATGGCGTCCTTGTCCTGCCAGGATGGAGATTCCTTGTCTTCTCTGGGAAACCTGTTCCTGCGTTCAGTAAGAACCACTGTCTTTATTCATGCTTTGCCTTTATATTTTGTTTTAATTTTAATCCAGATATTACTGTGTTTAGAGCTTTGATGTCATGGTTACAGCTGCTTTCTGACTCCTATATTGATATTTCTCTGAGATTATTCGGTATAATTGTAGTAGTGTCAATTAGTCAGTGGTATTATCCTGTTTGAACACACAGCAGTTACAGAGCATAAAAATAAATCAGCATTTCACAACACTTAAAAGGTGACCAGGATATTAATAATTTGAAATGCTAATGTAGTTTGCTTTTATTTTTTGCTATAAAGTAAATAAATTTCAAATAACCAGTTTTGGTTTTTTTTAAATCAAAAAGTAGTTGGAAAGCACTGAATAAAGCCAGTATTTAAGGAGTCTTTATTCTGAAGTAAGGTAACAAACTTCTTATATTTTAATGTATACTGATGTATGTTTAGGGGCAAAAAATGACGGTTTATGCGGAACAACACAAAAAATTAGATTGAAGTTATTTTCTTTCCAACAGTACCTCCAACAGCTGCCTGATACTTTCCAGGGATGAAATTTTTGAATAGGAATGAAGAGAAGTACCAAACACTGAGGAAAATTCTGAATAAAATATCAACAGAAGGAATTTCAGCAGGATGAGAGAACAGTCAGGGGACTGGGCATGCAGCTGAGAGAATAATTCACATATTCTAGATCATCATTTCTCTATTTTTGTTTTATTGTTAAGTGTCACTGTTGGACATGAAATGATTGACATGGATGCAGCTCAAAGTGTAGTGAAAAAAGAAGAGAAGTTTATTTGTTCTTTCAGTATTTACAGGTTTTCGATGACGACTAGGGATTGGATAGTCAGGTTACTACCTTCCTAACCATACTGGCAATGACAGACGTCCATCAAAAGACATATCTTTAATGGAATGTATAAACACTTATGTTTATAGTTACTTTCCTGGGAAAGTGACTAAAAATTATGAAAACAATATCAAAAGGTCTGATTCTCAGGGCGACAGTTAAGGAATTGGGGATTGTGTGGTCATTCAGACTTTACATCCTCTTCTCTTAACCAATGACAAAGGAATGCTTGGGCCAAGTTCAAGTACCTTTAAAATGCATATGGATTTTGAGCTTCTTTTAATGAACATTTAATATGGATCGAAAGAAACTGGGAACATCTAACCAAAATTTTGTAAATTGATCCTTGTATAATGACTTATTCCTGCTACAGAAATTTAAAAAATAAAGATAAATATTAAAATAGAAAGAAATTAAATGCAAAGAGACTGTTGATTGCTGTCATTTTTGCAACCACTCCTCTTGACCATTGGGCAGCTTAAGTTGCAAAACAATTCAGCCTCTCAGAAATCACTGGTTAAAAGACTACTATCACTAACAGTTAAAGAATCCTTTCCCTTTAAAAACATGCTCTTGAAATGTGAAAAATAGTCATAAAGTCATGTGATTTGTATTTTTTTGAAGATCTTTTTGGTGAAACACTGAAATAATTACTCTGAAAGACATATATACTTAATTTGATCTACACTTTAATTTGATCTTCTAGTAACGAAGTTAAAAGCAATGTGGGCACTGCTTTTTAGGTAAAAACTCTTGATAATGATAAATACATATTTATATAAATTCGTGTTTCTATAAATAAGTAAATAAAATGTCAAGCTTTGTAGTGGAGAAGGTTCAGCATGTTTTAGATAGAGTAAGATGAACAGTAGGAAGGAAATATCTCTAGCTTATTTCTGAAAATGGTTTTTAGAATTTTTTTTTTCATTATTTCTCATAAACTTCTTTAGTGGAGTTCTATGGTTCTTCGGCTGCACCTCTGAACTCAGCTTTGAGGTCTTTGGTCTGTGGTTTATTCTGCTGCTTCTTCAGATTAAAATATATTATTCAGTGTGATTAAAAAAAAACCCAGTAGGAATGCCACAATTCAAATTATATTTTCTTAGGGGCATGGAAGGGTGATAAACTATAACATCATATTCAAATTCTGTCTAATTTTGATGTGTTGGTGTGACTATGTGACTATGTTTGTACTTCTGATCACTATGATGGAAGAAATCAATGTGTTCTTCCATGAAATAGTGTCAAAAATTAGAGAAGAAAATACAGGAGATGGAACAAAGGAAGATCTAATAGCTTAACTAAAACAAACTAACCTCCTGGATATACAGAAATGACTTATTAGCAGTTACTCAGATTGATCTTGTAAAAGTAATTTTTTAGAGAAGAAACTGATATCAAGAAATACTTGGGATTTTTCCTTATTTTTCCTTTTTTTTTTTTTAAGACTCACCTTAAAAGTGATACCATGTGAATTTCTTTAAGTTTTAAATAATCAACAGATAGCTGACTAATGCCCTGAAAGAGGAAGATGCTTAGAGGAATTTAAGGTGCAGTGACTTTAGTCAGAAGAAGAGTTTTGGTGCCATTTTAAACAAATCCTTCAGTATTGTCTCACGTTTCCTGAACTGGAATTATTTTACCCCCTAATGCATTTACTTGTTTGAACTCTATTGTTAGAACAAAGTGAAAAAATCATATTCTGTCTCCACAAATATTACAGTATTTCAGCAGATGTTTTTATCCTAAATTTTAACAAATGCTGTAGTTAAAATATTTTTGAGTGAAAATAGTTGAATGTAATTTCAGAGATCTCAGAATTCATAAAAATAAACTTTGCTGTCTGACTTTATTGTAGTTTTGATTAATGTGTGCCTCTGCTCTTTTTACTTTCTAAATTATTATGAAATTGTCAGTCTTTGTGAAAGAATGAAAGGTGGCTTCAGGTTTGGGGAGACCTGCCATGACCCTTCTTTGACAAAAGGCAGACTTGTAAGCAGCCAAGATGATTTGAGTGTTTCAGATCAGCATTCCCTGGCTCCTTCAGCACCTGACTTCTGTGACATGCCTGGGAATGCTCGAGTAGCCATATGGTGCCATTTTATATAATCAGCTCAGAACAGGTTAGCGCAGTGTCCAGCTGTTTAATTTATGATATTTGAATAATTTAGAAGAAACTTCAAGCAGTGCTAGATTTGCAGGTGCTTTAAGCAGCAGTGCCATAGAATTTGAGCCTTTGTCAGTGGCAAATTTTCATAATTCAATTCTTGTACTGTAGAAAGTTGTGGTCAAGAGTTCTGTCTGACTTGTGCATCATCTCAACAATTCCTCTCTAATTTATAATGACATTTTCAAACAGCCGTTTTTCAGGGTATGATTAGGTATGATTAGGAGTTGCTATTTTTCAGGGACTGACATTTATTCAGAGCTGTGTATTCACAGTTCCAATACTCTATAAACATAAGTAACAGTGCTCATTATCATGCAGCCAAGTCTTTAAAGATAACTGAAGAGGCAGCCACTTCAGGGATCACTCTAAAGGGACATTAGCTGATTAGTAGATAAGATGAGATACTGCTGAGGAGGAATTCCAAAATTCTGCACTTCAAATAAAAATAGAAATTCATTGATATCAATGTTGCTGTTAAAATTCGTATGATCATAGGATATCCTGAGTTGGGAGGGATTCACAATCATCACTGAAGTCCTGTATGGAGTAGTACAAGTCCTAATCCTGCTGAGATAAAGGAAAAAAATTTAAAAACATAGAGCAGAATTTTTCCCTCTGTATCACCACTTCCTTTAGTACTGGGGCTTTCTGTTTAGATTCTTCTTCTATTTCTTGTTTTTTTGTTACATGCATTTGTGAAAAACGAAGTTCATTCTCCTGTTAAATTTTAAAAAGTTTAATAAAGAAAATAAGAGACAGAATAAAGCAAAAAGTAACGGCCAGGTGCCTTGGTGTGCTACCAAGAGCAGAACTGGTATCTTTGGAACACTCCTTTTATCCCATTCCGCTGTAGGGCTTTAATGCATATTCAAACTTTTCCAAGAAGTATTTTGCATGGCTAAGCCTTGGGTCTGCCTTTATAGAGCATGTGTCCTAGAGATTTTATTTCCCTTTATCACATTTTTATTTGGGCTGGGGTTCCTCTTTCTGCAGGCGGTCAGTGTTGATAACAGCCTGGGCCCCACCATCAGTTTCCTGGAGGTTATCTTGCTTTGCACAGACAGGACCAAGCCCTAATGTCCAAAATTCTTCTTGACCTATTGTTGCTTTTAGCAAGGCAGACACCCTGGTTCAGGCGCAGCACGGTGGCCCTCCCCAGGCCACTCGGTCCAAACTGCACACAAGCATCAATGTGATGGATGGCAGAAATGGCGTTTATTGCTGGAGAATTTGACACAACACTTTATAACCTAGGTTCACAGTGTTACTCCCATCTGCTTTCATCACAGCTAGGTGCTATTGGCTGATTACGGGGGTCATAACCATACACTGTAGAGGAGGGGGGTGACTATCTTTCCGTTACATCCTGTTATCTTCCATGCACCGGGCCCTAGCACCCCACACCTATGCCTAAAACTTGCTAACAGGAGAAAAAGAAAAAGACATAGCAAAAGCATATAACATATAACATTCATCTTAATTCTTGCGAAAAAGGCAATATCACAATATGAATTCATAACACATTGATGACAGTTCTTGGACCCTAAATTATGTTGTGGTGTCCTGGGGTGACTTTATGATGCTTGTATCCCCAATTGCCTGGTTTATTTTAAATATTCAGTTCTGCATCTTTAACACTGGCTCTGAGAGCGAAGTGGGGAAAGAAGAAGCAGCAGTTTGTGTTGAGAGAGAGCCCTCAGTGCCCTGCATCCTGCTCCTGGGCTGTGGTGTTCAGAGAGAGCCCTCAGTGCCTGCATCCTGCTCCTGGGCTGTGTTCAGAGAGCCCTCAGTGCCCTGCATCCTGCTCCTGGGCTGTGTTCAGAGAGAGCCCTCAGTGCCTGCATCCTGCTCCTGGGCTGTGTTCAGAGAGCCCTCAGTGCCTGCATCCTGCTCCTGGGCTGTGTTCAGAGAGAGCCCTCAGTGCCTGCATCCTGCTCCTGGGCTGTGTTCAGAGAGAGCCCTCAGTGCCTGCATCCTGCTCCTGGGCTGTGTTCAGAGAGAGCCCTCAGTGCCTGCATCCTGCTCCTGGGCTGTGTTCAGAGAGAGCCCTCAGTGCCTGCATCCTGCTCCTGGGCTGTGTTCAGAGAGAGCCCTCAGTGCCTGCATCCTGCTCCTGTGGTGTCTGCAGCATGGACAGACAGTGGGACAGAGCTCTCCTTTGCTATTAATTTTTTAGCTAGCTGAGGCAGGGAAGTTCCCTGGACTGCTTTTATCCTTTTTCCTTGGATCTGTTCAATCCTGCTCTGGACTGAAAACCCAAACAAACCCCGGGAGCTCACACCTGTGACCCACCAGGGCCTGGGTCTTGGCACTTTCCAGCGCTGGAGGGAATGATAAGAATCTGAGCAAGCCAAGCTACACCCCATGAAAAGGATGTTTTCTGGACTTGCCATCTCATCGAACAGCAAGAGGTTTTATTGTTTAATATTATTCCATTTCTGTTAAATAAAGAGTTTTCCCCACTTTTCTCCAAGGAAATATTTTTTCCCAAACCAGTTGGCAGAGGGGCCGCTTGAATTTGCTTTCTGGACGGACCCCATTCAGAGGTTCTCTTCCAAATTTGATCTTAACCAGGACATGTAGTTATTGTTCTCTCAGTGTATTTAAATCCAACCTTTAACTGTTTGGATTACCTGGTCTTTGCTTTGGATGTGGGCTTCCCTGCTGTGAGCTTGCTGTGAGACAGCAGCCACTCCCTCCTGCATGTAGTCAGGCCACTCCTCATTCCCATGACTAAAGCCAGAAATATTTGTGCCCTTATTTTCTGGGAGTCATGGGAATTGTTTGTACACTGAGTTTTCCTTTTTCTCCCCTCTATATGAATTTGATAGATTTCTTTCTGGTCCATCTAAATATTCTTTTGAATCAATACTGCTTCTGTTCCCATCTTTGCTGTGCTTACTCTACCAGTGCTCCTGAAAATGAGGCTAAACCAGCACAAGAATGGCTTTTCTTAAATGTCAGACTGGCAATATTTGCTGTAGTGTAGCAAAGATCAAAAGATTTTTGACACTTAAGCTTCATTCTGACATAGGTAACTTCATTTGTTTAAAATTCTCTGATTGCACTGTCAAGGATTTGTTTTGGGGGTCATATTCTCTTACATTTTGTCATAGATCCTGGTTAGGGGTTTGTCCTTTTAAGACTTCCAGTGTTCAAGAGATGAACCAAGTGATTATGTTTTGTTGTAAATAATTCTCTACCTTTTTAGATAGGGACTGCCAATTTTTGTGTGAAATTTTTGTTTCTGCCACTTGGGGGTTTATAGTTTGGATTTGTAATTCTCCCATTCTGCCTCAAGTTTATTTAGCTGTAAGGGTTTAGTATCTGCTTAGTCAGTGATAAGGAACTATTTTGACAATATTTTCTTTCTTTCACTGGTATTTACCCCTCAGTGCAGTGTGCTATCAAACCTTTCAGCTGTTCAGTGTGCTACAGCTTAAAATGAGGTATAATTTTTTTTGTAATTCTTTTCTTGTGCTTGGTTGTGGTTTAGTTTCTTTGGCAGTATGTTGTGGTTCAGTGTGGCTCAGCTCCATACAGCACTATAGAATCACAGGTTTTCACTTTTCCTAATGGCATCATGGTCTGTGGAGTTTCCTGGTCCTTCCACAGCCAAGAAAAGTTTTTGGTATTGTTATTTTTCTATAGAATATCCACATCTAACTGAAATATGTGGTTCTCATTCCCAAGTTATGAAAAATCCAGTAAAATCACTGGTGTTTCATTTTAATTGCAATTTTTTAAGTTTTGTGCTGAAAGAACTGAGCTGTACAAGCTGCATCCATCTTCTCAGGTACTCCACAGAGAGGAGCAAAAGAAAATTATATGCCTATTGGGGAGTGGGGAATGTGTGGAATTACTGGAATAATTTTAATCCTAATTGCTTCCTAGCAACACTGGCACAACTATAATGATGCATCTCACACAATCAAATGCAACAACAATAAAACAAGTAATTCCAATTATACAAGCCTGGCAGAAGTTTGGAGACCATTTTCTGAAAGTTGATTAATAAGAAGTTCACATCCTATAATCCACGTTGAATTTATTCCTGTAATACATCTTAACTTCTAGAGGAGCAGTGGTTAATTGCTAATCCATACTCATTGAAGAGAACAAATGAGGACAGCAAGGGCAGATATCCATGCACCATCAGATCAAACATAGAACTTGTGAGCACTTTTCCACTCAGATCTCTGGTGTTTGTGTAACTTTTGTGCCCATGACTTCACAAGGTCTTTGGACATTATCAAGGAATTTGTCCAGCTGCAGCTGGTGCTTTTGCTGACAATGCCTGGTATTTGCATAGATGTTAATTAGATATTTCAAGTTGTGTAAGTCTTCTGGAGTGCAGTTATTGCTGATCACCAGAATGTGCTTGCATTTTATATGACTGACTGTACTTTGGTAGTTATTATTCAGAGCCCCCTTACAAATCTATATTTCTTTCATCTGCAATGTATTAAGCTTGCAGTGGGATCTGCTGGGTTGTTCTTGGCACAGCAGACATTTTATTTTAAGGTCCACCTTTGAGCACAGTGTGCTAAGTTTATCA
Source organism: Pseudopodoces humilis (assembly GCF_049639895.1). Taxonomy (NCBI): domain Eukaryota; kingdom Metazoa; phylum Chordata; class Aves; order Passeriformes; family Paridae; genus Pseudopodoces; species Pseudopodoces humilis. The sequence goes on along the minus strand of NC_142213.1, from coordinate 20,449,322 downwards.
TTCTGGTTTTAGGGTTTAATCGAAAGCCCATTGAGACTGACATAAAAAAAATCCTATCTTTGACTCAGCTTTAGATGATATTCCTGGTCTTGTGCCTTATGTGTACAGCTCTCAGATTCATCCAAGATGGGCAGGGATCAAGTATTTGCCAAGGAGTTTATGTATTTCAGCAAATAAATTAGTTGCCACGTATGGGGATGCATGAATCACTTTCTGACCTTATTTTTTGTTCACTCTTGCTGTTGCTTGACTTGTAGCAGAACAAGAAAAGTTTTCTTCTTGGTAATGATCAGAGCTTTTAATAGATGAGGAACAAGAAATCACAGTAAGCAATAAGCAAGTAATGAATATCCTTGTAGAAATACTTTTCCTCTGAAGAAAATATAGGTATTGATATGGACTGCATTCTCCAGAACTGATTAGGAAAATAAAATTGATTTATGTGAATTTATGGAGAATTCCAATAGTGATTGTGTTTGTGATCCACGTCTTATAAAATTCAGCTCCCAATTTATCAGTACATCTTCTCATTAATAGAAACAGAATTAAACTGAATACTGTTCATGTAATTAAATCCATGAAATATACTTAAAATTAATCCAATAGAATAAACTTACAGTAAAATATGACATAAATTTGTATTTATATTTAAAATATTCAACACCTGATTCCAAAAATCCTAGTAGAAAAAAAAGACTTTTTATTTGGACAAAGAAATGAAGAAGTGCTTATTTGTTATGGACAGATAAATAAGAAATACAGATAAATAATAAATAAAATTGACTGTTTTGACTATGGGATTACCAGAGGCTTTGAGGATGACATATTTTAAAAATAAACAGTGCATTCCCCTCTGAGTTTAAAAGAATAAATATTTTTGTTGGAAGTGATTCTCAGATTATCCCTCTCCTGGTACTCCAAGTTTAGGAAAAATTTCTTTCGATGACCAGAAAATATAAAATATCTTTAATGATCACAGTAGATTAGTGTAAGTCTGGTGAAGAATTAATATTCACCCCACCTACTGTCATCACAAGGGGAAACTGCCATGTCTAAACTTGAATTTAGAACCTGATTTTGCTGCTGCCTATTTCTATAACTATGCTGGCTCAATGCCTTTTATGCAGTTTTGTTTCTAAGTCTCGCTTGTGCGGAATAGAAAGCAAATCTGGAAACAAAAATTAACCAGACTTCACTTTACTTGGACTAATCTAATAGGAAGTGTAACTGTATAACTTTACCTCCACATCTATGAGGAGACAGCAGAGTTGGGAAATGCCAACAGGAGGGATGGGGGCAGAGATCTCTGGGAGCAGAGTGCAAATGGCCAGGTTGTGGGGAAGGAAGTATCCCACAGAAAGCAATCCTCTTTGAAAGGCTGCAGAAGGTCTTGGAGAAGTAAGAGGAGGCCCACAGGCACACGGTAAAGAAGACTTGTCATGGTTTAGAAGGGGTTAGAAAGAAATATTTAAAATATTGATTTGCTATGTTGAACACCCAAATTGGATAAGGGGAAATTTAGGTCAGATAGACAGAAATTCTTCCCTGTGAGGGTGGGGAGGCCCTGGCACAGGGTGCCCAGAGCAGCTGTGACTGCCCCTGAATCCCTGGAATTGTCCAAGACTAGGTTGGACACTGGGGCTTGGAGCAGGCTGGGATAGTAGATGCCCCTGCCATGGTAGGAGATTGCATAAGATGAATTTTAAGATCCCTTCCAACCCAAGCAATGCTGGGGTTATAATTCATATATGAATATAGATTCAGTGATTCTAATATAGGAATCCCTTGAATCCATAAGGATGGATTTGACAAATTGAAAGCTGAGTTTTCATCGCCTGCGCTTCTGAGCACTTTCTGAGTGCAGGAGGAGCACATTGTACAACAAAGTTACTGTGTATTTTCATTTGAAATGTTGGTTCTGAGTAAAATTTCCACAACTCACATGGATTCCCATGAGGGTTCCTTCTCCCTGTTTTTGTCATACAAAGCTTTTAATGCTTCATTAGGTGTCTTGAGTTTCCTGACCTGATGGATATCTGAACACGTGCTGTGGTTCAGTCAATAAGCAGAACCATGGAGCAAACCACAGAAAGCTAACAACATGATAAAAAAGGCTCCTGTTCCTTCAGATCTGTAAAAAGTTTAATGTATTTTTCATAATACAGTGTTCTGACTGGACCTGTGTTGGCAAAACTTGAATTTAGCAAATGAGAAGAGTTTACATCCATCTTCCATTGAAACAGTGAGGTTATTGCTCACATTGTGCATAGAGCAATATTTTCTGTTTCAAAAGGTTACAAGTGATTAGTGTCATTATGATTAAATTGATTCACTGCATGACAAAAGTTCTAACTTTTGTTTCTTATAATTTCCTGCTCTTTGGGGCAAGCCAACCCTGCTAATATTTATAAAAATGTTGTTGAAATGCTGGTGTTGAAAAATTGGTTTTATGTGAACAATATTTTCAATGTTTAACAGAATTTCAAATTTATTTTTCTTTCTCTTGACATGTATTCAGGAATTCCCAGGAAGCAGACAATATAAATCAAAGAGCCTGGTTTATGAAGCTCAATAAAAATAAAATTTGGTTAGGGCTTTGCCTTGCTGCGAAGCAAATTATTGTGAGCCTCAAAAACTATTAATTGGAGTTTTGAAAATCCCAGTCAATTTTAATTGACTGTGCTTGGTTTTGACTGAAAAGATGGATATGTGTGGTTTGTGATTCACAAATAAAACAATATGTGGTTCTATTTTAAGAAGAAGTGATTTAGGGCATGGGTAGGAGACTGAGAACATGTAGGATTAATTGTAAGGGCAGTCTCTCTTTCACTTCTTGTTTGAAAAGGACCCTGAATTTACACTTCCATTACAAAATGAAATGAGACTCATACACAAAGTTTCTCATTCCAATATTCCTTGTTTTTTTAATGACTATCTATACTCTTAGAAGATACTGAGTCTATAAACAAAGCAAATAACAAATGAAATCACACAACACTAAAACCATCAATATAAGGCAACTTGCTCTTAACTTTCTCAGCATAGATGCAACATATTGCCTTACCTGATTTTTAATGCTGTATGATGAACTTTACCATGGGAAACAATACAATATAGATTAATTTCTACAGAAAATGCTCATGAAAATAAGAATGTATTACTAAACTTGGTGATATTTCCATAAAACTACCATCTAGCATTTACAATAGTTGACAAAATTATATAGTTTTTCTAGTCTATTGAAAGATGTGCTATGTATTTTATAAGTAAGAAAATAATGGAATCATGGAATATCCTGAGGTAGAAGGAACTCACAAAGATCATTGACCCAGCTCCTGTCCCTGCCCAGACCCCCCAGCAATCCCCCTGGGCATCCCTGGCAGCACTGGCCAAGCGCTCCTGGAGCTCTGGCAGCCTCGGGGCCGTGCCCATTCCCTGGGGAGCCTGGGCAGTGCCAGCACCTCTGGGGGAAGCAGAACCTTTCCCTGCTCTGCAGCCTGAGCCTGCTCTTGCCCAGCTCCAGACCTTCACACATAATTCTTTTAGATTATTAGAATAGATACATTTATTGCCACTGTTGTACACTGTTACACCAGCTTGTTTTTTTTGTGCAGTGATACACACAGTGGTTTTTTTCAAAATAAGAAAAAAAAATAACTTTCAGATTTCAAACCTGCTACATCCTCTTTCTTCTTTCCTTTACATTGAGGTGTAATGACTGGTTTCAGTCTAGCAGAGAGACATGATTCGATGCCAGGCTCTGCTGCTGTGAAATCCTGGTGGCTTTATTTTCTGAACCTAACCTGTGTTCTGTGCTCCAGGGAACAGTGGAAACCACCAAAGTTGTGCTTTTATAGTATCCTTAGTGACATGGTAACATTAATAATAAAATGATAAAGGCCCATGTCTTTTGCTTTGCCTTTTCTTGCATTCATCAGTGCCAAAATTACATTATTTCCTTTACCTTCCTGTTTGTTTCTAATGTGTTCTTTCGAAGTGAGGATAAAAATTGATTACTGGGCCTACCAGACTTTGTTTTCACCTGCCAAAATAGAATATATTCTCAACTTGTCTGTCTCAGAAGACATTTTCATAATGACATTAAACCCAGCACACTCAACCAAGTGTGTGACCTGCATGCAAATAATCCAGCATGAATTAAGAATACAATTAACAGTTTGGAGACTCCGCAAATTAAAAGTAAAAACTGTCTTCAGACCTTGGCAAGACATTTGTAATGAATTGGGCCCTTGACTTTACTTTGAAGAGACATTTCTACATAAAATAGAGGGTTTATTTATAGTTACTTGGTGGACTACAGTGAGATGAAGAGATAAAATTCTGCTAAATGGGAATAAAAGATTTAATGTCTTACTAAATATTTACAGTGAGATTTGAAAACTAATTTTCTGCTTAATTTTGTGAGTAGGAACAAGGAATTCAGTGGGTTTTGTTCTGAACCTCTCTCTGATGAATGAAATTAAAAACAATGGGCAAAATTATGTGCAGTCGGTGTAAAGAGCAGCTTTTGTGAACTATGAATTTCTGTTGGACATGAAAGTCTTCATATCAGGTTCACATGTTAAGTGGATTATTTCATGTTTTTGAAGTCATCCATTTTGTCAAGAGAAGACTAGGGAAGGTAGTATGATCCAAAACCTATTCTTGGCTCAATAGGGGTATTTTATTTTTTTCCCAATTCTGCCTATTTTTCTGCCTGGGCCTTGCTGGAGAAAAAAAGGAACAATCAGTCTTTGTCTTTTATGGAAGCCTAAGAAACCTGCATTGTGGCTACACCACAAATCATGACCCAAAGAACAGATCTGGGACATTCTAACTATGGTTACTGCAAGGCAAATATTCCTTCAGCTTATTTAGAACTACATGGCCCAATAAAACAAAAAAATTCTAAAACATACTATCTCGATGCATCAGAAGGAAAAGTCTTGCTGATCCTTCACAAGAAAAAATATTTGTCAGCTCTCTCTCTAGGTCTAGAAAAGACTATTCTACTCACTTTGTTACAGCAAGATTTGAAATGTCAGCCCCCATACAATATTTCTATGGCATTGCCTGAAATAATTTTTTTTCTTCTACTGGAAAGTGAAAAATGTGATGCTCTAGTAGAATATAATGTATTAGTGGGCTTCTCTGTGCATTTAAAAACCAAGATGTCCTTTCCTGTTGAGAGTTCCTGTTTAGACCATTTACAAGTGGAGGCATCCAACATGTGGGAATGCAGGCATTGCAAGCAGCTGATATAGTGATGTACCCAAATATGCATCATCACATGGGCCTCTTTCAAAATTCTCTGTGTTTTCAGGGAAGTAAATTCTTTATATGAAAAACCCACCAAACAAACGAAGGAAACACAAAAAAAAGTCTTGACCAAAGTGGGAAAAAGATTCTGCTCCAACAGCAAAGGCTAAACCGAATAATGTTATTTACTCACCTAAATAAATATTAAATGCACATGAAGAAAGTGCATAAATTATGTCATCATTAACATGCATAAAAGTTTCTCCTTAGATTTTTAAGGGGTAAATAGGCACACTGGAGAATTCTGTGTGTCTTTTTCCCCCTGATCAGTTAAAGGGTGTCCTAAAGGTCCTTTCTGTGATAGAAGAACTTTGCTCAGAAGTTCATATTGTCCAGCTTTTTATGAGTTGGTTTAGTACAAGCCAGTGTCTCTGCTTTTCCAGATTAGATATTAGCATGAAACTGTTTGTGACACACAATTTTCTATTCACTGAAGAATTTCATATACTTTTTATCTACTGTTTTCTAAACAAAGATGTCATTTAATTAGAGCTGTTGAATTCTACGTGACCTTGGCTTCACTTTTTCAAAATACTTGATGCACTGTTTATAATAATCTTCAAAATTATCTTAATAGACCACTGCAATCCGAGTAACAATAAAATATCCCTTGGTTTATATTTGGGTTTCATTTACTGTAAATATTTTGCAGTCATGCTTTTGCACACTGTAATGCTTTTACTCCAGTCGACCTCTATGTCAGGAGTCTTGGGTTGATTCTCTACTAGCAAAATACAATCATAAGAAGTAGGACTCAAGGAGCTTTATTACGTAAGATTTATTCCTTATGCAGTCAGCCATAATCACACATTCTTGGCAGGTGCTTGCACATGTTTTGTACAAAGGTCACATGTGATCTCCTCAGGCTGTCTGATCTGGTACTGCACTGTAAACAGCACTGTCAGAAACCTCTACTACTTCAGTATCAGAAATTTTAATGGTGTTTAAAAGCAAACAACCCCACATATCTTGTTGCACCTTGTTTTTTGCATTTTTTTCACCTGTAAGTGCTGGGAAAGTGTGTGATCTTCCCCTCCAAATTTTGGCCAGTTTTTTTTTTATACAGTCAAAAACACAGTAAAAGCTACAATAGCCATAAAACTGCAAAATGTGTTACTTCAATCTCTACATGAAATGAAAGTCAGTGCTTTATAGATTGTTCATTCCATGTTGTGGATCCCCAGAACTGGTACCTGTTCTTCTCCTTACCCTTTTCCCTCAGCCATTCATGCTGAGCTCTCTCCTTTCTCCACCCTCTCCACTGCCTGACCTCTGTTTCCCACAATCAGCAGATTTCCTTCTTCATTGCTTGTTGTTTCCCTGGGTCACTGATTAAATTAATCACAGAAAAATGGCCTGGTATTGATCTTCAGAGCACACTGTTAGTTTTTCCCTCTGCTCTGAAGTGCATTATTTTATAAGCACTTGTCTTTAATAACTAAGACAGTCCATTATCCACAGCAGCAGCTCAGCAGTGCTGATAATAATCACTCTCTTTACAGACATCATTGTATCAGATTGCTCCAAGATCAAGTGAAACATGTCTGTGTCTTCCCTTCTCTAAGTGCTTTTGTCCTTGTTGTGTGATCCAGAGAAAAGTCCCCCCTCAAATAAATCCTTGAAGTTGTTGCTCTGTGTTTTCTTTGTGGGTTTGGTTTTCAATTCAGAATAAGAAAAATAACTATTTGTTCCTTTCACTTTGCTTTGCTTAAAGCTTTCTTTATTTTTATTGCAAGTGGTATTTTGCTTAATGCAAAGGAAGAAAAGTAAAAAGGTTTGTTTATTCATTCTTCAAAAGTGTCAAAATATCAGGTGAGGAGTAGCCATTTCCTTGTACATCTTTTCTTTAGTATAACGGCTTAGAGGTAGTATGGATGAAAGATTATTGATGTGGAATTTGTCCTGCAAATCCACCTTTTTGGGATGTAATGCATCTGTCCATAGAAGAAGGAATAGAAAGCCTGCAGAAATTCTCACTCATGACTTGGGGAGGCTCAGGTTGGGTGTTCGCAACACCCATGGCAGTGTGTTATGTTTGTGTAATTCAGCTGTAAGTGTAGGCTCAGTGTTTAGGTGTAAACACTGCAGCTTAATATGTAGTAATCTCCCCCTCAAAATAATTTCTTAATCAATCAAAGAGTATAATTGAGCCTGACACTTCCAAAATAGAATCAAGCAACTGCTGAAAGAAAGAGATTAAACAAAATGCTCTTCAACCAGTACCACTTCAATACAGGCACAAGTGTGAATCGTATTTCAAGGGAAAAAATTGCTTTTTGATTCATCTTAAAGTGTAGTCTAAATTTTTGTGTTACTGATGACTAAATGATGTTCCAGTCTGAGATCTCACGGTAATTTTAGGAAATGTTGTTCTTACTTTCTGAAATCAAGCTATTTTTCTAGTGGAAAAAGGATTTGGCTTCAAACATGTGTTGCCCAGTGAACAGAATATTCTGGTGATATATTTGATAATGTGTTTCCATGGTTGTTTTATAGCTCTGTAATGAGCTGGATTACAATAAACAGACTGGGAAACAAAAATTAGATGCCGGTATATTATTGGGTGTTGAGCATTAACATTGCTCCAACAATTTGACAGTACAAATCTAGTCTATTAAAAGATGAAGGGTAGTATAGACAGGGCAAGAATACAGCCAGCTTTCTGCGTTCCTTTTCTTTCACTGCAGTTGATTCTGTAAAATGACATTTTTTATGTACTGTACCTAGCCAAATCATATTACAGAAAGCAGAATGCAGTTAAATGAGACTTAAATGACTCTCAAATGACAAGGAAATGTTTAGCTGTGAAACGTGTTGTGGGATTAATGTGGTCATCCAAGTCAGATTGGTGAGGAAAAAATAAATTAAAATAAAAACCTGGGTTTGTAAAATAGCAATGTGATTTCCAAAGTGGTCTCCTCTAGAACAATCTACAAGAGGGCCTGGTTGGCAGGATTTGGACGAGGGATGCTCTAATGGAAACAATCAGAATTAAATAAACAAGATGATTGATGGTCAGAATTTCTGAGTGCTGGTGTTCCATGTGCTGTGTCCTGGATCCAGGCTGAAGCTCTGCTTCCACATCTCCTCAATTCCAGTGGCCTTTCTGGGCACTGGGCAGACCCCCTGATGTGGCTGTGTGTGGGATGTGAGCAGGGCTTGGGAAAGCTCCAGGGTTCTGACAGGTTGCCAAAATCAAGTTTTATAATGGAAATCACAGGTGAGAAATCATGACTTTCTTCAGTTGAAAACTGCCACATGGGACCAGCAAAGCACATTTATTCAACAACCCCAAAATTACCTTTAAGACAGAGTCCAAAGCTTTGTTGAAAATATGCAGTTTTAAAAATCATGCTGGATAAAATTAAATGTATTCATTCTATGATGAGAAGTATTAGGTGGCTTTCATTTGAACTGTTATCACTTTTCAGATTCCCACTTGTATTTTCATTCTTCTCAGCACAAGTGTGTTGTCTTAGTCATCCTAAAACAGGTGAGCATTAAGAAAGCACTGCATTGAAGATGGAGTGCTTTGCAGAATCTTCCTATTACATTTCAGGAGAGCTGGAGTGTAGCGGTCAGGTGTAGGTGGTCAGGCGACGCTACCTTCCCAAAAGCGCCTCCAAAGGAGACAAGAGTCTGGGCAGGCTGCAGTCACACACACACATACACACTTGGACATGCCACGGATAGCAATTGCCTACATAGAGGCAGGAAGGATCTCTGCGTGGACTTCCAGTGGGGTTTATTTCAACCACATACCAAAGGGGTCCAGGAACAAAGACAGGGAACAATTGAGGGTCTAGGAATATATGTGGGCTCGAGGGGGAGGATCTGAGGGTCAGGGTCCAGTAAGAACAGGGGAAAGTGGTGCAGAGGCGGGGCCAGGGAGAGGGAGAACCAATGGGATTACAGGGGCAGCGGATTGCACCAAACTGGGGCCAACAGGGAAACAGGGAAGGGAGAACTTTCTAGGGAAGGGACATACAAGGTAAAAAGGAGAGGGACAGCCAACAGGCTAACCAGGTATACAAACTGGGGTACAACAAAATGGAGGTGCAAAGCACTATGGGAAAAGCCCTTCTTATAACTTTAAAATGGGGGAAGACCTTACACCCTGGAGGCTTCCTTCCACACCATGATAGCTTCTGGCTCTGGAGCCTCCACACTGGAGGAAGTCACAGGCCAGGAAAAATTATTTGTTCATTATTATTATTATTGTTGTTATTATTATTCAGATGTCTGAAGGAGCTGATCAATGGTGTATCCCTGCTGGGAGGACAAAGGTTGTTCAGCAGCTGTAGAGAGAGGAAGCAGATAAGGGAGCAGGAACACCTCTGAGTTTGCCTTGGAAGAACTCATTCCCACTGAAGAAGTGGAAAAGGGATGTCAGGAGAATTACTGAAGGAGAAACAGTGATGAAAGTCAAGAGAGCAGGAACTGGGCATGAGTCTGGAGATCATATTCTGTCTTGTTTCAGGTTGTTAGCAATGAATTCAGCAGAATGGGAAATTTAAACAAAGGAGCAAACAAGATGATTACTGAGCATTTTCACCTGAGAAGTTTTGCTGGGAGAAGGCATTGAAACTGAGTCAATCTCTAATTCTACAGGAAGAGTCAGGGATGGATAATGTAGTACAGTCTTGGCTAGTGAATTTCAGTGATGGACAGCGGTGACACTGGTAAAGTCTGGAGGGGAAAGAAGCCTTGGTTTCTTCTGGAGTTTACCTCTGCCTCTGTTTAAGTCGATGGAGACGTGTGCCAGAGCAGGATTCAGTGTATCTGTACAACATAACAAATTTTGCATAATTCTGCTGTTAATATATCAATATTTATTTTTCTTATCAAAGCAAAATGGATATTCTTTTCCATGGGACAGTCATTAAATTTAATAAGGTTGATCACTGATTAGCAAAATAAAGGTTTCATGGATCAATAATACACATTTAATCTAGCTGGTTCTGATAAAAGTCAATAGTTTGATGTTTCATGAGCTGGAGTAGTTATATATATTTATTTTTACATAAATCATAAAATCATAGAATGGTTTGTGTTGGAAGGAACCTTAAAGCCCCCATCCAGTGCCACCCCTGCCATGGCAGGGACACCTCCCACTGTCCCAGGCTGCTCCAAGCCCCAGTGTCCAACCTGGCCTTGGGCACTGCCAGGGATCCAGGGGCAGCCCCAGCTGCTCTGGGCACCCTGTGCCAGGGCCTGCCCACCCTGCCAGGGAACAATTCCTGCCCAATATCCCATCTCTCCCTGTCCTCTGGCACTGGGAGCCATTCCCTGTGTCCTGTCCCTCCAGCCCTTAGCAATTGTCTCTCTCCATCTTTCCTGCAGCTCCTTCAGGCCCTGCAAGGCCACCCTGAGCTCAGCCCAAAGCTTCTCCTGTCCAGGCTGAACCATCCCAGCTGTGGCAGCCTTTCCTCCCAGCAGAGCTGCTCCATCCCTCTGCTCATCCTGGAGCCTCCTCTGGGCTCTCTGAAGCAGCTCCAGCTCCTTGCTGTGCTGGGCCCAGGCTGGGGCAGCTCTGCAGGTGGGGTCTCACCTGAGGGAGCAGAGGGGCAGAATTCCCCCTCCCCTGCTGCCCACATTGGGTTCAGCCCAGGGCAGAAGGGAAGTTCTAGGATGGGGCACATTCAATTCTCACCCACCAGTTCCTGCAAATCCTTCTCCCAGGGCTGCTCTTCATGTGTAAATCTTTTTCCATTACAAAGCTAAACTAGCAGCTAAACTAGCAGCTTTTAATAGTAATCAGTTAAAAAGGAATGAATTCTTAAGAGGAACATATTCCTTATCTCTAAAATACCCACTTTGAATTTCTCTGGAACCCCTAGTTCAGCCTTTGATAATTGATACTGTCAATCAATACCCATTATCTTGTGGCCAACCTGGCTGACAAGCAGTTGCGCTCTATCTGACACTGTTCGACCCACTTCTATTTGGCTTATGTGAAAAGAATACATTAGACATCTGCTCCCCATTTGATTGATTTATCATGCACTTTGAAAGTTCTTAAAAAACATGCTGAAGCCCTTGGTAATGCACAGGGAAATTAACTTAGATCACTGTTATTCTCATCTTTCTGAACAACTTATTGGAAACAAACCCAACTGATTCAGGATATGAATTTTAAAGACATTTTGAAAAGAATTATTTTATTATGTGCTTTTTTATTTATTATTAATTTATAAAGGCTTGAATAGGAACATTGTGGTGTGAGATGTAACTTCATGATGAAAGGTATGGAACAAAGTTTGACACAGAACCATTTGGCTATTAAGGCAGTATTAGAAATTATATCATCTACCCCATTAATTCTTATGTGAGAAACCACAGCTCTGGTGCTCCCAAACATAAGGACATGTAACTGTTGGAGTCAGTCCAGAAGAGGCCATGGATAAATGAAGTGGAAAATGAAATGGATGTGGAGCTAGGCTGGGAGAGTTAGGGCTGGAGAGAAGGTTGTGTGGAGACTCCACAGCTCCCTCCAGGGTCTGAGGGGCTGCAGGGACCCCAGAGAGAGACAATTCCTCAGGAACTGCAGTGACAGGACAAGGGGAAATGGCTTCAAACTGAAAAAGAGGGAATTTAATTTAACGATAATTTTGCTTGCACTATTAGGCTAAAAAGTAAAAGAGACAATGTAAAAAGACATGCTAAACCAACAGCCTGGGTTCCAATAAGCAGTATCTATCCACTTTGCACTTTTGGAAATAAAACATCTAGAAAGCTAGATTATCTCCAGCATTGTAATTTTTACAGTTTTTAACTGTCAGTACAACAAATGAAAGGCATTAACATACTTTAATTTTCCTGACTGATGAAAATGCAAGCAAATAAAGGAATAATTTCTTTACTGATCTGTTAGAATTAATAATGAATGTGTGTTTCAAGGATTTTTTTCTGTCATGGCTGTTGTTTTGCAAAGCGATTTGTTTTCTTCCTATTTCTACTGTAAGTATTTCATCAATGATGTAATTTTAGAGTAGACAATTTGGAAGAGTGTTAGTAGTTTCTAAGATCATTATTCAGCTGCTAATGCTTTTGCCAAATGGCTGCTTCTGTGTTGCTTTACACAAGTCACTAAAAATAAGAGCAATTAACTTGTCTCTGATACTATTTCCTATCAATATTTACATATTGTTTTTGCTAAATAATAAGCAATAAAACTACCCCGGGGTTCTTTTATCACCACAGATGGGATGCCAGGATTTGGTCCAGCCAAAGGAGCATAACCATACCAAAGCTACTGTTTTCTAGCACTTAAAGGAGAACATGTAGATGTCTTTGACAAGGCACATGATAGTGCAGTAACATGTTGTTTTTCTCTTCCATTTGGAGTGAAGAAATATGCTGCTGATAATTTTTGGGGGCTGACTTCTGGTCATCAACTTTTTTCCAATGAGAGATATAAAAGATTTGTCTGGTGGCTAATTATTCCTCAGAAGGTTTCAGTTTAAGACCTCTAGAATTCACTAATAACATTTTGATAAATAATTAACATACTTAGTGTTTTTAAATGCATAATCCTGTATTTGTCTAGTGATGTCAAAAGAGAAGGTCTGAGATCACTTCTAATGACTATAAATATCTGGGTGACTTTTAGAGTACATTTATAACCGAGCTCATTGGTGGGAAGCTGACAGTCTGATCTGTCAACAGATTGTGTTGGAAGAATAAATGGACCCTTGTGCAGAGTTCCATGCTGTGAGGGCACACAGAGAGTGTGACACAGCACATACATCACAACCCCCACAAGAAGGATTGGCCAGCTCTTATGCCTGACTTTTGGTAATATGTTTAATCTCAAAGATCTTCTTGACATATTGGAAGATAGTGACTTGATGCTGAGAACTTGGGAGTGGAAGGAATGGAAGTAGAGACATGGAGGCATGGTGGATCCTGCTCCAAGTGCTCTCTGTGTCAGAGGAAAAATAAGAAAAATATACTCTCTACATGATGCAGCACATAAACTCTATTTCTTAGCTGCAGTCTGGTATTTTATGTTGATTGATGTCATCTCTGCAATACTTGCTTTGCACTTTGTGAATCCAAGCCTCCTGTTCTTAAAGTGCTGCTCCTGGATCCACAGAACTGGATTTTCTCCACTTTGGAGAAAGGTCCTGTGTCCATCATCTTCCAAGAGCTGTTGCAGCCTCACTTTGTCAGGAGCCTTTGGCACTGCAGTTCCCTCCCCAGGTGGGCTCTGGAGAGCTGGAGGTGTTTTTCGGGGGTTAATGCTGAGCTTGGGTCTGTCCTGTGTCCCTGCAGCCTAAGAGGGTTGGGCCTGCTGGTTTTTATAAGGGAAGGGAAGATTAATTTGATTTCTGCTACCCTTTATTGAGTTTCATGTGTACCTTCATGTGCACCCGGTAGAGAGGGTAAAATATGGGACTGATTTGATTCTGAAATTATTTTTCTTTTTTTTTAAAGTGCTTGCAAGTGTGCATAGAAGCTTAGAGTTTTTACTGTCCTTAAATAAAAGGCAAGTAAATATTTCTGTAGAGAACTTTACTAAATGAATGGTACTGAGATTTAAACCAAACAAACAAAGCCACAAACACCTTCAGTGTTCACTGAAGTTCTGAACAAACACCTTCAGTGTTTGTTCAGTGTTTGTTCAGAACTTCAGTGTTCTGTTTCAGTTTCAGTCTACATCAAATGATAAATCTTTCAGGCTTCATCCAAAACCAACAGCAAATAAACAGCTGCTCAGTGTGGCTGTCTTTTCAAATCCTTCATCTCCTGTAACAGGCACATACTGATCGCTGATTTTTGCCCTTATTTCAGCAGAGGGCTTTACAAATGTTCCTAGAGTACACTGGACATAAACACTTAAAAAAACCAAAAAACACATAAAAAGAAAATATTAGTAAATTACTCTACATTGAGTATTTTGCTTGTGCCAGCAAAAGGATATTCCTGACCTAAAGTGGAAGGAGATGGAAACAGTGGGTGAAAATACATATATATACAACACCTTTTATTGCTTTGTACTGGAGACTTTCTTTCTCTAGAGCTGTCTCTTCATTAAATGTTCATGTATATTTGAAGGAATGAAATATAATTTTTATGTAAAAACCCATGTTGGAAAGTTTCTTATTATCTTTTAATAATTCCTTAAAAAAGTTATGTGCATTCTACAAATAACTTCTTATGAAGACACTGGCTTTGAATGAATTTTAGCAACACCTCCCTGTATCACTGTATTGATGTATTCTTTTGCAGAAAATTTAAGGAGCACAGAAAAATCTTGTGGTAGCACAATTCTACAAACATTTTTAAAGCAATTCTGAAAACTTTTATGAAATACAGGGCTGACACAAGTCTACATTAGCAATAGTAACATGGTAATTTGTTACTTATAAACCTGTTAGGGTATTGTTGTTGGGAGTTTTTTGTTGTTCGGTTGGGTATTTTTGTTGTTAGAGGTTAGAGACACAACCCTGAGATTTGTGAGAAACAGATTACCTGTTTTCAAGGTCATAACATGAGGCAGGTCAACACAAGGCATAGGTTTGTAAAATATCATCAGATCACGAGAGAGGTAAAGAGAGATGCTGTCTCATTAAACACGATTTTTACCCAGGTTAAAATAATTTACTTGACCTCTGTACGCATATCACTTTCATTTATAATTTTGTGGCTTATAAAACGATATAAACCTGCTCATATTTTACAATAAAAAGCCATTAAGTACTCCTAACTGAGATACTATAGCCATTACTGTTTTTGAACCTCTTTCTTCTTTCTTTTTTTTCAGGGGATGCTATAACAAAGAGCTAAAAATTGTTGGAAAAATTGTACTAGAAATACTATTGAGCTGTAATGGAATATCAAAAATTTCATTCAGAAAAATATTTATTATGTTTAAGAGGAGTGCCAGTGAGGATAGTATTATCGTCATAAATGTGAACAAAGGGCCGGTGCCAAAATTTTACTGACATTATATTTTTCTGTGGGATATGCAAGTGTTTGGTTTTTTTTAATTAGCAGTTGCAGTATCTTTAAATTGTCAATTCCAAAGGAGACAACTTCACCACAAAAAAACTGAAAAAGCGCCTCAATTCTTTGTGCTTGAGATATAGTTTGAATTTAGACATCTATGCAAGATATAGCAAATTGAGCTGTCCCTGAAATGCACTTAGATGCAACACTAAAGGATTATTTCGGAGTAAATGCTTAGGCAGTGTAGAGGAAGTAGAGGAAGTCAAGACATGGAAAGCTATTTAGTTTCCTTCAATCCAGCCCCAACAAGCCTTTCAGTCATGCCGATGGACTGATGAGTTCTGCCACTTGGAAGAGAGGGATATAAAACTCTCAGGAAGAATTGTAGGAGCTGAAGTATGTTAGCAGGCTCAGGAACATCCTGCCTGAAGAATGAGGGATGCTGGCATGACCAAAGCTTTGGGATCATTGCATTTCTGTGCTGCTGTGCCATATTCCAGGGACTCTCAGCATGCAGTGGTTTCCTGTGCTCAGGGGTTGTTTTCCCCACAGTTCTCCTCACACTGAGGCTCGAGCACAGGATCGCTCTGAGTATGTAAAAACTGCCAGCAATCAATACATGGTAAGACACTAAATACACAAAGACACTGAAGGAGAAAACTGCCAGGCTGTGTTCCAAGAGCATGTCAGGGAAGACAATTAAATACTGGCAATTGTCGTGTGTGTAAGCTTGTTGTATGTATGTATGTATGTATGTATATATGTATGTATGTATTTAAAATGCAGATTATCAGTTGTATGAGTAGGAAAAATTAGGAATTATAAAGAAATCTAAGTATTTAAAAGCAGCACATATTTTCCTTTATTAAATATTGGAAAGAAAACCTGTGTTTACTTTTTAGCTGTTTTGTTTAGCAATGCCAAGTTATAGGTCCATATGAAGCTTCCCAAGAACAATGAAAGTGTAAATGTTGCATAAGCAATATATTTGTTTCTGGGCAATTTTTCAAATAGATTGGTTTTTTCCTCAAGAATATTTTCTTTTCTTTCCAGGAGGTTTTAGTGCTTCTGCTAATCTGTCTCTTTTTGATTTGAAGAACTCTTACCTGTCCAACAGACAAGGCATTGCTGAGAGAATCAGACATTAGGGATTGACAGCTCATTCCAGAGCATTCAGACAGAATCTTTATTTAGGACAACATTTAGTATGAAAAGTTAGAATCTCTTCAAGGCAGAATTCAAGTGTGTTTAACTTGAAGCACAAAGTGAAGCATAAATGATTCTGAAGAGAATTCACTATCAAGCAACAAAGGAATTGGGCCACTAAGAGGTATCCAAATAAACTACATTTTGAGAATGTCTGAAGAAGAATATATGAAACAAAAACCAAAAAAAAACCCTAATGAATGAAGCAAACACTCAAAATAAAGAAAACACACAAAATAAAACAAACACAACCTCAAATCCACAAAAAAAATTAAATAAATCTATACCAAACAAAAAAAACCTGAAACAACAGAAGGGTTCTAAAATAAAGAGGGAATGGGCAGAAACTCTGTCACTGCAACCAAGTATACACTTGAACAGTTTTAGAAAAATCTGCAAATGGAAGTAAGTGGAAATGCAGATCTGGTTGAGCACACTAAGAAGCTGGAAGTTTTACCCACTATAGTTTAAGGATGGGAATTAGGAGGGCTCTGATGGAATTATGTCCAAGCATCAGTTAATGAGAAATTAAGTATTTCAGACGCATGCAGTCTGTGAAAGAGCTGCTGTGTCTTTGGGCCAAGTAAAGAGTGAAGGGAACACTTAAGGTGAAGATTTCTGCTGCAAAGCTAAGTGACTTGGAACTCTATTTGAAAAATGTAAATGAAAATGTCACAAGAGGCACTTGAAAAACATTTAGAAGAAATAGAAGAGGTCCAGAAAAGGGTGACAATGTAATTAGAGACCTCGGATGGCTTTGTAAGAGGATAGATTTGGAATTATTAGAACCCTCTTTGTGGAGCAGAGAGCAATGAAATAGAGCATAAGAAGCCTGAAAATAATGAATTAAAAAAACATATTTATCACTTTTATAGCTGAATATGTACTTTTTCACCAAAACATAAAAATAGTCTGGGGAACTCACTGCCGCAAGTTGTAGAATATTGGGTGGTTTCTGTTTTGGGTGTTCTGGATAATGTAGGTCTTAAGATGAAATAGTAAAAGTCAAAGGGTTTTAGAAATTTCAGTGTATCAAACATAGCAAGATAATGATGAAAATTATTTTTAAAATGGATTATTTCATTACAGAATTTATAGAAATTTTCCCGAAGTACCTACAAGTAGCTCAGACAGAGAGACAGATTAGAAGCAATATCCTGCCTAATGTGCAAATTCAATATGGGAATTCAGAATTCAGCCTGGTAATTCTGCTTCAGTTCAAAGAATCACTTTAATACATTTAAGAATGTATTTTTGTAGTTTGCTAATATGTTTTCCTGAACTGTCAATATTTTATTATGTATTACTTTTTTCCTACTATGCAGTTCTACAACAAAAACAGAATTGGAATTAATTCTTTCACCTTAATTTTCTATACATGTGCTCTGTTGCATATAAATTTTTGTAGACATCCCTGCAAAAGAAAATAGCATCTGGATGACTGGATTTTAGCATTCTTCTCTTGTTGGCTTCTCTGGCATTATGTGTTTATGGCCAAGTTTCATTAACTCATTTTGCATTCCATTGAAGTCTAAATTCTAAAGGCTAGTGCTTTTCCCTCCAATGGAATATGAGTTAAATATGGAAGAAGAAACGCTTAAACTTGTGTGAAAATTCATTCCTTGAGAACTTAGATGAATGTGAAAAGCAGTGTACAAGAATGGTGGGACCCCTTACACAGTCTTGGATGCAGTGGAGGAAATATAAACACGTTCTGGTTTTTACCTTCTTTGCAAGCAATTAAATTATTGCTGTGAATTTAACATATGGAAATCAAAATATTTTGGTTAGAATTTGTCTTTTAATAGGGCTTTTTCCAGTCTGGTTTGTGATCAGAGGGCATTTTAGTGTCCTTCTGCAAATATGCATTGATAGTGCAATGAAATTTTTTATAGTAACACAGAACAGTTTGGGTTGGGAGGGACCTTAAAGCCCATCCAGTGCCACCTCCTGCCATGGGCAGGGACACCTCCCACTGTCCCAGGCTGCTCCAGCCCCAATGTCCAACCTGGCCTTGGACACTGCCAGGGATCAAGGGGCAGCCACAGCTTCTTTGGGCACCCTGTGCCACCCTTCCAGGGAACAATTTCCTCCTAATATCCCATCCAGACCTGTCCTCTGCCAATTTGAAGCAATTTCTCCTTGTCCTGTCACTCCCGTTCCTGATAAATTGTCCCTCTTTGCCTTCCCTGCAGCCCCTTCAGACCTTGGAAGGGGGTGTGAGTTCTCCACACAACCTTCTCCTTACCAGGCTGAACAATCCCAAAGCCCTCAGCCTTTTTTTTTCCTTACAGCAAATTACGTATTATCTATATCCATTCTGCTTTCTGAATCTAAGTTTTAGGGAAAAAAAGGGAATACAAAATAAAAAAAAAGAAAGGAACATTCAGCAATGTCTAATGAGCTGGTTTGTTTAATGAATTAATGTCCATTTTTACATTTTAATACATATATTTATCTTCCAGTAATCTTAATCCTCTTCAGTTCTGTATCTCATGTAGAGACTGATTAACTAAAACCTTGTTTACCTCTGGGTTTTGTGTTTTTACTTTCTGCATGTTATTTACTGGATTTATTGTTAAAGATAGATCATCGGATTGTTCTGGAATGTAAATGCGCAAATACAACCATGAGTTTAGTCTTGGGCTGGTGACCTGGTTTACCTAATTTCTTGATGTGAGAGATTCTTCACATAAAACCTTCACACGCACTCTTAGGAAAGCATAGTATTATTATCAGCTTACCCAGCCAGAAAGAATTGGTGAAAACATGGAAAATATATTTTAATATGAAAAGAGAAAAAGCCAGTAAAAGTGCAAGTTGACAGGTCTAATTGTCCTGGAAAAGGTGAAGTCCCTTGGATGACTCTTGCGAGATGTAACTGCAGCTGTAAAAGTGTTTTGAGGCTGGGCTATGGAATGATTTGTTCCTTAGAACAAACTAAAATAGATACAATTAAACAGAAAGAGATTTTCTTGGTATCAGTGGTATTCCACTCCTTCAAAGACATGAGTTAAGAGTTACTGATATAAATAATGATGTTAAAATAATCAATCATTGTTTGCCAGAGATAGGGAAAGAGACCGTTATAGCTTGGTTGGTTTTGGGGGAATTTTTTCTATTTGGGATAAAATCAGACATGAACCTAAAAGTTTGGGGCTCCTTGTATGATGAGAGCTTTTAATTTAACATCTGTATTTTGGCTGGAATGTGCACTTTGTACAGCTGGCTGAGGATTTAAGCAGGGCCTTCCATTTGTGTGTATCAGCACTTCCATATAAAAGCCATCAACTTTTCCATCAGATCTTTCTGCCAAACCTTGTGCTCAATGGCTGCTATCCATGTTCTGTTTTTAATTTACTGCTGACTAGCAGGGCATAAAATACTTCTGAAGACAATGAGAAATGTACCCCTTTATTTCCCTAAGGTATATGCTATATATAGCTCCTTCTAAAACTAGTTTTATAAGGAGAGATAAACAAGAAGTTAAACTTCAAGCACAACAATTTATTTTTTTAAAACTATTTTTCTAAGAATTGATTTTCTGCCTTTTACTAGGTCCCCTCCGTATATTTATATGTGGGAGCCATTGTGTTTTTAATGGAATAACTTGTGAAAGAAAAAGGCAGCATCAGAGTGTTCTATATGATGCTGTAATTAGCCTCACCCGAGAAAACAACAATTTGAAACAATTTTGCATAGATCAAATGAAATAAAATAAGTGTAGGAAAATTCAGCTTTAGGGACAATCTCCAACATGTATGGAATTGCAGCACGTTAGTGCCCTTAGATCTGAGAATTTTCTGTAGTAACCTAATATAGTTTTTGGTTCATGACTGACCCCGGCTCAGGTGCTAGTGAGTAGAGCTGTGGGTTTTTTTCTTTTTTCTGTCCATATAAAAGGTGAGTTCAACCACTTTGCCTTCCAAGTCACCTTCATTTATTCCTTTTGTTCTGGATAAATCCATTTACTAATTCCTTTTAACTAAACTATTACATTTTACAAATCACTGCCAGTCCTTACTTGTTTCTTTGTCTTGCGTACTTTGTACATTTTTAATCACACAAAATGTGCCAAGAAAGTTCATGCTCCAAAACTCCACTAACATGTCTTTCTACCTCCATGGATTAGAAAAGCACAGTTGTGAGTGACACAGGAATAGTTGGTTTTAATTCCTGCTCTTGTTCTGAGTTCATTCAATAGGGGTTGGCACTGGGTTCAGTGAATGATAAATTGTTGTGTTGGTACCCCTTCTTGTGTCCCAATCACCTCACAATCTGAGGGAAACAACAGCTGTGGTAGAAGGGATGGAGCTAAGGAATGGCAGTAATATGGAATGTGTTTTCTTTTTCTTGCCTGATTAATGAACTCCCAAGAGGAGAATCTTGAGAGCAGAGATCTCATTTCTTACTGGACAGGTCATATTAGAGATACTCAGATTAAGACAGTCCTTGTTCTGCATTTCTCAGCAGTGCTGATAACAGAGACACGAAGAAGAATTATCAGATACCACTTCAGGAAATATTTTGGGCTCTAAAAATGAATACATTTCCTTGAAGGAACCCAAACAACATTATTTCTTGTATTTGTTTCCTGAGAAATGAAATTTGAAAGACTTCTCCCAAAGGAGTTTTTCTTCAACTGCCCTGGAATTCTAAATGCTTTGTGACTTATCTGAAAGCACCTTCTTTTGCATATCACTTATAGATTTGTATTTAATAATTTGGCAGAACTAGTGAAATAATATTTCTTTCCATCAGGCTGTAATCTGACTGTGTTTCTTTTGTCCATTTGGTGAGTTCATGATAAATCAGAGGGCAGAATAAATACTGGCTCATCAAAATAATTTTTCCTCCTTAAAGTTTTGGGACTTTCTTTAAAACTTTGTAATCAGCATTTATCCAGACAATTTGGTCAGGACAGTGTTTGGCATTGTTTTTCACCTCAATACTTCAAATGAGCAATTGTTTGACCAATAAAGGTATTAAGACTCTGTTAACTTGTTTTTCCAGTTTGGATTTGGATTTTTTACCTGTCTCATGAATGCTTCAATGGACTCTTAGAACAGCCTGACATTGCTTCAGCACCAGATACTTTTTGGATATTGCTTGTATTCCTGCAAAAAAATTTCTTATTTTGTTGCTAGATTCTTGATTTTTGTAAATCTCTGCTACTTTTCCTTAATGTGATTTTATTGCAGGTTTTCCACACTTCTGTAATTTTAGAGGTCAGGCAGCTTTGTTTCTTCTTTACACAATATTCTTGTTCACCCAACTTCATATTAATGGAAACTTTATCTGCAAGGACTTCTAGTTCTATTTAAACTGGTGCACAAAGCATTCTTGTGACCACCAATTATTCCAAGAGCAGGCCTCCCTGTTAAACATCCTGCCTTCCTTAATACCATGAGAGAAGAAAGCAGACGGCAAAGGATGTAATTCCAGGGAGCTTGAAGAGAATATGGCATGATCTGAATTAGCTGATCACTTCCAGCTTAGATAAACCAACTCAGTCCCTGGAAGTCTGAGCATATCCAGTCTGCTTCCTCTTTATTGCTACATTTATCTCAAAAACTACCAGTGATTCCTTGGTACAATCCAGGCTAAAGAACCTACTTTGCTGAGAGCTCTTTCTCTCTGCTTTCACTAGCATTTCCCCTCAATTACCAGCCAGTGTTGGAGCCCTATTGAGGCTGTCATCACTCAGATTTCTTTGAAGCCTCCCAGATATGGACTGTGCATCATGCTGTGTCCCTGCTCTATAAATACAGCATAAAATAAAAGTTTAAGACTCAAAGAATGAAAGGGGGATTACATGTTTTATATGGAAGATGGCAAACTAAGCATAGCAGCAACCTTCGTGAGAACACTACAGTCATTAAGGCAACACTAAAAATAGCTTTTAAAAAGACATGAGCTTTTCACAGTGAGGGAAGGGATGTCTGTTTTCAAAGGAAAAAAATCCCAGTATGTTGAATTAATTTCTCACCCATGCTGAGAATGGGTGATCTGCACAAGGTAAGCAGGAGGAAAAGCAAAATGTTTGAAAATGGCATTGTGGTGTGGAGCCCGCAACTGGTTCATGAAATAGAGTATGAGATTCTTCTGAATTTATTAAGGGTAAGGGGCTATTGAAGGCTCTGATGGGTTGTGCCTGGAAGCAGGGAGAGCAAGAACACATAACTCAGCTGAGGCACCAACTGAGCTGCACTTTGTCCAGGTTCTGCAGTCTTTGATTAAATTGACAGTACCTCTGGAGCTGAAGCCTTTAGAAAACTTGACAGCTGTTTTACCAATTCTTTTATCTAGGAGTTAAAAACCCTCCTTGAGAAAAACTGCAATCTATAGTGACTTGACATCCAAAGACATGGGCAGGATTTAGGATTTACTTTCAGACAGAAAGTGTGACACCAGTTTATCTCCACTGAAATAGGGCCATGTCAAATACCTGTTAGTTATTGATATATTTAATGTATCATCTTATGGATGCTTTGCATTTATAGCATTAACCTTCACTTAGCTGAAGAGGGAGGATGGCTTTCTTGGGCACTATTTTTCCTGTTAAAAATGATGAAAAAAGAGCAACCTAAGTGCGTCCTGGTAGCTGGTAGTCAAACTTGGAAAAGAAAATGAGAACCAGAATGAACTAATGGAAAAAAAAATTAGATTTTTATTTTGTTTTTAATTTTAATACTTCTTGGCAGATTTTTAATGATATAGAAGAGAGAGAAAAGCCATTAAATCAATCAAGGAGACGTAAATTAATCAGCAAACAGAAGTTTACTAAATCAACTAATTATTTTAAAAATATATGTGGTAAACATTATTAAATGAACATGTATTTCTTGTTTAATTGCAGTGCTGTTATTTCAGCATTCAGCACATCACTAATTTGGGGACATGAATAACCTCAACATAACAAAGTTCACTGCAGTATTCTTCAGCTGCTCCCATTTCTGTTAAGTCCATGTTTTTTAGTCAAAGGAGTGACCTTTTTGCCGGAGGAATTCATGGGACAGGGAGAAAACAGTGAGAACCATAGATAATTTACTCTGATTCTAAGCCTGCCCAAATCAAAGGAGATGTTCATCTTTACTTTAGTGAACTCAGGACCCACAAGGATTTTAAGAATCCTACCGATATTTTTGAGGGCATGTGATGTTTTTAGTCTCATTTTCTATGGGAAGGCTTTTCTGAATTTGAGCACTCTGAAGCTGCATCTGCATGTTCTCATCAGACTGATGAGTCACGAAGATCTGAGAGGCAACATGTTAACAAAAATCAGATGTTTTCTTTAACAGAATGCACATGGAAGTCTTAATATCTAGAGACATGCAAAGTCAAAATGTGCTCCCAAAGAATGAAATAAACCAATATCCCTTAAAGTTAAGGTAACACATTTTATGAAAAAAAAAAAAAAAAAATCAGTACCAGCAAGTGTTCTAAGATGACTTTGATTCTAGTGAAATATATATGATGTAGTTCTCTGGAAATGCCACTAAGCTAAGACAGACTCACATCTCTGCCACTTGAGGAAGAGAGCCACAAGCTGAGGAACTGGGTCAGTGCCTGCAGGTGATGGGATGTGACTGCAGCCGATGCTGTGCCACCAAGGGTGTAATGGACACAGCCCTGTCAGGAAGGGCTCTGTGCTCTCAGCTCAATGTGCAGGTCTCCATAGCATTTGTAATCACAGGAATTTCTTCATTTTAGTATTCTTTACAGGAGTGGAGGACACGGAAATGTTGTGGGGAGTTCATTTAGGTGACAACTACAGAAGAAAGAAATTACTCTTCCTGGCAGGCTCTGCCTTGACTCCTCTAGACCTTTATGATTCCCCAGTGCACATTCCTAAACTCCCTTCTAGATAGAAATCTTCACTACAACTTATCTTGGCTCTCCAATGCATGAACTGTAGTCTTTTCTTACCACTCATTACTTAAAATAGATTGCTTAAAAAATGGTAACATATACAGATACAGTTTCCTTTGGAATTATTTAAAGCAGCAACTTCTAAGGACTAGAATTATGTGAATGTTTATTTAGGAAATTTTATTACCTGCAGTGTGAGTCACTGTGAGCAAAGTCAGAAAACAAGTCTCTAAGCTTACAATACATACCCTTGGATGCAGAGAAAAAGGAAAAAAAAACCCTCGATTTTTATTTCTAAAAAAAATTAATTTTTCTAGTCCAGTACATGTCGAAGTTATTCTAATTTACCACTGAAGGGACTTAGAGGCAGTGTTTCCATGTAATAATGCATCCCTGTTCTTCATGCTTACTGATCAGGTTTCTGTGTATCAGCCACTTTAACTTCTGGCGAATAAAAGACTTCTTAACATGTCAAGGCTAAGAATTTGCTTCTAGATACCAATGCTAAAAGCAGTGTGCTGGTTTGAAATGTGAGTCTTATCAGTGTGTTTCTTTAGTTTCCAGAAATTGCATTTGGAAGTTATGCAGTTGGGATGCTTTAGTCCATATCCTCACCTACTCTTGGTTAACTTTCTAAATGAGGGAGCCTTTTGACAACATTCACAGGGATGCACAAGGTGGGACTGTTGGGGTGTCTATGCAGGGCCAGGAGCTGGACTGGACAATCATGGCAGGTCCCTTCCAGCTCAGAATATTCCAGCAGTACTTTGCTAACATCCCGGGAGGATGTAGCTTTTCAATTCTGGCAGCAGTATCCTGAGAATTGATGTCACTGGGCTTCTCTGACGAGTTGACAACAGAACAGTCATATAAAAATGGTTTGTTTTCTGAGCAATAGTAAATCGCATCCAAGCAAGCCTTGGAGAGAAGCACAGCAGAAGCAGTATTTCAGGATCTAAAAGTTAGATGTGCTAACAGTTGTCTTCAAAAGCATTATTTTGATAGCATGCAAAAGGAGAAGGAATAAAAGGCAGATGTGTGAAACTTTTGTCCTCCAGTGCGGGGGCTGTGTGTGTGCAGGGATAAAGCATTTACAAATTGACGCAGCACTGGAGTCCTGGCTAGCTCGGGTAGTGCACTCTTGCAGTGTGCCAAGAGTGGGGAACGACCTGGGATGTTGGCGATTCCCAAGGCTGAACCTTTAGAGCAGCGTGCAGCCATGCACTCTACGGTGCTCAGTGCCAAGGCAGAGGTTAAAGAAATGAGGAAGGCTCTTGGTATAAAGCTCCCAACAAGGATTTATTGGAGGCCAAAGGGGCTAAAATTCCACACTGGAAGGGCTCAGTTATCAAAGAAGCCCAAGCACCTCTGTGCGTGGGATTTTAAGGACAGCACAAACAGAGGGCGGGCACAGCTCTTGGACCAATGGGGAAGTCCAAGAGGAGGAGCTAAGGGAGGGGTTTACAATTTTAACACCAATGGGATGTCATGGGAGGAGGAAAGAGGTCACATGCCCCAATGGGGCATCGAGTTTTAGGGGATTTCCAAGTGGGTGGATAGAGTAGGGGCAGGGCTAACTTGAATAAAGGGAGGAGTGACAATGATTGATAGGGTAGATTCTGGAAGAGAGAGTGGGGATTTACATTGACTGGCAGTTAGCAGGGGAGGAATACATCATAGGGAAAAAACCAACAGAGCACAATAAAGAGATGAATGGGAACATAAAAACTTACCAACTTTCAACAGAAAGTTGAGCAGACTACAACACCAGATGAACTAATTGTTTCCTTTTTCCCTTCTTGCAGTTAATATTTTGCCTAAAATCATATTTAAACTGGAGTTCTTCTGTCCACATGGTGATGAACAGCAGGTTGTTCAACACACACAGCAACTTTGCCTTAATGAAAACAAATGTTAAAGGAAATAGGGAAATCTCTTGACTGGAATAAATGTGCTCCTTCCTAATCAGTCTCCCTTGTTTATAAAATACACCCACACATTAGAAAAAGTTTATAAGGTGAGGTGTGGAAGACATCAATAATAATGTATTTTAGCTACAGAATTCAGTACAGAGTGAGTGTTGTGCACTGAATGCATACACATGGTCTTGTTATCTTAGACCATTAAGCATAGCCATAATCTGTGCCGATGCCGGAGTAATCAGACCACTGTATTTCACCAGGACCACTTATGAAATGTGTCATATTACTCAGCTGCTGAAAAGATGCTTCAGGTTTTCCCCCTGAAGAAACAAACTCTTGATGTATAGGGCTTTGAAGCTGTTTTTTAATGTCTTGATTCTCCAGAATGTAATACATAATAATAGAACAATGCATGTAATGGTAAAAGTGAAGTGGATTGGTATTAGGCAACCCTCTGAATTGCTTGCAGGATGAATCAAAAGCACATTGGCTTGTAGGGATATTCTCTTCACAGCACCTGCTCGGTGTTTTCATTTGCAGTTCTTGAAAACAGTGCCAGACATAAGTGGCAATAAGCTATTCACAGATCAAACATAATAAAATTGAAATAAGCATTATGTAAGCCACAAATGGCACAGTACTTTAGCTGTTGTACTTTGATGCTGACTTTTCCCATTCTAATCCACTTGAAGGTGATATTAATATGGCTTCTGCAAGTTAGGGGCAGAAATACCAATTTGAAAGCAAAGCTTAAGTTTACTGACACACATCTCAGCACTGACAAGGGGATTTAAGATGGAAACTCATGTCAAATGCTCACCAAAGCATTAAGAAATGGAGTATTTCTAGATATGAAATTAAACCATCTGGTCTGCTTAGAAGTCCACACAACACCCTTTGCTATCTAAAGCCAGCATCTGTTGGAAGTATGCTGTATGTATAGAGTGAAATCCAAGGGTTAGGGGAACAGTAGCTGCTCTTGCAGCCCTTAGATCTATAACACTTTCTAAAATGTTATATAAATGTGGATTATGGAGTGGAGAAAGGAATCTCTCCTACACACTTGCCTGGGCTTTGGAACAGAGAGAAGTAAATTTCACTCAGAGTGAAAGGATTTAATAAATCCTGCCTTGATGAATCCTTGCCTAAAATAAGGCCTAAGTCTGTTCAGTCAAATCATCCTTCCTAATGTTCAGCATTTCTCATCCTCCAAGGTGAGAAAGGTCATTTGTCTCTTGTGGCACTCCCTTTGCCTTTCTTTCCCTCATTCAGTTTGTGACCAGGCAGTTGTTTGCTTCGCCTTCAGCCTCATGTTTGTCCCTGTTTGTTGTCCCTGGGAAGTGGGGATCTGCGTGAGATGCACCATCTGGAAGTGCCAGAAGGTTGTTTTTCCCTCATAGCATGTCTTGCTGCAGCTTCTGCCACTCTATGTTTCCAGATGACAAGTGCCTCCCAAACAGAGCTCTTCTGCTCCCAAGGCATAAGGAAAGAGGAAATCCTCCCCAAGTCCTACCCATGCTGCAGCACTTCCTTCTGGCAGTAATTTTGGGAAGCAGAACAGCTCCATACTCAGGAATTCAGACTCCTACTTGAATGGATGATGAAAGGAGATCCCATTCTGTTTAGCTTTTAGTGGGAAATGTGTATGAGTATCGTTGTCTAGGGAAAGAGAAGGAAAAGAGCTGTTGGATTTCTTTCTGAAATAAGTTTCTAGGAGCCATAAATGGAGGAAAGAAAACCATCAATTTTTATTCATGACAAAAGAAAATCTCTAGTCCAGTTATAATTATTACTAATCAGTGCTATATTGTTTTTTGCGTTTTTCTGAGGAAAAAGTCAATTGAACTTATGCCTAAAATGGACTAATCACTTGGGCACTTTTTCTGCTTATATTAAGTGTAAACTCAGTTTGTTTTGTGGGGAACTGGCAGGTGGAATTGAAATTGTTCTGGGCATTACTCAAAGGCCATCGAGTGATCAGTAATAAAAACAGGACAAATTATTCTCATTATTGCCTATCTAAAGTTTGTCCAAATATGAGAACTTCCTTGAGAAAGCAGTGCATGAACATGATCTGCATTAAGAGTTATGAGGATATAGATGAGGGAGACAATGGAAAAGGTCTTATTAAAATTCTTCATCACGGGAGAATGGTATGCCCAGTTGCTTTTATCAAAACAGCATAATCAGTGTACACATCTGAGTAAACAGTGACTGTGAAGAGAGAGAATCTTCATTGTGGTGTATTAATTCTCAAGCTTAGTATAAATTAAATGTTTATTTTAATTTATTAATATTTTAATATAAAATATAAATACCTATGTTTCAAGCATAAGGGGAAAGCAACACTGCAGTATGATAGAGCTGAATCAACCTTTTATTTCAGGTATTGGTGTTTTTTTCAGTCTTGTGAATAATTAATTTTTTGGAGATTAAAAACCAGTGAGACAACCCTTGCCCTTGTTTTCCATACGGCATGCTAAAAAATCCTTTTGAGGACATTTGGTTAACTAATGTGGCTTGGAGCTAAATATTTGCACAATGCAAGGTCAGCAGTGAGTCATAAATCAGCTGTAACAGTAGATGTGGAAGTTAAGGTTTGTTATTTGACTCCATTTTAATGTATTTTTAAAAACAGAAAAATGGTCTCTTTACTACGTTTTTTACTTTTAGTCCCCTTAACACTTATTAGTTGTTCTTTTTCTTGTGAACGAAAAGGACTTGAAAGATTTTCACAGAGGTTTCAGAGGGAACAGCCGCAATAACATCAGAATATGGGTTCATTTGGAATTTTAAATACAATGTTGTACAAGCTGATATTTTTACTATGTTGTGCAGTATTAATGCACTGAAGAAACAAATTAGTATCATGGAAAGGTGGTAATTTGGGGGGAAATAGGATTTTGGCAAGAGGTTTGTATCAGTACAGACAATTAATTTAGGTAAATCAGTGTACTTTTAAATCCAAAACTAAAAGTGGGATAAATAAGGATATCATTCTAATTAGAGTGGTTATTAACTTGTAGAACTGAACATGAGAAGTTAATTCCAGAAGATATTCTAAGTTGTTTAATTACAACCTCATTAAATTTTCTTAAAGTTCTAATTAACTTGAATTAAATGAAACCTGGACATTTTTAAACCCAGAGTTTGAATCAATGCAAGAATATACTAAAACAGCTTAGAATTCTGGGGTTAAATGAATATGTAACAGCCAAGGTCAAACAAAGACTGTTTTCTGTGTCTACTGTGAAGTGTTCTGGTGACATGCTTGCAGTATCATTTCCAAAGCTCCCACCTACAATCATAAGGGTGATGATGTGGCTGTTAATGACAGGGATGTGCCCTGGGCAGGAACAGCCTCACTGAAAACCCCTCTGCAAACCTGGGGCATTAGCAAGGGCAGCTTGTCTGGATCATTTCCCCTCCTTTTAGCCTAAGGAAAGCTGTCTACCATGCAAAAAAAAAATACATATTGCACCTAACTGAAAGCTTTCAGGTCAAATAATATTTGTTATTTAAAAGACAGACAAATTTTGAGATTATGATTTGTTTGAAAATTTTCAACAAAATTAAAACTCCAAGGTCCTACTGCAATTAAAATCAAAGTAACATTTTTTATTTAAAAACAAAAAAAACAAACCAATTTTGTTGTAACAGATCTACTTGTGATTATTTTTTTTTTTTTTGTAAACAAATACACTCAATGCCAAAAATATTCTCAAAAGCTGTGGGGTTCTGGTCATCTTACTCCTTATACGTTCTCCCACCTGCCAAAAATTTTCCTCTAAAATGATGACTTTCTTTCCCACTCTTTGCTGCACAGGCATCTGGTGACCCTTTTTCTGTAGGCCATAGAAATCTTTTCTGTGAGGAGCTACATTTCTTTAAAATACCCCAAAACAAAAGCAGATGAAGCAATTGTTAGAATTACAGCTTTGGAACAACTGCTGCGGTTTTTCAAACCAGGAGAAACGGAGTAAGGATAGGGATAGCTGGGCTCCCCTTCTGTGAGTTTTATCACAAACAGAATTAATTTCCTTCTGTGGATCAAGCTTCCAATTTTGACACAGTGCCAGAGTCCCAGGCTAGCTCACCACCACCATGGCACAACGCCAAGTGTGGGAAACAGCTCCTGAATTAAGCAGTTCATTAAGCATAGATCTAGTGAAGCAGTCTATATATAAAGTATCCTTGTCATCTGCAGCTGGGCAATCTGTCAAAGGAGGTGTGTTGGTCTGCTTTTCCTTTCTGCACCTCCATGCTGTGTGTGTCATCTTGTGTGTCTTTTTGGTGTTCTTCAGAGTCTCTTTCAGGTGCTGCATCTTGCTCTTGTAGATGGGGCTTGATGTTTTTCCCAGGTATCCACTTTGGACCCGAACCTGTTGATACACAGGCATGCCCTCTCCCCCATGTTATTAAGGGAAGCGGACCCATAATTTCTTTACTCTCTGGATCCTTGACCAGCACCAGCAGTCTCTCCTTTATCTCTGCTCTGGTGTTGTTGGCAAAATGCCAGACAATGGGAGGTGCCAGCTCCATAAAGGAGTTACTTAGGAAGTTAAAAACATAAGTAGCTTTGGTGAGTCTCTCAATGTTGCTGAGAGACTCAACCCCACCCCCTCACTGCTGGTCAAGTATCTGTTTCAATGATCTGTGGGCCCGTTCCACAATACTGTGCTGTTGGAGAATGAGGTATGCCTGTGTTGTGGCTTACACCCTACATTTGTTTGATTTCCATAATCAACGATTGAGGAACTGATGGAACTTTTGCAAGGTGTAAGTAGGTCCATTGTCAGTTTTTATTTGCTTGGGGATACCCAGGGTAGCAAAAGCTAAAACAAAATGTCTTATTACATCTTTTGCCTTTTCCCCAGCATGTGCAGAGGCACCTGAAAAGGTGTCTATAGAAACCTGTATATATTTTATTCTGCCAAAAGAGAAATAATGCATCACATCCATCTGCCAAAGTTGTAACAACTCCAGTCCTTGGGGGTTAACCCCGACGCCTAGAGATGGTAAAGCATATTTTTGGCCGTTCAGGCGGGATGCCACTATTGCTCTCACCTGTTCTCTTGGTATTTCAAACATTCGCACAAGTGCAAGCACAGTCTGATGGTAAAATTCATGTGACTGCTGCTGAAAGGTATTTGGCAATGTTGACAGTGCAACCATTGCCAGAGCATTGGCTCTCCAATTACCTTCAGTGATGGGTCCCGGAAGGCCAGTGTGTGATCTGACATGCATTATATGGTATGGCTGCTCTTGGTGGGAGAGAAGGTAAACAAGGTTCGAGAGCAGTTCATAAAATTTGGGATTTGACACCTCTTTGAGTAAAGAATGTTCAGCCCTTTCAGCTACTCCAGCTACATATGCTGAATTGGTGACAAAATTGAGAGGTTCTGGGAACCTTGAGAAGGCTGCCAGTTCTGCAATCTGAGGGGATCCCTGCACAATTTTGATATCAGACTCCCACTTCTGTGTCGCTTGATCTTTCCAAGTCATAACTGACTTGTGGGATCTCCCAAGAGCCATCGGCAGAAACTGTCATAGCCTTCAATGGAGTTTGACTTTTCAGCGATTTGGGGACCAAATTGAAAGCCAAATTAAAAAGCTTATGCTTAGGATAGTGAATTGAAATTTGCCCTGGGTAGCTGTCAAGGGTGAACTGGAGATGTTGATTTGTTTGGAGCAAAGCTTCCAAACAATTGGATGTCAATGGCAGGTAAATGCATGCAAGGTCACACCCTGCTAAGGTCCAGAGGCGTGCCCTGGCTTAAATGATTAGTTGAGCCATCAGTTCTTATGGTGTTGTGATGGTTTTGATTGGCTGATGGCTTTAGAACACCCACTCAGAATTAGAAGTGGGTCTCTGAGTGAGGTGTCCCACTGAAAAAGCACAGTGTGAAATCTTGGGGACTCACCCAGGATGGCTAGCTGGACAGGTTGGAAAGGTCAGTCCGAGTTGTACCTGTGGGCTTGTCTAGAGGCCAGTGCTTCAGCCACCTTGTCTATTAAGACTCTGGCTTCCGGAGTGATAGTATGTGGGGAGTCCAGGTCCTCAGCACCTCGGAGCAGGTTGAAAAGCTGTGCCAAGTCCTCCGTGGTGATACCCAGGAGAGGACGCACCCAACTGATGCTCCCGCAGAGCTGGTGGAGGTCTTTGAGCATTGTGGGGTTGTCTTTGATTGTCAGCTGCTGGGGCACAGTGGTCCCTTCCCTGATCTTCAATACCAGGTACCACCACAGGCTTGTCCGCTGGATCTTTTCTTCTGCAATTTCAAAACCTGCACTCTCGAGGGCTGCTGTAGTGTCCCAAAGTATAGTCTCTAGATACTGACTTTTGTGCAAATTAGTATGTTGTTCATATAATGGAACAGAATGGCGTTTAGGTGGTGTCTCCTGACAGGCATGAAAGTGTGGGCCACATGTTGTTGACATAAGGATGGGGAATTTTTCATCCCCTGTGGCAGCCCACACCACTGATACTGCCTGAGAGGTGCCTGTCTATTCGGGGAGGGAATGGAAAAGGCAAACCTTGGGGCATCTCTTTAGGGTGGAACGGGATTGTGAAAAAGCAGTCCTGGATGTCAATGACTACTAATTCCCAATCCTGTGGGAGCATGGAAGGTGAGGGAAGGCCAGGCTGGAGGGGACCCATGTCCTCAATGACCTCACTGATTTTTTCTGAGGTCCTGGAGGAGTCTCCACCTGTCTTTGCCTGGTTTCTTAATCACAAAGGGGAGTTCCAGGGACTATTGGATGGTTCAAGATGTTCCTTGGAAAGCTGCTCCTCCACGAGGGATTCAAGCACCTTTAGTTTTTCACCAATAAGGGCCCACTGATCCACCCACACAGTGTTGTTGGTAGTCCATGTCGACTGTGGGGTGGCACGCTCCACAGTGGCCCCAACTAGAAATCCTGTGGTGTAAATGGGATTTGTAGCTGCATCCCCCATTGAGACAAGAGGTCCCTCCCCCATAGTTTAATGGGTGCCCTGACCACAAATGGTCTCACTGTGGCCACCTTACCCTCTGGCCCTTCAATGAGGATGGTATGCTTGATCCTCATGGAGGTGGTGGCTCCTCCGATGCCTGAGATCACGCCATTGGCTGGAACCGGTTCCCATGTTGCTGGCCACTCAGAGCACAATATGATGGTAACATCGGTTCCATGTCCAGCATCCCTGGGAGGTAGATCTTATTACCTTGGTTAAACAGGGCACACTCTATCAGGGGTTTATCC
Organism: Pseudopodoces humilis; assembly: GCF_049639895.1. NCBI lineage: Eukaryota > Metazoa > Chordata > Aves > Passeriformes > Paridae > Pseudopodoces > Pseudopodoces humilis. The sequence continues at coordinate 20,415,804 of NC_142213.1, read as the reverse complement.
TGGCCCACAATCTCAGTCCAATATGCCATTGGGTTTGGAGGAATTGAGTTAGTCCAGTCCAGCAGTAAAAAGGCAGTAGCAATTGGAGTCCCTTTAGATAGAAAATACGGAGGGTCCAAATGTATGACTTTCACAGTTATTTCATTGTGGGATATCACAGTTTGGACCTCAGGGACCACTTCCAGTCTCTTTATGTTGTGTAGAGAGTCCCCCATGATTAAAACATCCTGTGGCCAGGCACATGGTCCATACTTCCCTGTTGGTAAAATGTACTCATGTCGGTCATCAAAATGAAATGATAATCTGCTCATCAACATGTGCCTGGTTCCTGGAAACTGACTGAGGGTTTCAGAGAGGAGATGTTGCTGTTCCTTGCTGTAGCCACTGTTGATGGCTGGGAATGGCAATCCTGCACAGGACAGTACAGCCTGGCATTTGGTGTTGTCATGCGTGGCTGTCCCACGCTCAGTCTGTAGTTTCCCGGATGCCAATGGGAGTTCGGATGGTGGTGCCTCTGGTGGTGAAACTGGGGGCAATATTTAAAGTGCTCTCTGCAGTCAAGGCAGTCATTGGAATGACAGGCAGATGAGGGATGACGCTCCACGAACTTTCTATGGCACTCAACCCTTATGTGCCCCATTTCCCCACATTCAAAACATCTTAAGTTCTTTTTGCTTGGTGTTGAGGAAACTTTGGCTGCCACCATGGCTTCTGCCACCTCTTTTCCTACTGCCACCACAACTGTGTGTACCGGGGCAGACAGCCTGGTACATGCCTCAATCATCTGTTCAATAGTTGGTTTGGGCTCAAAGGGGAGTGCCCTCAACACTCACTAACATTCAGTGTTCACGTTGTTAATTATAAGTTTACGGAGCAACCCATCCCATGCTGGTACTGAATCAATCTGCTAATCGATTGAATTTTTGAGTCTGTCCACAAATTTGATAAATCTCTTCTGGCCCCAGTTTAATTTCCATGAGGCTTTGCTGCAGTGTTGTGCTGTCTGGTGTTTGAAGGAGGGCAGTTTTTGCTGCATTCTTTATGTCCTCAAGGATGGGTCAAAGGATATCTTGTGCCTAATCTTCAGGCTTCTTGAAATTCCCCTCACAGGCTAGATGGTCTAAGGTGATTTCTGCCCTCCCGTCCTTGCTTTTATAAACTTTGAGTAGTTGTTTTAGTTGTCTCTTCCACACAGTTTCTCACAAGAGGAACTCAGCAGGAGAGAGAAGGATGGACATAATATATCTAATATCATGTGATGAGTTCGGCGGGAGAAAATGCAGCACTCAATATGAATGATCAGCAAGTCTCGTTTATTAGCAACTCTAAAACCATTTATATAGCATCACTAATTAGGCTCATACATAGTGCAAAAGAAAGCTCATTATTGGATATTTCATTTAAGGTCAACTCCACCTAATTCTACATTCCTGTGATTGCTCATCTATGCTGAATTCACATTCTTCTGATCACAGCATCCTGTTCTCAGTTAACAGTTATCACTAAGGCCTTCCTGAACTTTGCAACATCTCACACCAACTGTACTCCATTGTCTAACTCTTTCCCAGCTAACTGCTGCATGGGAACATGACCTTTGCTCTCTAGCCATTCCTCCACAATTCCCCTGTTTTCTTTTTGTACTAACAAAACTGTAGAAGTAGCTTTCTTTACCATGTTTTGCAAGCATTGCAGTATGCAAGGAATAAACAGTAACACAATCACAATGATCAATATAACAACAATTGCCATTTGTGCTAAATTTTTTAACCATCCTCTGAGACCTAGGGATTGAAACCACTCTTCTAATGGATTTGTTTCCATGGTTAATTTTTTCATATTGTTCTGTAGTTGTTGAAGACGAGCATGAATAGACACTGAATGGTCAGAGAGATTCATGCAACACATCCCATCAAAGTCTTCACAGCCATGGCCCTGTGCTAATAGCAAAAAATCAATAGCAGCTCTATTCTGCAATACAGCATGCCTAACACTATTCATATCCAAAAGCAAATCAGACAAAACCTTTGATGTAATGTTAAACTGTTTTCCTGTCCAACATGCCAGTCGTCGTAACTGTGTTAAGGCTTGAGCACTAGATACTCCAGGTGTAAAAATAGATGACACAATCACTGTAGGACGTTCCCAAAGCTCAACCTGATCTTTGCATTCTGGTCCCAACTGAAACACACTTCTCCTTTTTCGTAACCTGGTTCTATTGGCTCCTAATAGTTGTTGTATAGTGGGTGCAAACAATGTCAATTTCCCAAAATAACAAGGTCCTCCATTAATGTTTGCTGGCAGTCCTTGCCATGCACGATCTCCACAAATTAGAAAAATACCAGGTGGTAATTGTAGAGGTGTACTGCTAGAATTTACTTTGCAAGACCAATTACCACAGTATACATTATTATTTTGCAAGTATAACAAATTTTGTGGAGAAACATTTGTACCATTTGGCCCATGAGACTTTTTTGCATAATTACTCCTAGCCCAATTGACAAAAGTTAAACAGTAATTGCTAGGGGCTGAACCTAATAGTCTTAACTCTTGTGGTTCTGACCCAGTAACATTTAAACCTGTAGCAATGTACCAATTTTGAGCTCCAATGGGATTTGCCTGAATTAAGCTTGTGTCACAGATATTGATCCTGAATCTACCTGATGGAATTTCACATAATGTTTTGTTTGCTTCCTTGGGTGTTTTCCAATTCTTTGTCCAGTTTTTAAACATTGTGGCATTGAGTGAATCATCTAAAGGTGCACCAACTAAACAAGTTCAAAAAGGATCTGAAGGGGTAGCCATTGAAAGGCAAAAATTATCCTGTCCAGTTTGATTAGCCCATGTTACCCACATATTTTGTCTCTCATCCATGTCAATCAAAAAACCTTCATTTCCCTTTATCATGGTAAACCACAACAATAACCTGATCAGAGGTAGTCCCTTAAGGACTTCAAAAGGATTGCGGCAGTTCAGCCAGCATCTTGGCTGGATCCCATGTGAGATCTTGCTTCCCTTTTCTTTTACCCCTCTGCCTCGCCCGTCGATTCGGTTGCTTCGAACCACGGGGTGTTCCATCTTCTCGGCAGCAGGGATAACTTTCAGGGAAAGACCTTTTCTCTCGAGACTGGCGTTTTAAAAATTGCTCCCAATTTTTATTTTTTACCCCTGGGATATCACACCTGATTTGTGTGTCTTACGACAACGTATTGTGGTTATTTCAAGAATATATGGTAAAAGGGGTATTGGGATGATAACAATAATTTTCTGGATTTATCCCAAAAGCAAAAATCTCTCACCATCTATCAGATCCTTTCTCAAATTGTCTTGTTTGCACACCTTCCTGTAATGCAATCTCAGTTAAATTTCTTTCAAAGTTGTAACACTCTGTACAAATCCCTCTTGGAGACCAACCCCACTTAGAATGTATCCATCACTTTTCCTTACACACTTTACAAATGTAACATACAAAAGGATAACATTCACAATTTGGTATTGTACACAAAATTTTCATGTGAGAGTTCATCAGATCCTGTCTCTATGTTGATGATAGAGAACAAGAAGTATCTGCTAAATTTTCTGGATCAGCTGAAGGTAAATCACTGGGATCGGCAGGTTTAGTCCATCGGCTCGGCACCCAGACAGGCCCTGTGGGGGTAGACACACAAAGATAACCACGTCCCCAATACAGTACCTTGCTAGGACCTCCCCACAGTCCTGTTTTTGGATCCCTATAGCGAACCCATATTGGACTTTGAGTTTTCTCTGCTTCAGGCGCACTATGACGTACTGCTGCAGGCAAATCACTGTTTCCAAAAATACATAAAAAATTTAGAACAAATAAACAACGCAATAATCGTTCTTGTGGATCTTTAATCTCCCTAAATTTGTTCAGATATTGTTTTAAGGTACCATTAGCTCGTTCTACTATTGCCTGACTCGTGGGAGAATGTGGAATCCCTGTTATGTGTTTGATTCCCCATGATTGCATCACCTGCTTAATTCTACTACTACAATAAGCAGGCCCATTGTCTGTTTTAATAGATCGTGGAACTCCCATAACTGCAAAACAACTTACTAAATGTCGCTCAACATTCTGTGCTTTCTCACCAGATTGAGCTGTAGCCCAGATGTAATGACTATAAGTATCAATGGTGACATGTACATACTTAACTCTCCCAAACTCTGCAACATGAGTAATATCCATTTGCCACAACTCATTAGCCTGTAATCCTCTAGGGTTTACCCCAAGACCCAATCCACTGCCTTGATTGTGAAAACTACAAATAGGACATGCTTTGACAATAGCCCGAGCCTCTTCTAAAGGTATCTGAAACTCCCTATGGAGACCTTTTGCATTTTGGTGAAAGATGGCATGAGCTTCTCTAGCTAATGTCTGTGGTGGGACAGGACTATTTTGTGTCAATGAAACCAATCAATCTGCCCTAGCATTTCCTTCTCCTAAACCCACATCCCATTTATGGCTACGAATATGGATAATAGCAAAGGCAGCAGTCCTCAGCTTTACTGCTCTTTGAAGCTGCAAAAACAGTTCATATAAACGAGGGTTTTTTACTTCCTTAATGTCTGCATTTTCAATACGTTCACTCACTCCTGCAACATAAAATGAATCAGTTACCACATTAACAGGACCCTTAAACTGCACCAAAACCCAAACAACAGCAACCAATTCCAGAGTTTGTAACGTGTCCTCCTTTTGAGCTGGAATAATATGATGATTCCATTTTCCTTCTGAATTTTGCCATGTAGCAGCAGCTGTACGAGATTTCTTTCCAGCATCAGTGAACACAGTTGATGCCCCTGGTAATGGCACAAATGATCATTTGGGCTTTTCAATCCAATTCTGCTGGCCTATCCATCGTAGTGGTATTCGAGGCACTTCCTCAGTACTGACCACACTGCTGTTGTCAAGCAATGCTTCTTGCAATGTGGAGCTGTGAATTAAATACCAATCTAAAGTATCCTTTTTTATTGGTATCTGAATTACAGCTGGATCTGCACCCATAATTTGCCACAATCGCTTCTGCCCTTGTTTTATCAAATTTGCTAAAATTTCAATTTTTTGAATTAAGGTATGTCTCTGTTGTAATGGTGGCAACAACCACTCTAACACCCATATCTCCCCCGTTTTCTTTTGTTGCTGCGTTAAAGCACCAATGAGATGTTGAGGTCCAAACCATACAGTAAGATTAATGTCCAAGTCTGGATCTCGTCTACGAACAACACCTGTCCGGATACAGTCCATTATTTTATTGAGAGCTTCTTGTTGTTCACTGGTAACCTGTATAGGTGCTGTAGGATCAGTACCTTTTAACAAAGGTCGTAAGGATTGTAAGAGTTCATTAGGAATACCCACAACAGGTTTAAGCCATTGTAAATCTCCCAGCAATCGCTGAGCATCATGAACAGTATGAAGTGACATGTTTAATGACAGTTTCTGAGGGGCAACATATTGCTTAGTTAAAGTCCACCCGAGATATTTCCATGGAGATGACTGCTGTATTTTCTCAGGTGCAACAACCAGTCCATTCTGAAATAGTTGTGTTTGAATATCCTCAACTTGTTTATCTGCAAAAGGTTGTGACTGAGCAAAAAGAATATCATCCATATAGTGATAAATAATAGTTGTAGGCCATCGAAGACGTAGTGGCTGCAAAGCATTATCAACATAAAGCTGGCACAAGGTAGGAGAATTACGCATACCTTGTTGTAAAACTGTCCATTCAAATCTCTTGTCTGGTTCTGCTCGATTTAATGAAGGCAAGGTAAAAGCAAATCTGCAAGTATCCTGTTCATGCAGTGAGATACTGAAAAAACAGTCCTTTAAGTCAATTATTAACAAGGGCCAATCTTTTGGCAACATTGCAGGATTGGGCAAACCAGGTTGTAGCGCCCTCATTGGCTCCATTTGTTCATTTACTGCACGTAAGTCATGCAGCAATCGATATTTTCCAGATTTCTTTTTAATAACAAAAATAGGAGTATTCCAAGGGCTTGTTGACAACTTTAAATGCCCTTGTTGATATTGTTCCAGCACCAATTGGTGAGCTTGTTGGAGACTTTCCCTTTTTAAAGGCCACTGTTCAACCCATACTGGTTCCTGAATTATCCGTTTAAGTGGGAGTGGGAAAGTCCAAACAATGGCCTCTATTCTAAAGGGTGCTCATTGGTCAAAACAACACCAAGTTGTGACAAAATATCTCGTCCAATTAGACGATTGAACCTTGTCTGGTAATGGAACAATTGACAAAACAGAATTGATGACCTTTCCATCTAATTGAATCTGGATTTGTGGAGACCTTTTTGCTAAAGTTAAGCCTCCCACCCCTGTAACAGTAACCATACTAGGCAACAAAGGCCATTCTTGGGGCCAATATTGTGGAGCAACAATACTTGAGTCTGCCCCAGTATCCAATAGTCCTTCTAATTGGTGGGATTCTCCATTATAATTGAGAACAACTGTTCGCTTGGGTCGAGTGTTTAAGTCCAGGGTAAGCAATGTAAGTCCTCCTGTAGAACCAAATCCACTCGTTCCCCGTGGTTGATTTTTCAATGGTGTCAATTGATGGGTATATTGTGGCAGCGGCACCAATTGTGCAATTTGCTGTCCTTTATCAATTCTGGCTGGTGGTGCCAGTGTATATGCAATGATATATATTTCACCAGAATAGTCCACATCAATTACTCCAGGTAAAATAAACAGTCCCATTAGACTAGCAGATGAACGTCCCAACACTATTGCACCCATAGCTTTTCCATTTATTATCACTGGTCCAATAATTCCAGTGGGAATCTTGTAGGGTTGTGATGTTAATAAATCCACAGTCACTGAGGCTGCCAGGTCCAGGCCGAGGCTCCCCGATGTGGCAGGCTGGAGGGAAGTTGCACTGATGTTCCGGCAGCTGCTATTTGTGTCCTGGTGCGGCGGCTTCTCGCGCTGGCCTTCCCATTTCCCGATCTCCGGCGGCAGACATTATCAGCATGGGTATTGGACTGATTGCACCAAACAGATGGTACAGTACATTCCTTCCGAATGCGTCCAAGGTTGCCACAGCGAAAACATTTGAATCGGGAGGCTGGAATCCTGCCATTGTTGGTTGTAGCCACTTGTAGGGGTGCAAGAGCTGCTAAAACTTGACTCTGATTAGATGTAGCCTGCTTTTCTAACCCTCGTCCTAGTTCTTTAATTGCTTGGACTAACATTGCCTGTGAGCCCACCGGTATATTAGACATTCTCTCTAATGCTTCCTCAATAGTCCAATTAGCATTTAGGGAATTTAAAATTGACCTGGTTGCTGGATTACAATTTTGTAATGCACATTGTTTTAATAATGCTCCCCTCATATATTCAGGAACACCTGCTCGCTCTATAGCTGAAGTTGCTTTATCAATAAATGCTCCAAATGGCTCATCTCGCCCCTGTCTAATGCCCATATAAGATGGAATACCTCCTGGCTCCTTGATCCGATCAAACGCAGCTCGCGCCAACCGCATTCCTTCTCTCAACTTATCTGGTCCCAAAATAGCTTGTGCTTCCACTTGACTATATGCTCCTAAGCCCATAAGTTCTTCCAAAGTTAATCCATACAGTGGATCACCTGCTTGCCTTTGCACATTTACACTTTCTTGACAATAAGCTTGCCAGTGTGCATTAAACAACAACTGCTGATGCTGACTAAGAATCAATTTCATAATACTCTTACAATCTCCAGGGAACAAAATCTGTGTACCCCACAAATAATCAATCATCTGTCTAACCGGTTCACTGGTCACTCCAAACTGACTGACTGTAGATCGCAACTGTGATAACCACTTCCAATCCAAAGCTGTAATTTGAGCTTGTATTCCTCCCCCTTGCATTGGTGCAAAGGTTACGGGACATGCTACTTCCAATACTACTAATTCCTGATCTCCCTCTTGCAAAATATTCCGTGCTAACGTAGCCCATGTCTCTCTTCTTTCCCGTGCAATAACTTCACCTAACTCACGCCCTACCTCAGGGACAGATTTATTTCCCATAGGGGAGGATGGTAACGGTGCCGAAGGCTCTGTTCCATAATCAAGGTTAGTAGGTGAGGGAATTTGAGACGACACAAAAGGATTAGCAGCTGCAGCAGGGGTCAGTGACTGCATGGGGGGGTTTAAGATTACTGTGTTCGTGGCTGGTGGCAGCGGACACTCATTAATTCCCTCTAATAATCTATTTTTTGACATAGCTGCAGATGCCTTTGTGGCAGCTCCCTGTTCAGCCTGATACTGCAAAAGAACATTATGAACTGTCCGCCACAGTTTTCCTAATTTTTTAGCAGTTTTATCATCATCTAAAGTAGCTTCCCACAATTTATCTCCAAATTTTCGCCACTCACTTAATTCATGAACTGTATGGGGATTCTGAAAACAACCCTGAGCATACCCATAAGCAAGAAGTCCAGGAAGCTCCTTGCGCAAATCAAAATCTTTAACCTGCCGCTTTTCTAAAAAGCAGGTAAATAAATCTCATGCTGCTTGCCTTTCCATCTTACCGTCAGCGCTGTTGCAGCCCCTACAAGGTTTCGGCAGCACGTTACGGCAGGACTCTCCTCTGAGGTTGCCTGGGCGCAGCAACCCTACTGTGCGATCAGGACTCTCCTCCGAGGTTGCCTGGAATGCAGCACAGCCGTTGCTTTTCGCCGTCCTTGGTGCAAAGGACCCGTCCCCTGTCGCCGACTCCCTTGGCCAACTCCGACTGCTATTAAAAGTCCTTAAGGTTCCAAAGGTCCCAAAGGTCCCAAATGTCTCTATGGTCCCAAAAGTTCCAAAGGTCCCAAAGGTCCCAAAGGTCCCTGTTGATCGGGCGCCATTTGATGAGTTCAGCGGGAGAAAATGCAGCACTCAATATGAATGATCAGCAAGTCTCGTTTATTAGCAACTCTAAAACCATTTATATAGCATCACTAATTAGGCTCATACATAGTGCAAAAGAAAGCTCATTATTGGATATTTCATTTAAGGTCAACTCCACCTAATTCTACATTCCTGTGATCGCTCATCTATGCTGAATTCACATTCTTCTGATCACAGCATCCTGTTCTCAGTTAACAGTTATCACCACTAAGGCCTTCCTGAACTTTGCAACATCTCACACCAACTGTACTCCATTGTCTAACTCTTTCCCAGCTAACTGCTGCATGGGAATATGACCTTTGCTCTCTAGCCATTCCTCCACAATCATGCAGCACCAGCACATGTGCAGCAAAGGTCACAGTCAAGAGATTTTTAAAATAAGGTGACCCCCTCCCATAGTCTTTGCATGCTTTACAAAGCTCCTTTAACTCCCCATATGGAATGGAGTCCCACTTTGGATGTCGTCTGCTCCTGCCCCCGCTATAATCAACTGGGGCTGCCGGGAGTTGCAACCTCTCCACCATCTCCCAGTTGCCATCCCCGGTAGCCCACCTTTGCACCTCTGCCCATGACTATTTTTCTCCTCCTCAGTATTGGAGGAAGAGCTGCTCTCCCCCTCATAAGAGGAAGGAGGCTTAGCAGCAGAGGTACTAGGCCTCTGATGGACTGGCATGACCCGATGGTGTGGGCCACTGGCAGCCAAGATGGCTGCCTTCTGGTCCCCATCATCACCACATCTGGTTCCGGTGCTATGGGATCCAGATGTGGCATGACCACCAGGGTGGAGTCAGGGGCAGAAAAGGCAGCAACTCTGGAGGGAGAGGTGGGGCCCACAACAGGGAGGGGTGTCCTGGTGGAAAGGTGAGGTCCCAACGCGGGGGCGACCTTCGATGCATGGGTGCAGACAAGGGTGGAGTGTGTTGCAGAGGCAGAGCAAGACAGAGTGGGTATGGGGAAAAGAGGAGGAGGGTCACAAGGGGTGATAGAAAAGTCAATCTCGGGAGTGGGAAGGGGATAACTTGGAGGGCACAAAATGGCCGTTCCTCTCACGAGGTCAGCGCCACCTTTGGCCATTGGAGGCAACAGAACTGGGGATTTTACAACTGGGAACATGGGGGCAGGCAAGAGGGCAAAGGAAGGTTCTAGAGCAGTGTGATCAGCACTGTCCTGGAGAGGGGACAGAAGAGGATGGGAGATGGCAGAAGGTGGGTGGCTCTCCTGCACCTTTTGGCAGTTTCCATCTCCCAAGCTTCTCTGCAGGGAAGAGGGATGAAGGACACGAGGAGGGTAGAACTGGGGACTTCAAACCAGAACAATTCCCCGAACTCCCAGATCCCTCAACAGTCACCTGAACAGAATCATAAATTAAACTGAAAATAGGAAAAAAATTTGCCACTTTAAAATCCCCATGTGATTGTAAAACAAACAACCTTCTCCCCACAGCATCCCAAAATGAAATTAACGGTTACATTAGGAAAATATTTGAACACCCAATGAATAAAATGTTTGAGATCCCCTTTTGAAACCTGTTTCTTCCCAACAACCAAGGTATTTAAAACTTTGGTATAAACTTCCTGCTGTGAGAGGGTTAGTTTTGCACCCATCTCTCACATTCTTATTCCCCCTCAAGACTTAAAAATGTGAAATAAAATGTAAAAGAAAGACCAACACCCCAAATTCACTCACCAAAACACCTGAGGTGGCTCAAAAGAAAACTTCTGGGGAGGTCCGTTAGCATGATCAATCCTCCTTGCCCCCGCAGGGTTGCCGATTGTTCCCTTCAGATACTTCTAATAAAACTTGGAAGCACCATCAGGGGAGTGGATTGCCCAGAACATGACTTATTTCCAGAGGCAGAAGCCCCTGGAGACACTTTCAGGGACAGACCAAAGACAGTCCCTGTTCAGGCGCCATTTGTAACATTGGGTGTGGATGGTGAGAGGAACGGCCATTTTGTGCCCTCCAAGTTATCCCCTTCCCACTCCCAAAATTGACTTTTCTATCACCCCTCGTGACCCTCCTCCTCTACCTTCCCAAAAGTGCCTCCAGAGAGGTCAGCATCTGGGCAGGCTACAATCACACACACATACACACACTCTGACAAGCTACAGATAGCAATTACCGACAGAGAGGCAGGAAGGATCTCTGCGTGGACTTCCAGTGGGGTTTATTTCAACCACATACCAAAGGGGTCCAGGAACAAAGACAGGGAACAATTGAGGGTCTAGGAATATATGTGGGCTCGAGGGGGAGGATCTGAGGGTCAGGGTCCAGTAAGAACAGGGGAAAGTGGTGCAGAGGCGGGGCCAGGGAGAGGGAGAACCAATGGGATTACAGGGGCAGCGGATTGCACCAAACTGGGGCCAACAGGGAAACAGGGAAGGGAGAACTTTCTAGGGAAGGGACATACAAGGTAAAAAAGGAGAGGGACAGCCAACAGGCTAACCAGGTATACAAACTGGGGTACAACAAAATGGAGGTGCAAAGCACTATGGGAAAAGCCCTTCTTATAACTTTAAAATGGGGGAAGACCTTACACCCTGGAGGCTTCCTTCCACACCATGATAGCTTCTGGCTCTGGAGCGTCTACAATTTGTGGAAGTTCGTCACCTTTAACTGATAGCGTTTTTTTTCTCCTTGTGGATCAGGTTGTGCTGCTGTTGGTGGTTTCACAATGCAATTTCCTACTCCTAGATTTCTGAGATGTTAATATCCACAGCACAGTGCAACTGATAAGCACACACAAAAAGAACGTATGTTTGCGTATTTCAGCATAGTGTGGTAATGCCTGATTCCGTGCAATTTTAACACTGACTGCTCTTGGCAGTGGGTAACAGGGCTGGCTGTGGGTTTAGGAAGCTGTGTTTGTTTTTTCCTTCTGACAAACCCATAAAACTACATTCAAGTCAGTGCCTCAGGCTCTCCATTGATTACCTACTCAGGGAAAAAAACAGTCCTGTTCATCCTCAAATTCTGAGCAGTCAGTGGGTTGGGACTGTTGTTTCCCCTTTCTTGCTCCCTGCAGAAGGCGAATTATCCACAGTCATGGTGAGGAGCAGAGAGCATCATCCATTCCACTGGCACTCCCCTCAGCCACAGGCAGGGCCACTATCTCTGCAGGTTGCTGGCAGTTCCTAAGACCCCCTTCCACAGCAATATTCACACAACTCTAACAGGATCACAGTGTCATGGGGAATTCCAGCTTAAAGCAGAATCACTTTATTTGTCTAACTTTAACTTTTTTCCTGTCTTCAAGGTTTGTGGGGTTTTTGCCCCTTTCCATGTTCTGCTGCACTCTGGTAAATCCTCAGTGGAGAAATTCCTATTGGTAATTAATGGAACACCAAGGACTGTGGGTTTGTACCAATGAGATTATGGAATGTAAACCTCAGTAACAAGGAGAAACCATGTGCATAGCAGATAAAACTCTAATTTTTGCTATTTACCTGTGCATTTTTAAACTGCAAGGCAGAAGGTAACTCCAAACAGGAACCTAAGGAAAAAAAAAACAAAACAACCCAACAAACCAAAAATAGCTGGAGGGTTTTTTCTGCTCACTTACAGCTCTTGTATTCTGAGAGGTTGTCTTGCCTTCCTCCTTCAGTCAGCTGAAGTGGCCACTGAACTAGCAATTGCTGTTACTATCTGTTAAAGCATATCTCATAAAAAGGGATCCTGGACATCATTCCAAATGAAATGGATGCAACCAGCAGGACAGAAAGATTTTGACAATTCTGCTCTACAAGATCTCTTCTTGCAGATTTATAATGTGCTGCAGAGAATACACTGACACTGACATCTTGTAGCCTGTTCTGTGCTGCTGCTTTGGATCTGCCATGTTACTGTGATATGTTGCTGATTGTACATTTAAATGGTGCACTGACTAAAATTTGTCCAGCAGGGAGAGGAAGAACATCACCTGTTAAAACAAGGTGTTATCCTTGGGCACCTTCTTCCTAAAATTAAAGGGGGAGGGAGAAAAAACCCTACAGATTTGGCTAATGGCATGAACTGAATAGTAGAAAGCAGCTGGCAGCATAAAGCTGGTAATTGATGGTTAAAAAACTTACATCACAGGTGAAAGTACATTCAGATTTTAGGAGCTAAAGGGAAAATATGTCGAGAAAGACATAACGAAACCCTGAATTCCAGTTACTGGGGCTGCATCTATCACTGTGAGGAAAAGTGCAATACTGACACCTTAAATACTTCATAGAAAATACTCTTTTCTTAGAAATTTGTAATAATTGCAGGGATAATACACTACAGATAACACACTGCCCCAAGAACAGTGCATGTTTATAAGTTTCCTTCTCTTTCCCTTCATAAGATCTCATATTTTATATGAAGGCTAATAACCCAAACAAATCTTCCAGAGTTCTGAAATCCTTCCTCAAATATCTTTAATACAGATGGCTCATGCCATTTTCCTACCTGTTCCAAGCAAAGTAGCACTTCACATAGACAGAGTCAAAGAAAAATTACTGGATTGAGTTGATCTTATTTCTACCTTGTTTAGTTCATATTCAGCTCAGAGTCTATCTCCATCAGAGATTCAACCCAGTGGTTATCAAATGCAGTACCTGTCACAAGACTAATTATTCATTCACTTAAGACTGGAATTGTTCTCTTTGTTCTTTTGAGTATTTGAAATTTGAGTAACTTATGCAAAATATTTTTGTCTTAAAATTCTGTTTGGATTATTGAAAATTATTTGAATGAATAGTTGAGGTTGTTTATTTGTGAAATTTTTACATTTAGCCTGTAACACTCGTCACTTGCACAATCCAGTCATCTTTTCCACTTATCATCTATTTTTAAATTACATATTGCCAGCAATATAAAAAGTTTCTTTTGATTTATAAGAGGTATTTGATGAAATTATAGAAAATTCATATAGAATATCAACCACCTGTGAAACTAAAATTTGCTCCCACTTGTGCATGCAAACCTGTGTTCAGACACATGTGCCCTTGGTGATAGATCTGGAGTAGCTTAAGAAATTAAATTGTAACAAATCTTTGTTTCCATCTTCCCATCACTTACACGTTCTCTTTTCTTGTCTAATCAAAATGAAATTTATTAGTATGAAGCCACCCCCAAATAATTGTGTTGGAGTGAAAATGCTCAAGTGATTTAAAATGTCATTATTTTTGTATGTTTTTGTCTTTTATTAGGGAAGAGGAGAAATTAGCTTACAGCTAATAAAGCTTCCAAACAGGTGTATATCTAATAGGAATGGAATATCCTGTTTGCATTGCAACACTGTTATGAAGAAATAAATCTGCAGGTACATTTTTTCAGCCTTATGCGAAAATAAAGGAAGAGAAAGAGTACAAAAAATACATCAAAATGGACTATTTATGCTGACTTCACCATCCCAACAAGAACTTGCAGTTCAAATCCCATTTACAGTGAAATGTAAAAAGTTTAAAATCTGTATTTCTTCATGACTTTGACTTGCTAAAGAGAGGGGGGAATGTAAAAATATGCTGACTGTATTGAGTGACTCAAACCATATACAGTGTTTCACTTTCAAGCTAAACAGAGATAAGCAGATTTATTAACTATTAAAACCTTAAGTTTTATTAGTCTTAAGCAGGCTCACAGAGTATAAAGCAGCTCTGCAGGCAGCTCCTGCTGCAAAGCCCCACCAGAATCCTGAAGGTTGGTATCTCTGGTCACCCTACACATGAGGAAGAGCAGAAACTAGATGACTTTTGTGGGATCACCTGCTCCACCTCTGGCTTGGTATTGGCCGGGCTGTTTTCACTTTGGATGTTGATCTGTGTCTGTGGTTATCAGGGGGAAAAGGCTGAGTGTGCCAAGCTGAGATGACAGCTAAAACCAGTCAAGTTCAGGGCTGTTGTTTCATGTCCTTAAGCTTGGTTTAGAATTAGGCAGTATGTGCACCAGGTCAAGAGATTAGAAATCAGACTGCAGTGAAGCAGCACCAGCAGCACACATTTCCCCTTTATTTCCTTCCCTGGCCAACATCCAGTTCCTCTTTATAGCTGCAAAAGCCAGGTTTCCCAGCCAGAAAGGACATAAATTGAAATACATCCCAAGCTAATGATTTCACATCTTGAGACAATGTGTGCTGAAGGCGAGTGAAATCAGAAGGGAATTAAACAGCAAATTTTGTAACTGTGGTCTCATTCAGGCAAAAGAAAAATACTGAAATGATTTGGAAAAACACCCTTGCACTAGTGAGGAGAGTGTACCTGACTTCAGATGCAAGTGACCTGTCTCTTCCAGTTCACAGCTGATGGTTTGCAAACAAAAACATTTATTGGCTTCGCTTTCCTTTTAAGAGGACAAATGGCAAAGCAGTGCAATTCTAGGTACTAATTATTTGCCTTATTAGAGTTCCCCACTCTTTTACTAATTCAAGCATGCATGCCTGGTTGTATTAGTAATTATTAGACTGCCACAGTTTTTCTGGAACATGAAGATCCTTTAGGATTTACAAGCAGAAATCAAATGTGCTGTATATTTTGAAACAGAGCTCACCACGTCACAGAGAATAAATGGAAAAAATATGTTTGTATTTCCCTGAACCAGAAGAGATTGAATAGGACAGATCTCTGTCAGATTCTACAGATATTAGCCAATATTGAATTTTGTTTGAATTTTTAGTTCACCTGCCTTGAGGTGAAATTAAGGCTAAAAAAGAATAATTTCCCTTCTTTTTCCTTCTGAAAACATTAGATGGGGAAGTACATCTAGAAAATGAACAGCATTCTGTATGAAGGACTACAGACAGTATGACATGCATTTCTTTTAAACAGACATAAAAATTTATATTTTCTTCTTTTCAATGTACATACAGTCACCAAGGAAGCATTTACCTATTTTTTTAAACAGGTATTTCAAGCAGTTCCTGTTGAGTGACTCTTGCATTTTTGTGTGTGACAGACCACCTTGATGATATCAAAGTTTTTCATTTAGTTTAGTTAGTCTCTGAAGAGCCAATCCCTTTTCTTCCTGGATCTAAATTTTAGCCAATTTTTAAAACTTTGGGATAAAAATCCTCCCATGTACCATATTTTGGTGTCACAAGCATGACTTATAAAATGCCCATTTTTCCTGCTGTGTCAGTGTTACAGCAGGGATTGTCTGTTTGCTTTATTGTATCAGGAAACTTCCATAGGCCTGAAGCTTTAAAATCTTCCCAGAAATATGTGGAAATTAAGTCTGATTATTGCCTCATTTAGACAAGATGTGAAACAGTTAAATTAGCACTTAAATTAATTAAAGTGGAATTATCAGGAAACCTGTGATGTTTCAGGTTGTTTCATCCCGCTGAGATGAGGGGTTTTTTTGAGTAAAACAGGACATCTGTACTGATCACATCACGATCATCCAAGCAATTGTAGATTTCAACAGTTTAAGATAATTTTTCACTCTTGTAGAAGCACAAAATAGTTAAAAAAAAAAGGAAATACTGGCAACAATGAGAAGGTGATTAGGTCAGTTCCTTTATTCAGTACTAATATTTATAACTCTGGCAGATGTTTATTTCACAAAATTGTGTAATTTTTAGCAACTTTCATTTGCCTGTTTGTTTGTTTTTAAAAAAGAGTTCAACACCTTCACAGATGAACAATTTTGCTAATAGTTATCTTGATACTGGTGACTTTTTCCCTAATGTACATTCTTACTTTTCCTTATTGTAATTCATGAGCATTGCAACTTCTCTGAAACTCAAAACTCGAGTTTTTATGGGTTTCATGAGGGTGTTTTAGCTGTCTCAGAATTTAGATTTTCAGTATTTGCTTTTCTACATTAACAGGGCTATTATTTTAGTTGTTCCCTAAGATTAACAAATTATTATTTTCTAGACCTTCAACAACTGTGTCTCCTCTAGATCCATTCCAGCTGATTAACTTCTCTTTGCACAGAATGGTGACAGTGCTGAAGAAAGTAAAAGGATTGTTTTTACTGACTTGCCTCAAATGTTACTGATCAAGTAAGATCTGTTAGTGTAGCGGTTTAGATTTGCTAATTTCGTTTCCCAGCTAATGCACTAAATAAATGTCAGGTTTTAAAGCAGTAACTAAAAAATTATTAAAAAACTAACTTTTTTTTTTTTAAAGGAATAAAGAAAGTTTATTAACAAAATTACAAGAATAAGAAAACTAAAATAAAACTTCCAGAAAACCCTTTTTTCTCCCACTACCCAACCATTCTTTTGTTTACATGACAACATAGAGACAAAAAAAGTTTGGAACTTTGGTGTTTAAACAGTCCCTAATTCTTGCTAGAATCTTTTCATCAGTCTCTGTAGAGAAACAGAAGTCTTCTTCTGCTAATCTATGGAGTTTTTCACAAGAAAAATATTTCTGTTATAGCTTTCTATTTTTCTGATGCCAGCTGCCTGGAAATCCGGTCATCAGATTTTCTCCTCCCATTTCACATCACTCTGAGGTGCATTATGGGCCATGAGTCTAGGGATGTAATTTTTAAGGATCAGTTATTGTGATAGATTGGCATTTAAGAAAACAAAGAGAAACACCTAAGGAAGTTAAAACTGCTGGAGGCTGATGGGAGTTTGTCTCCTAGCCAACAACTGGCCATTTCTAAGAATTGACAGCAGTTTTAACCATTGAAAAGTGAGATCAACCTGTGAACACCACCTTAAGCCCTAAGGCTGGGAATTTCTTTGTCTCTTGGTTGCGGGGCTTGCCCCGGGCTCTGGCCGGGCCAGGCCGGTCCCTGGCTCAGCTGCAGTTTTTGCTGGGACTGAATTCACCACAGACTGCCAAGGAAAGAAAGAAAAAAGCTCTTGACCTGCGGCGGGCTGACACAGTGACCACACTCTCCAGAGCAGCCATGAAGAATCTTCCATCGCAGACAGCTCCAGCTGCTGCTCTGGCAGAGATCACAGAACCATCTACAAAAGCCTGGGCAAGATTTTAACCCTTTCATTACCCAGATGAGACTTGCAGATTAATCCTTTTTTCCAGAGAAAGAAAAAGAGAGTAAATAACATGTAAAGAGACTTTATAAACTATCAGAGACAGTAAAGAAAAGAATTAAGCTTCAGAAGAGATAGAGAATAAGGAGATGCTTTAATTAAGCTGAAATATTTTTCTGTTAAAGCTATGGAAATGGACAACAATGTTCTGAAAAAACTCCTTTAATTCATGACAGAGTATATGAGGAGGAATGGAGTGTTCAAAGTTTGGATTTTGAGCAAAAGGTGAAGTAATTATGATACAGTGAGGAGCTGGAACAAAAGGAGAGAAGTAATAGTTGAAGATTTGGGGCTGCTTGAAGCAAAGAGAAAACTTCTGTTTTCCAGGGAAGCTCACAGAGACAGATGAAAAGAACTTTTGCCTTTGAATAACTCATCCTTAAAAATAACATCCCTATTGACCCATACACATCTCAGAGTGATGTGAAATGGGAGGAGAAAATCTGATGACAGGATTTCCGAGCAGCTGGCATCAGAGAAATAGAAAGCTATAACAGAAATAGTTTTCTTGTGAAAAACTCCATAGATTAGCAGAAGAAGACTTCTGTTTCTCTACAAAGACTAATGAAAAGATTCTAGCAGGAATTAGGGACTGTTTAAACACCAAAGTTCCAAAGTTTTTTGTCTCTATGTTGTCATGTAAACAAGAGAATGGTTGGGTAGTGGGAGAAAAAAGGGTTTTCTGGAAGTTTTATTTTAGTTCTCTTATTCTTGTAGTTTTATTAATAAACTTTCTTTATTTGTTTTAAGTTTTAAGCCTGTTTTGCTCTTGTTCTAATCCACATCTCACAGCAAGAAATAAGTAAGTTTTCTAGTTTTTTAGTTACTGTTTTAAAACCACAACAGTTATTCAAAGGCAAAAGTTCTCTTCATCTGTCTCTGTGAGCCTCTCTGGAAACAGAAGTTTTCTCCTTGCCTCAAATGGCCCCAAATCTTCAACTATTACTTCTTCTCCTCTGTTCCAGCACCTTACTGTATCACAATTACTCCACTTTTTTCTCAAAATCCACACTTCGAACACTTTATTCCTCCTCATATACTCTGTCATGAATTAAAGGAGTTTTTTCAGAACATTGTTGTCCATTTCCATAGCTTTAACAGAAGAATATTTCAGCTTAATTAAAGCATCTCCTTATTCTCTATCTCTTCTGAAGCTTAATTCTGTTCTTTACTGTCTCTGATAGTTTATAAAGTCTCTTTACATGTTATTTACTCTCTTTTTCTTTCTCTGGAAAAAAGGATTAATCTGCAAGTCTCATCTGGGTAATGAAAGGGTTAAAATCTTGCCCAGGCTTTTGTAGATGGTTCTGTGATCTCTGCCAGAGCAGCGGCTGGAGCTGTCTGCGATGGAAGATTCTTCATGGCTGCTCTGGAGAGTGTGGTCACTGTGTCAGCCCGCCACAGGTCAAGAGCTTTTTTCTTTCTTTCCTTGGCAGTCTGTGGTGAATTCAGTCCCAGCAAAAACTGCAGCTGAGCCAGGGACCGGCATGGCCCGGCCAGAGCCCGGGGCAAGTCCCGCAGGCCCCATCTCCCGGCCGGGAGCCGCGGCAGGCCCAGCCCAGCCCCTGCCCGGGCCGCATGGGCTGGGCCGGGGACGGGAAGCCAGCTAAAGCTCTCTTACTTTTCACAGCCAGGAAACCAAGAGACAAAGAAATTCCCAGCCTTAGGGCTTAAGGTGGTGTTCACAGGTTGATCTCACTTTTCAATGGTTAAAACTGCTGTCAATTCTTATTGGTGCTCTTGAAAATGTGTCCACTCGTTGTTAACTGGGGAAGTATTTCACATTTGACAAGCACTCCTGCAGTTTTGCCATACCCTCCTAATGTTTAGGGGGTGTTTTGCTCCAGCCAAACCATCTGCAGAATTTCTTATCAGATCCTCTGGAATTTATCAAGGTTGCTGAAACATAAGTTGTTTTAAAATAAGAAGAAAGAGGCCGAGAAACAGAAAAACAAGACCACAAGAACCAGGTAACGGGGTGATTAAACATCTGGACTGTGACCAATCATATATCCTGAGAAATGCATGCCGAATGAGTGGACAAAATATAGGCACCGATCAAGTAATACGTGATTGTGTGAACAGTAGTTTTAGAATCTATTAATAAGTGCATAATGTAAACAATAAATGGCTTCTGAGCCATCATATTGGTTTGTTGTTCAGAGGTCCTGAGCTCCTGCATTTTATGATTAATCAATGAAGTCCTAAGATTCTTTTTTAATGTCTCTACTGTTGGGTCCTAAAAGCCTTCTGGGAAATGTGCTAGTGCTATCATATATTCTCCATAAGTCCCCCCAAAACCTAAACTGATGGTTTGCTTATGCAAACCAGAGTGCATTACTGCATGTGCAAATACAGCTATGAATTTTTTGTAGGAATCCTTTTAATGATTTTTTTCTCACTATTTTAAACCTTTTTAGCTTTCATTAGTTTTTCCAAATGAATGTATATTTTCATTATGAACTCATATTCAGCTGTCCTGCCTTGAGCATGTGGTTGTGTTGACTTTGGAATTAGACAATGTTTAATTAGCAAGCTGAACATGTTCCCATCATGACAGCAAATTATTAGAGAAATACTGCATTTACTGTTGTGTCCCCAAGGATCACAGATTCATGGATTGGAGTTGGTTGGAAGGGATCTTAAAGCTCATCCAGTGCTACCTCCTGCCATGGGCAGGGACACCTCCCACTGTCCCAGGTTGCTCCAAGCCCCAGTGTCCAACCTGGCCTTGGGCACTGCCAGGGATCTAGGAGCAGCCCCAGCTTCTCTGGGCACCCTGTGCCAGGGCCTGCCCACCCTCCCAGGGAACAATTCCTTCCCAATATCCCATCTATCCCCACCTTCTGGCAGTGGGAGCCATTCCCTGTGTCCTGTCACTGCAGTTCCTGAGGAACTGTCCCTCTCAGTTTCTCTGCAGCCCCTTCAGACACTGGAAGGAGCTGTGAGGTCTCCACACAACCTTTTCCCCTCCAGGCTGAGCAGACCCAGTTCTCCTGGCCTCTCCACAGGGAGGTGCTCCAGTCCCCTCTGTAATCCCCTGTGGACTTGCTCCAACAGTTCCATGTCCTCCTTGTATTGGGGCTCAGAACTGGTCCCAGCATTCCAGGTGGGGTGTCACAAGACTCAGTATAGAGACAATTCCAAACAGTAGCACACCAAAAAGGAGTTGAATGTGCCGAAGTTCCTCTATTTTTACCACAAAAAGGTGATACTTTAAAGCAGCCAAGCATCTTAGACATCAACAGAAATACTTGATTCACAATGAAAATGAGGACATTTCCTTATTTTAAACTCCATCTTTTTTATTCATTACTTTTGAAATGTAAATATATCTTAAGAACAGAGAAAATGTATGGAGCAAAATACAGTATTTTCAACTCTGAGTTTTTTTGAGTATTTTGATGATTTTATAGAACAGAAACTTTATTCCAACTTTTATCTTGAGATCTATAGTGTGACAGATCTGCCTGACCTGTGGAGGAAGGCCAGTCCTCCAAAAGGCTTCCTCCTTGGAGATCTGTCCCCTAAGATAAGACAAAACTACTTAGTCATGGCAACTAAGCTGTTGTTATGGGGAAATACCTTCCATAAGTTGGCTATTAGTAATTAATTAATGTATTGTTAATGGAGGTTGCTTGGTTAATTGGGATTGTTTGGTTGGTGTGGAATTGTTATGGTTTGATGTGTCGAGTGCGCAAAGTAAGACAGCAAGATAGGGGTGGATCAATGACTTGATGGACTGATCCAAAAGGAACTTTCAAGAACTGTTACCTCCTGAGTGAGATCATCACCCTAGACAGAGATTGGGGAACAAGCCAACCAATGAAATGAAACCATTGCAAAACGATTGGTAAAGAGCGCACGAAGTTATGAACCAATGAAAGCTCTAGAAATGAGCCATCAACGGAAGGATTGAAAAATGCACCAGTCTGTGAGGTGCCAAGAGACTATAAAGAATGTTCAGGTGCTCAGCACCAGGTCCTCTGGCAGAGACTCGTTGTCCAAAGGAGCACCCAGTATGACACACTGATTTTTTTCTGGCTTGTCATGTGGCGCTCAGTCTTATCCTGGGTCCTAGTTCTCAGTTGTTAAACAAGTTAACCTGCCTAAAAGGTTTCCAGCCTCGTTTAGAACACTGTGCACCCGTTACTGCTTTGGGAGCCCATGTTGTCTCCTTGTAACCATTGGTCCTTTTCCCAATTCTCCGCTTCCCTATAAAAACCCCAGCTTTTGCCCAGTTGAGTGGAAGTTTGTCACTGGCCCCCTTTGCTGAAGCCTGACAATAAGGGAGTCTGCAGAATCCCACGTGGTCTCCCACCTCTTGTCCACGCATCAGCTGGGGTAACCCATGAGCAGAGCTGGGCTGATCTGAGCTGATCACAGAGCTGAAATCACATCTAAAAGAGCTGAGCACTTGATGCCTCAGACCACACTCATAAGCATTACCCCTGGCTAGAAACTGCCAAGAGCCCTGGACATCCATTCTTCGTGGGACCCCTATCCAGGATAGTTGGTGGCAGCTAGGGGTTGGACAGACCCTTGGAACCAGCCAAGAACAAGTGGCACTTGAACAGCTCGAGTCTGGCCCTTGCAAGCAGCAAGATCCCGGGACAGAGTGGTGTCCTCCGGGACAGAACTGCCGTTGGAGTTGTCACTCCTCTGAATGCCTTCTGCATTCTAGCAGAGGGTATCTGAGGAGGTAGTTCCAAGACCCTTGTATTCACCACCTGGGAGAACTAGCCCTGAGGACTGGAACAGAAGCCTGACCACCAACCCAGCAGTGTTTTATTTTGATCCAACCAGCTGAGATTTGTAAGTTAACTCAGCCTCTTTTGTGTGTGCTTTCTTGTTTTCTTTGGGTCTTTTTGCTTTTTTTTTTCCCTCTTTTTTTTCCTGCTGGACTAGGACCTTGACTACCAGTATGGGATTAAAGCTAGGAAAGTTTCAGTGATTCCATACTGAGAGAGACCTATATTCCCAAATTTTAGATACCTCTTCTGCTGGTAACTTCAAATTCTCTAAAGGAAATATTTCTAAAAGAAATATGAAATCGTTTATCCACGATAATGGATTTCTAAGCACTTTCCTGACTTTAACAGGGACTCTATCTATCTCAATTCTTTCTGGGATAGAGTAGGGACCAAACTTTATGCCTTTCAAGTTAACGGAGATCCTTCTGTTACACATTTTATTCTTTTACTACATATAATCAAAGCTGTAGAAAAAAACCTAAAAAATCCCTCTCTACGAACCCTCCCCCTCTCTCTCAGACCTTATCAGAATCACCTCTTCGTTCATATGCAAATAACGAAGATAAGGCAGCCTCTCTGCCAGAGAAATCGTTTTTCATCTTTCCCCCGTCCTTCTCCCTGCCATGGGCACTGTGGGGTCTGCCACCTCCCCCACCGCTCTCACTGGACCAGGGAGCACGGGATCTGCCCTGCCCCTGCCCCCGCTGTGGCCGCCCCTGCCCTCGCCCCCTCCGCTGGGGCAGGGAGTGTGGGGTCCGCTCCACCCCTACTCAACCCCCCTCACCTGGCACAAACCACCACGCGTGGCACCGACTATTTCGACCCTTCCCCCCGCCTCGTGCCGGCTCCTATCCCTTCTGTTGTTGCTCACCCTGCCTTTCCCCTACCCCCAACTCGTCCCCTTTAGGACGGGAAGCACAGAGCTCGCTCCCCAACACCCCACCACATCCTGTCTCTATTCCTACCCAGCGCTGCTGCATGGGGCACCCTGTTGGTCTCTCCCCCACTCCCGGACCCTCCCCCACCAGCAGCCGCCCCACCACCCCTGATGGTTGCACAACTGTGGTCGTGGGGTGGGACACCCACCGTGCCCGCGGCTCTGCTGCCAGCCTCTGTCGCCCCCATGGCTCCCCCCCACCCCCCACCGTGGCTTTCCCCACCCTCCCCCCCGTGTTTTTTTTCCTCCCTGTGGCTCCTGCCACCACAACCACAGCTTCTGCCACCGCAGCGCTGGAAAGCCCAGCATCCCCCACCCCTGAGACCTGCGCCTGCTGCACAGCAGGCAGCACTGGGACTGCCACTCCGCCACAGCCCTCCCGTGGCAAGGCTGCGCGCCCCCGGTCCGTCTCTGCCCCGCTCCAGGCACCCTTAGTGCACTCAAGGAGGCACGGCACAGATGGATGCACTAACCCCTCTTCTGATGATAGCAACCAGCAGCACAACCAATTCTGATTCAGATGAGGTTGATCAATGGGCACTAAATCAGATTCAAGCTACCCAGGCAGGGCAATGGCAATTAGCTCAAAGGAACTCTGCCTTCCCAGTAATTTATAAAAAAGGCTGGAGGAGTGCAGCAAACAAAAGGGTGTGGCAGCCTGTTACTAACAAAGAATTTATAGATATTCGTAAGGTAGCGAAAGAACATGGGAGAGGAGCACACCTTTTTAGAAATTACTTAAGAGGCCGTCTTCTATGTGCATATCCTAGTACCACACTATTTGGTGTCAAAAATATTGCTCAATGCCTCCTTTCCCCTGCTGAATATATGCTATGGGAAAGAGATTGGAAAAAACATTTAAAAACATTATCTGAAAAATATTCTAAATATGCAAACAGGCAAAATTTAACTGTTGAACAGCTAGCCAAAGAAAATGACCTACAAAAACCCTCAGAACCAGCTAACACTTTACCTGAGGAAACACTGCAATACATAGCTATTGCAGCAAAAAGATCATTGTTCCTCACTCCCGATGACTCTACTCCCACCCTACATTTTGCTAATATCAAATAAGGGGTAGATGAGAGTTTTATTAAATTTGTGGATAGACTAAAGGATGCCTTGGAAAAATAGCTAGAGAGTATAGAAGCACGAAACAAACTTCTGAGTAAACTAGCTATAAAGAATGCTAATGAACAATGTAAAACTATTCTGAGGGCTTTACCCTTGGACACAGAACCTACCATTGAACAAATGGTGGAAAGCTGTGCACACCGTTTGTCCACTGAAAACCCAGTTGCCCAATCAGTTGCTAAAGGCATCGCTGGAGGGATTTCTGGAGCATTTGCAGTGGTGGTCACCAAAGATAATGCCCGCTGTTTCAACTGTGGGTAATTTGGACACTTTATAAAGAACTGTCTAGAGAGGTCACCCACCCGAGATCCCCGCACTGGCTACCAAAGGCCCCAGAGTCCGCAGTGATACCAGAAACACTCAGTAAACTTCCAGCACAGCATGGTAAGGCCCCACACAAAGACAACAAATCAAAAGCCATCTCGCTCCATCACAGCTGTGAGATTCACATCGGACAGCCAGGACCCGGAAGGTGGGAAGCTTCGCAGCGCATCATCCTGGGAGATACCAAGCCACATGAAGAGGATCCAGCACACAGAGTGATACTGATGGGAACCCAGCACCAGCTGGTAACCATACTGTCTATTGACTTTACAGATGAAAGTGTTTACCATATTCCTACAGGAAAGCATGGGCCGAAAGGTGGTCCGTGGGACATCCTAATTATAGGTGACACTTTCCAGGGTCCAAAGGAAATATTTGTTTTTCCAGGAAGTACAGGGTAGCCTGGACAAGAAATCTTTGCCCAGCTGTGCTACATGGACCTACCCTTTTATCTTTCACAGGGAACCCCAATTGCACAAGCTTTTTTACTCCCACCGAACAACTTGGAATGGCTTCCCCTCAACCCCACAATAATGTGGCACAGACTACCATTGAGTGTGGCCTATTCTGTAAGGGGGAAAAGATCTACCAATGAAGGATGCTACCAACTAGGGATCACACTGGTGCAGATGTGACCATCATTGCCCACTTCAGCCAGCAAACTGGGATCTGCAGCTGGTGGCAGGCATGATTTCAGGGATCAGTGGAGTCACATTGTCTATGCACAGCAAGCAGAATGTCATCATTGAAGGGCCTGAAGGCAAGATGACAACCATCTGGCCATTTGTGGTAAGGGCCCCCATCACCCTATGGGGTAGGGACCTTTTATCCCAATGTGGGACTTCTTTACACATTCCCAGCCAGAATTTCTGACTGGGGCCACTGAGGACTGTACACTGCCATCTACCTCTCAGCTCACCTGGAAACATGAGGAACCAGTCTGGGCTGAGCAGTGGCCCCTCTCCAAGGTAAAGTTGCCCACACTGGAAGCCCTAGTTGAAAAGCAGTTTGCCAAGGGCTGCATCATGGAAACCACCAGCTCCTGAAATTCCCCAGTCTTTGTGCTGAAAAAGCCTGGAAAAGGCAGATGGAGACTTCTCTACAATCTTCGCAAGATCGATGTCATTGAGGACATGGGTCCCCTCCAGCCTGGCCTTCCCTCAACAGCAATGCTGCCTCAAGACTGGACACTTGCCATCATAGATATCAAAGACTGTTTTTTCAGTATCCCACTACATCCCCAAGATGCCCCCTGCTTTGCCTTCTCCATCCCCTCTTTTAACAGAGAGGCTCCACTCAGAAGATACCATTGTCTTTATCTTCTGCAAGGCTCTCTATGCCATGAACTTACTAAATTTTACAGCGTCTGAGCCTGACCCCCCAATCCTTCGCCACTTCTCAAATTCTACCCAAGCTAAGCTCACTGAGAAACCGCCAGTGCTAGTAAAGGACCCAGAGACGCGTCAGGTTTCTGGGCCTTTCCAACTGATTATCTGGGGAAGGGGATATGCCTGTGTTTCACTACCATCTCGCCCAAGATGGTTCCTGCTGCAGTCAGCAACCTCAGGATCTCGTCCAGGGAAGCAGCAGGATTCTGGGGACCAGCATCAAACACCAACGAGATGGGCTCCCG
Organism: Pseudopodoces humilis; assembly: GCF_049639895.1. Classification (NCBI taxonomy): domain Eukaryota; kingdom Metazoa; phylum Chordata; class Aves; order Passeriformes; family Paridae; genus Pseudopodoces; species Pseudopodoces humilis. The sequence goes on along the minus strand of NC_142213.1, from coordinate 20,389,141 downwards.
TTCATGAAACCATTTATTCAGCATGGGAACAAAGTCAGGCCCAGAACAGAGAGCCCTGAACAGAGGCACAGCAGGGGTTTTTGAGGGACAGAACTCTCAAGGGTCCCCACCTTTGAGGGTGGAGTTCAGGGTCAGGGACCAGTAGAAGCACACCAAGGGAGAACCCCCCCCCCCCGGGGACTCAAACCCAATCAGAACACCTGGGCCGCCCTTCACAAGGGGTTTGGGGTGGGACAATGTAACTCTTTGTTTCCCCTGAGGCCACTGCCACATCTGCTCCTTTTTTTTTTTTTCTTCCCCAAATTTTAATTAGGAGCTTAAAATGTTTCCAAACATACACCTTAAAATCTCACCTCCTCCACAGAGCACCCACTTTGCTTTGTGGGGCACCAATAACTCAGTAACAAAACACATTAAGCAAACAGAAAAAACAAAATTAAAAACAAACGCTTAAATCTCAGACCATGCCGGGCAAATTAAATAGTGATGGTACTTAATACAAACATAATGGTTTTTTAGTTCAGTCTCTTCCACTTTAGGATTCTCTTATAGGAAGGGTGCAGCTCTTGGATCTCCTCTTACGAGGGGCAGTTTTTCGATCTGTATAATTTCGGCTCTGGCTCTCATGTGGGCATCGCCTCTTTAGTGGATCTCGGTGAAACACTGGCTTTGGGAGCTCAGGTTCCAGTTTCGATTTCCCCGGAGGGGGTGTTGCCCACGATGGAAAAGGCACAGCCCTCAGGGCTGGAGCACCGAACAAAGGGGTGGGAGCGAAGCACGAGTTACTGGGGGAAGGGAAGGTTCGGGACCGGAAAAGAAGGAGCAAGGCGGGAAACAAGGGATACCAGACCACGTGGCCGGCGCCATCTTGGGATGGGGGGGTCCAGGACGGACTTTCCTGGCCAGGGAACGGGGAATATGGAAAGACAGGGGGTGAAGGAGGACACGGAACGGCGGGCAGACGGCAGCAGACCCGCATCACTCTGGATGTTCTCCGTCCCTTGTCTGCCTTCAGGAAAACAGGGGATGGGATGGCAGAAAGACACCGGGGTGATGGGGAGTCAGCAGCAACCCTGAGCCATCTTGGCTTTTTTCACCCTTTGTCCTGCTCTTACAAACAGAGGAAAGGGGAAGGTACAGGGAGGTATACACCAAAAAAAAAAAAGAAAAAAAAAAAAGGAACTTCACAGAAGACAAAAATCAGTCCACTGGAAGAGCCATACCGTCCATAATTGTCCATAATCGTCCATAATGTTAATATCGTCCATAATACGTCTCGTCGGGTGATGTAAGGTGTTTGTCCCAGCGTCTGGTCTCGGCTCCCACACCTCCATAAGTCCTTTTCTTCCCCATGCCCGAGGCACTCGCAACCCAGCCTTCCTGCCAGGCACTCTTGAGTCCTCCTTTCCAAGGTGGGGGTCGTGCCAGCTCTCAAGCCATCAGCCGGAGACTTACGAGGTGTCCATGGAGCCGTGTCCTGCTGTTCTCTTGCTTCGCTGGATGCCATGCATTCTCCACCATTTGCTGCAGTCAGCAACCTCAGGATCTCGTCCAGGGAAGCAGCAGGATTCTGGGGACCAGCATCAAACACCAACGAGACGGGCTCCCGTTCATGAAACCATTTATTCAGCATGGGAACAAAGTCAGGTCCAGAACAGAGAGCCCTGAACAGAGGCACAGCAGGGGTTTTTGAGGGACAGAACTCTCAAGGGTCCCCACCTTTGAGGGTGGAGTTCAGGGTCAGGGACCAGTAGAAGCACACCAAGGGAGAACCCCACCGGGGACTCAAACCCAATCAGAGAACCTGGGCCACCCTTCACAAGGGGTTTGGGGTGGGACAGTGTAACTCTTTGTCTCCCCTGAGGCCACTGCCACAGGTTCCCAGGAAAAAACATAAAACCATATCTAGGCACTGGAAACACTGCCCCCACAGACACAAGAATTCTCCTGAGTCAAATACAAGACCTCCACAAAACCAGGCCAGTTCTGCATGGAGATGAAGGTGTTGCCGAGAGTCCACAAACCCATCCCACCACAAGACAGCAGACAGAACAGAGAACTGAACAAGATGCTGCTGCATCAGTCAAACCGTAGGCCAGATGCAGTCTGGTCACAAATTTCTCCCTAGTTGATAGGTTGTTACCCCTCTTTCCCTAAAAGCCCTCATGTCCCCCTCCCTCAATCCTTTCCAGAACCCCCCTTATACCTACCTCGCCCAATCCTTTCCAGAACCCCCCTTATACCTACCTCCCCCATCCTCGCTTTTTAGTAAATAGAAAAAGGGGGGAAGGAACAGAGGAAAGGGATGAGGGAGAAAAGCCTAAACCTCCCCTCTCACCATAGAGATAACAAATTTCGCTTATATTCCCTATCAGAAGCCCCATCCCTGTTCCTACCATGGGCCCCTAAAGGGTAGCTAAAGCCCTTGGTGAGATAAATCATCTGGGGTGTTGGTGTAGCAAACAGGCTAACACAACATCTACTGCCCTAAGCAATCTTTTAAAGGATGAGGAAACCACAAGACATGCATCCCTACAAAACTGAGCAGTAATCGACTTCCTACTACTTGTCCACAGACATGGCTGCCAAGACCTTGATGGCATGTGCTGCTTCAACCTCTCTTCATGCTCAAAATCCATCCACGCAAGCATCCAGAAACTGAAGGAACTAGTGAAGGACTTAAAAGTGGAAAACAACCTGGACTGGGTCAATGACCTTCTCAGTCAATGGGGACTAATGGGATGGGTGTCATCTTTAGTTAAGGGAATTTTGTGGATTTTTATTGTGATCATTATTATATTAGTTATGTTCTCGTGCCTTCTCCATTGCTTTAAAAGCACTATTGGAGATGCCTTTTTACTAAATACAGAGAAGGGAGTTGTGGAGGAAGGCCATTCTTCCAACAGGCTTCCTCCTTGGAGATCTGTCCACTAACATAAGACAAATCTACTTAGTCATGGTGACTAAGCTGGGGACCCCTTCCTGCTTCAGCACCCTATGTTACCTCCTGGTAAACTATTTGTCAATTTACCCTGGTCTTAAACCATTGGTCCTTTTCCCAATCGTCCCCTTCCCTGTAAAAACCCCAGCTTTTGCCTAGTTCAGTGGATGTGGCCACACTCATAAGCATTACCCCTGGCTGGAAACTGCTGAGACCCCTGGACAGCCTTTCTTCATGGGACCCCTATCCAGGATAGTCAGTGGCAGATGGGGGTCGGACAGACCTCTGATACCAGCCAACAACATTGACCAATGGATATTTATTTGTGTCATTCTTAATTCTTATTCTCTAGTGCTACATTGTCTTTGATTTCTTTTTAGAGCATTTAAGGATTGACCATTTTGATAGTTGATTTGTAAGGCATGGACATAATTGTCAAGGAAGCTGGAGATTCACTCCCCTAGTTCAGTGACCTGTGCAGGTCAGGCCCTGTTAATGCAGGAGGACCAAGGACACCGATTTTGCAGATATTCTTTGTTTATATGGTGAGGCTGGATAGCTGGGAGCTGTTCACAGTGGAATAGCTGAAAGCATGGAAGGAATGAGTCCTGGGTGGGAAATAACTTTGGCACTGCCTCACTTTAAGGAATCTCCATGAAAATATATTTCCCATGTTTTAGGCTGCTTTAGATGTGTTTGCATAATACTGCTCTGTTTAAGGGAAGTCTGTGGGTCTAAAAGCAGTAGTTAGAAATGACTAAAGACTAAAGAATAAAGAAACATCCATCTCTCATGGGTGAAAAAGAGCAGGGCAAAACAAGCAGGGGCACTAAAGTCCAGGCAAGTTAGGGAGGAGTAGGCAAAGCAGCTAAGGCATGGGAGGTTTAGGCAAGGCAAAGCACAGAAGCAGTAAAGAAAAGCAAAGCATGAGAAGAAAATCACTCTTTTCCTAGCTTTCATAATTTTCTTTTAAAATATTTGATATCAATCTCTTGCTGTTTTCAAGTTTTCTGCCTACTTTTTTCAGTTGGTTTCTCTGCATTCTCAAAATCTTCAGTTGAGGGTTCATTTATTTGATGACACAAGTGCAGCAGTCGTTGTAAATTTAAATCCTTCAGTGCCAGCTCAGTTGTATTCAGTCTGAGCTACTTGCACTGGAGGATGCAGAAAACTGGTAATTGTCTTGTGTTCCTGCTGATTCATAAAGGCTTAAAACTCTCTAAGTCAATGGTAATGATCAAAATACTTCTGATACAAGTTTTTTTTTTAAATGTATGAAACTTAAGGAGGTGAGAAAGTTATTGAATCAACTTGAAAAGCATTTCATAAGGAATGTTCATGTCATGGCAGCTTTGTTGTGCTGTCTGTGCAGTTACTTCTGCTTGTTATTGTACCCAAAAACAAAGACCCTTAACAAAAATATTTCCTAGAGAAACACATTTTCCAACACAGTCCACTCCTGTTTTGAAGCTGATTCCAGAATCTGCTCAGTCCTGATTAATTTCCCTTAAATCCTTTAAGATTAGGTGATTAAACCCAAGGTGCTACAGAGCTCAGACAGGATTGCAAATAAATACTTGTTTGTGCTTCAGGATTTTGGAACATGTTTTTGAGAACTGAGATGTGTCATGACAGAAGAAGGCTGTAAAGGACTGGGTGATAAACTCTCCTCTTGTATTCTGATTTACTGTAATGAGAGTTTTCAGTCCTACATTGTCACATTGGGTTAAGCATAACATTGCATCCAGTTCAGAAAAACCAACACAGTTTTGCAGTTCAACCAACCAACAGGAACAGGAAAATTTGGTAATAAAGCTGTGTAATAGAGAAGATATAATGTCTTGATTGTATAGAAAATGGATTGAAATATAGCTTACAGGTATGTACATGAGAGCTCAGGAAGATTGACATAAATGGATGAGTTTATTTTTAAAATCAAAAGAGGTCTTGTGAAAAAAACCCAAATAATGTAGTTTTAAGCTGTACTGTTCTGCTTATAATTCTCTGCCTTCCTTTAACAAAGTATGTGTTTTCCTGTCCACCCACCTGTTATTTTACAATTTGTTTTATGTTCTGTCAAAAATAAAAGATACCATACATTTAATAAACCAAAACAACCTTGAAAAGTTTGGAAAGCAAATGTGGCTTGCAGCAAATCAATTAATCCTCTTTCGTGCAACATAAAATCAATTGGTTTTCCTGAGTACATTTAAAAGCGACCACACCTCCTGAGAAATGGAATAGCAGGAGGAAGAGGGAGGCTGGAGAATTTCCAGGGCTCTATTTACAGGCTTATTTCTTGTGGTGGATAGACTGTATCTTGTTACATCAAATAAGAAAGAGCGCAGCTCCCTGCAAACCTTGCAGATCAGAATTATATCTCTCATCTTGAGGAGAAAAGCAAGAACACTGGAACACAAAGCCAATTTTTTCACGCGAACCAGCTTCTACATGAGGAGAATCTGAGTTGGAGCTGTCTTGCTCTGGCATTATCCCATCACTCGTCGTACCTTTTCTTGTTTCCCTTGCTTTCACCCTCTGCTGCTGTACCAGCACATCCAAAAGAGGAAATGCAACTGTGCCAACTAGGATCCATCCCTTGGGAGGCAGGGCTTGGAATAAAGGAGCAAGGCTGGGAAAAATGTGCACTACCACAGTCCCTCAATCTGAGGCTACAAATCAATCCCAGCTGGTGAGACACTATTTTCTTTCAGTACAAGCATAACCTGCTTTTTAGAATACAAAAAGTACTGCAGGCTTAATTTTCATTTTGAAAAACTACTAGCAATCTATTGTAAATTATTTATTTATTTATTTATTTATTTATTTATTGGTAATGATTACTTTCTCATAAAAAGCAGTAACATGCTGTTTATTGTTGAGCTTTTAAAATTATGAAAAATAGAGTGGTGACTGTTCTAAGGCAAATTATCTTGTCTAGTTAAAATAAAACTCATAATCTGTTGAGATGAAGAACAAAGGATGGGACCACCTTGCTTTGAGATGATTTATTGCTCAAGTAGCCAGATAATCAGTCTCAAGGCGTGAGATTTAGAGGAGCAACAAGTCAGTCATAGCTCAAGGAAGACATGAGTTTCCTCTTTGCACAGCAATATATAACATTTTGGTCCAACAGACAGTTGACACATAGCTTGTTTTCACTTATTAACCTATCACCTTTGCTTAATTTTGCTGCACTGCGTCTGTCTCTTAGCCACTAACCTGACAGGTCACATACTCATGCACACCTCTATTACAGTTTCTGGATCTCTAACCTACTCTATAAGTCACACTATTACAGCTGAAACCTAAAACTATTTTACCTAATATAATTTCTGACCTACTTAAGACATATTCTTGCTTGTAACTCTAGGAACATAAGTTTATCATTTCTCTACCCAATGTCTGTGTACCTTCATCATTACATTAACTTAAGCTCTTTCCAAGGCTGCAGATCGAACCCTTCAGCATCTGTGGAATTTTCTATTTTTCCATTTCCAACAATAATCCATCTCACCTATTACTTGCCAAAAGGTAAGGATCAGATAATTCAATAGTAGAATAAATTACTTGATAGTGCCTGCATGGCTTGGAAGAAGATGAAATAAAAAATAAGAAGAAAGACAGTTTTCTTTTCCTGCCTTTGAGAGATAGCAGACATTTGCAGTAACGTTCACAGGACTCTGTGTTCCCACATAACCAAACAGCTGGAATTGGCACTTGTTCCAGTAAGTCTATAGAGTATGTTGCATATTGAAAGAGGACACTTGAGCAGGTGGGACTGATTATATGATGTTATACAGTACAGCTATACAGCACTATAATATGATTAAATTTCAGAAGGAAATAACACTTGTGCCAGAGCAAGAATGTCCAGTCAGCCACAAACACCTTTACCCTACAATCCCAAGCTATGGTTATGTAACTCTGTATAAATAAAAATAAATAAATATTCCTAGTGCTTCATAATGTGGGAGTTCAATTTGATTTCCTTTTCAATGGCCATCAAGCAGCATTGACAGAAAATGCAAAAGAAACCTGAGAGTGGTATTTCTTACAGCAGCTTTGGAAGGGCTACCCTTGTATTTTGTCTTACTTTAGTGTGCATGGCCACAACTTAGGAAGTCTCCAAAATGTGCTGATTAATGCTGCAGGTGACTCTAATTAACCATTGCCTAATTGTTTTTGTGATGCCCTTGTTTATCTTTAAACTTTCCTTAAAGGTGGAGAGAACTGGGATTGTTCAGCCTGGACAGGAGAAGCTTTGGGCTGAGCTCAGGGTGGCCTTGCAGGGCCTGAAGGAACTGCAGGAAAGATGGAGAGAGACAATTGCCAAGGGCTGGAGGGACAGGACACAGGGAATGGCTCCCAGTGCCAGAGGGCAGGGATAGATGGGATATTGGGCAGGAATTGTTCCCTGGCAGGGTGGGCAGGCCCTGGCACAGGGTCCCCAGAGCAGCTGGGGCTGCCCTTGGATCCCTGGTAGTGCCCAAGGCCAGGTTGGACATTGGGGCTGGAGCAGCCCCAGTGCTGGATAGTGGAAGGTGTTCTACCCATTGCAGGAGGTGGCACTGGATGGGCTAGAATGTCCCTTCCAAATCAAAGTAATCCATGAATTCTATGAGATCAAAGAGATATAATTGATAGTTTTTAGTTTCTAGTTTCATATCATTAGCTATGTTATTATAACAGACATCTTACAATGACAAGCAAGCTGGATGCTACAGCTTAGCACCAACCTAGCAGATTCATCTGCTTCCTGGAATGCCTGGGGCATTCATCAGGTGATGCACTGCACTACCAGAGCTGCCTAGCTGTATCCACTGCACTATGCTGAGAGTGGGACACATCTTGGGAGCAGGGTGACCGGAAGTGCGGCTTAGAGCAGATGCTCTACGGCACAGTTCTAGTGTCAGGTGCAGGGTGGAAACAAGGACGAAGTCTTTTGTATAGGTTCCACGGAGATGTTTGTTCCCTGAAGGGTCCAGGGACAAAAAACAAATAATAATGCTGTGCAGGGATTTTTATATGGGGGAGGTCCAAGGGGGAGGGTACAAAATTTTAACCAATCAGGGGAAGACTGGGGAGGAGCACAAGGCAGGTTTTACATTCCACAAACCAATGGGGGAACACAGAGGCAGGAGACAGTCTATACAATCCAATAGAGTATTGAAGATTAGGGGATTTCTAGGCAGGGCAGGTACATAAGGGGACTTTCTGGAACAAAGGGCTGGCATAAAGGGAAATTGACAGGTAATGGAAGGGGAAACAGGGAACTTTCTAGACAAGGGGATGGGTCTGGGGAAGATAGACCTCTCAGTGAGAATATACAACTTAACAATATGGGGGGAAATGAAACAAACCATTTGCATATGAAAAACTTTACAACATAACAAAATGCACCACCATAATCAGGAATCTCTGGAGCTGACCTAGATCCTGGATTTCTGAGCTCTCACTTCATGGAAAGACAGCTGTGTGGCCTCTGCCATTCTTTCATGATTGTGATCAGTGTTTCAGGAGTGCCATAATTTAGTCTAAATCTGAGTTACTGCTAGAGGGACTTATTTTGCTCCCTGTTGCCCAGGTGCCAGTGTTTGTGTGGATGGTGAGTGCATCCTAAAAGCTCTGTTTCATATTATGCTTTATTCAGTATAGCTGTGGGGTGCACCTCTCGCGACATCTCTTAATTCTACCACATTGCATTAACTAGTTGTGCAGCAAAAGGTGAAGTTGGACCCATTAGCTGGTACAGCTGTAAACTAACTTGCCAAAAAATGGGAATAGCTTGTCATCTCAGCAAATCTGATTGTGACTGTGAAACCAAAACTGTATTAAAGGAAGAAGCAGAATAAAGGAGGGATGGAGAACAAACAGTATGAGAGAGCTTGTCCTCCTCTGAAGAAGCCTGTCCTAGCACCACAGAAGGTACAGAGCACACTGGAAGACCACCCAGAATTCAGAAATGGTCATTACCAGAGTACCACACTCCTGGTTGAACATTCCACATCTCCTGGGATTTGCATCCCAGTATCCTGGCCCACTCTGGTTTTCTGAGTCTTGTATGGAAGTGCCAGGAGCTCTGTGCTCTTCACACAAGTGGTGCCAGCAAGGAAGCGGAGGTAGGAAATAAGGGGAATGGTTGTGGCAACTCCGTGTGCAAATGACTCAGAGAACACACTACAGGGTATTCAGGCTGCTGCACCAGCTGGTGAGCAGCTTTATGAAGTCATTTCTCATGCTTCAGAGCTGGGGAGAAAAAAGGATTTCCCTGTAATAACTGTCTTTTAGAAGTTACTGCATGAGCAGAGGGTTGTGGAAGTTTATCATCCCAACTTGTCCCACTTTGACTTCTCAGATGACTTTTGAAGTCATCTGACACCATGGTTAGAAAAAAGTCAACGGAAACAAGCAGAGAAGCAAATTTTGCTGTCTGCCCAAACAAAACAAGGTGCCTAGTGCTGACCAGAGGTCACTAGCTGTGTAGATGACAGAGAGCACTGCAGAGCCATTATTGCAAAATTAGCATGGCAGAACTAAAGTACTCTGACAAGCTGAAAGCTGTTTCCAAAACTTACTGCCATTGCCACCAGGCAGCCAAATACTGTCCCCTTGCCATGTCATTGGAAAGTTGCTGTAATTGCCATCTTTAACCTCAAAATATCAGGGTAGAAATGAAAGCCCAGGCCACCAAAATGGTGAATTTTTCAGTATTTCCCATGCTTGTGCACTTATGCTGCAGAAAAGGACTGAGAGTTGAAACCACCTGCAAATGACAAACCATACCTGAACACACCTAAGAATATACAAAGATATTTTGTGGGGGGTGGAGGGTGGGAAATGAGGTTAGGGAAGAGAACAGTCATTTTGAAGCAGCCCTGTTTTTCTATTTGCCTTCCCTGTGTCTTCTAGCAGGAAAGAGCATTTGAGTCAATCATATCCAGAGTGAACAGAGCGGGGAGTCTCCTGTGCAAGTGCTTCTTACACCAAGGATAAATATTACTTCAGCTTTTTCTCTACAATATTTGAGTAGTGCTATCCATGACAGATCTTCTGAGGGGTTTATATGGTATTTTAATGTCATATCCTTTACTACACTTTCATCTAGATCTTGCAAAGTAGACAAACAAAAACACATCCTGAGGTTAATCTTTCCATAAAGAGTATGTCTGGTGTTGGTGTGGCCATTTTTTGTTATTTAATTGACAATTATTTCCAAAACGTGAATTTCAGGCATTTCTCCCTCTGTCTCTTGGTCATCTGGGAATGCACAGGTTCTCCCTTTTTTTCAGAGTGGTGGTCAGTTCTTGGAACATGTGGATTGAGAATTAAAGTTCTTCTTAATTTTTTAGATTTTCATGGATCTTTGATAATCTTGCCCTTTATTTTGACTTCAACAACTAGTAAAATGTAGAGCTATAATCCTGTCTTTTGTATCTGTGTTTATTTGCTGTGAAAAAGATCACAGCCCATGGCAGTCCAGGAGAGCTCAGAGTCTCATTTAGGACTGCTGTTCACAGGATCACAAAAGAGTGGGCTTTAGTCATGGTAATTTTCCATCTTGGCCATGAATTGGGGGTAATTTTCTTTTCAGGTCTGGTAACAAAAACAGCCTTGGAAACTTGCCTGATTAATAACCCCGGGGATGTTTCCCTGGGGTTGTTACTCAGGTAAGTTTCCAAGGCTGTTTGTTGGGAAACAGGAGCTTGTTACCAGCACCAGTTCCTGGGAGCAGAGTCTTTGATGAGCTCAATGAGCTCCTTGAAAGCTCCTTGTTGAGGCTTAACAAGCATTTCTGAGCACACAGTCCTACCTGAGAACAGGTGGGAGGTGTATCTTCATAACCTGCCCAGCAGGCTGTGAGCCCAGAAACACTGGTTAGTTTGAATGATGGAATTAAATGAAATTGTTCACTTAAATCATGTGCCAAAACTCTCTCTGTTTACTTTTTCCTACAGTACCCTTTTGTTACCAGAGGAAAGTAATTTTGTACTACCTGTTGTGCGGCTCTGTCTCCACCTGTTACTGCAACCATTCAGGTTTATCAAACTATTAACTTCGCAGTGTAAGCCCCACTTTCTATTGAGTCCTGCAGTTAAGGTTGTTTGATTTTTCATTACACCCGTAGTTTTTGAAAGATGATGAACAGAAAGAGAAAGGTCAGACTTGTACCTGACTGAACCACACAGTGGTTATTTCTTTGGTCTACTGGCAACTCTTCAAAAATATTTGGAAGCAGCAGGGAAGTGCAGGTGCATGAAATAAGCCCCTTGATGTCTTAACTCAGCTGTGACCTGACCCCTAACACCCTTTGTGTATCATAATGAACAGGACTGACAAACAGGAGACTATAGAAAGATCATGGCATTGTGTTTTGTCTATTTCATAAAAAGTGTCTGTTAAAAAAAGGGGGGGCAAAAAGTGGATTTCAGTCCAAAGTAATGAGAATTTTCTCTATACATTACATGAGAAAGTTATAGTAGACTAGCTGAAATAAATGTTAGGTGTAAGTAGCACTGAAGGAGCAGAAAATGGAATATCAATTAAAGTGGAATTTAGTATGGAAAGTCTGCTTGCTATTCCAGTAATGATCACTGGTCATTGATCATTGATGTATTTAAAGAAAATATCAACAGAATCTTTAAATATACCCAAGGAAGATAATTTCCTCCCCGTTTTGGAGAAAATCAGTGAATCAAGCCCAGAATAGTGTCTATATAATAGAACAGTTTAATAAATGTATTTATATTTTTTTCAGTTTCATACACAGCAATGCATCAGTACTAACATATTCTCTGGTTTTCTCTCCTGCTGCTGTATATATAATTAAATGAATGGTGGGGTTATGTATTCAGTGGCAAGAGCAAGATTTTGTCAAGTTGATTTAAATTCACTGGAGAGGAAGAGAATGACAAAGATATAAAATTATATTTATTGCAATGATACACTGGGCTATGGTAGACTCAAACAGATTACAACCAGCAAAGCCAAGCAGGCTCTGGGAATGTCTTTTTAAATTGAAGAGCACATTCTGGCAGCTTTGCTGTGGAATTTTTCCCTAAATTACTGGTAATTTTCTGCACTCTCAGAGAGCTGTATAATCATACACAGCCAAATCATTGTACTGGAAAGCCTAATAGAAAATGGATTCAACAAAACCATGTCTGCATGAACCTGAAACTGTAGCATGAGGTCAGGAATGAAAATGGCATATTTATGAGATAATATTTGGCTGATATGGGAAGAAGGGAAGTTTACTATTTATATTTAAAAGTGGCTGATAAAAACCTGGCTTGTTTGGTGTCTGGAAGGTGCCTGTTTTGCCATAAAGATTAAGATCTTGATCTCATTGTTTGCTTCTTATTCCTTTTTATATTAAAAATAAAGAACAAAATCCTTCTCTGAGGGGTGAATTTGCATCTGGATTCTGCATCTCTGTCTCCATTTTGAACAAGTGATTCCTAAATATCCTTCCCTTATCAGAAGGCTTCTTTGCAATGTTTTTCTGGCTCTGCAAAGGATAAGTTATCTTTAAGTCTCATTTTTGTCATTGTCATTATACCTGAGAAAGACAAACAGGCATTTTGGGATATTTCTGAGGCTTTTGTCGATGCAAGAAGAAGGGCTTATTGTTTCCTTTTTTTTTCATAGAGGAAATAATTACAGCTCATTAAAAATCAGCCAAGGATCTGAAGATGTAAAGACATTTTCTAAATGTCTTTAATACTTATGTGCCAATGGCATTTAATAGAATTACAGTACAATGCTTTAAAACTGACAAGAGTTACTGAAAATGTAATTTTAAAAAAGATAAAAAAGTAAAAAAATCAGGATTCCTGCAGGAAATCCAGAATCTACAGGATTTTTTATGGGTTTTTTTTTGTTACATGGGGTTGTTGGTTGGATACAGAAACGCTAAGATTTACCAAAGGTCATCAACAAACAGTGTGTTTCATTGTTTGGAACTTCTTTTTAAAGGGGGTTTGAATTTCCCAATCTTAGACAGCCCATTGGTTGGAGTTTCTGCACTGCCCCAGCTCTCTGGACAGTGATATGTGTTTGATCCTGCAATCATGATCAAATGGGATTGGCTGAGGGTCCCCTGTGTAGGTTTGAATCCAGCCTATCCTTACCATACCCGGGGGCTTGTTTTTCTTCTAGGTTGGTCAGGGTTGGGGTTTCAGTATGTTCAAATTTATCTGGCAGCTACAGGCCAGCTGCAACCATGACATTATTTTCTTTCAAAGTAGTATTTAATTTCAAAAGGCATTTACTGCTTCTAAAGTTATATAAAGTAGAGCAGAATTTTTTGTATAGCTATTTTATTTTTCTTCCTTCTGATCTAGAATGTCTTAGCTCTAAGTATCATTTAAGTAAAATTTATTCTTGATACGGTTTCATTTGTTTTGTAGCCATTATAATTGAAGACTTTTCCCATTGTCCTTGGAGCTTGAAAATTGAAAATATTTATGATTCATGATGAGATAAAAAAACCCTCAAATTATGTACAGTGATGCCAGTTTTAAGATGCCTAATTTTCAGTTGAAGAATTGCACTTAAAGGAATGTTAAAGGTGGCCTAAGGGAATGTCTGCTTTAAGCATGTTTTGTATTTCATGAAAGACTTCTTCTGCACTTGGTAAATTGCATCATCTAAGCATTTTTTTAGTGAATAAAAACAGATTAAAGCAACATATTGAGAAGTAGTGGTTAATCTGTTGTGCTCTTGAACTCTTGCATGAGATGAGTCATGAGCTGTTGAGAAAAAAAATCACAAATTATTTCACTTTATTAAAATATTAGAAGTTAATTTATTCTAGTGCTATTTGACAGCAGATTCAGCAAAGTCCTTCAGAAATCAGTGTTTTCCATTTTCCTCCTGACTTGTCAAGGTATCATTAGCATGAGAGCAATGATAGCCATGTAGAAGAAGATTTTGATTGCTTTTAGTGATATAAAAAATTGTAGAAACTCATAAATCACAGTTATTTGAATTTTGGTATCTGCTATGTTTTCATCTGTGGCTTGTAAGTGAAGACAAATCCTTGCTTTTTAAAGTATTTTTAGACTTTCATGTTATGTAAAGTTTCAAAGACAAAGGTAGATGTATTTAGATAAGTGAGATTAAAAGAAGGTGCAATAAGCAGCCAGTGAATTCCAGGCCTGGTGTGAGCATTTCCTACAGAAATTGAAAGAAACTGAAATTCCTACAGGAGAAAGTGAAATGGCATCCCAGGATCTACAAAAATAAAGCTGACATGAGCCTTTGTGGGAAAGATTTCACTCTAGTGCACTCAATGTGTGGCTGTGATGTGTCAGTTTGTCTAAACTTTAGGCTTGAAGCATTTTCCCATTTTCTGTGTCTCCCCTGAAGAAATCTGTGGTTCAGGTTTCTGAATTCCTGTACCAAGCTGATGCACCTTTAAAAGAGTATTCCAGAAGGTGTCTTGGATTTCATGACATTTTATTTTTGGCTTCTCATGGAAGTCTCACCCTGTTTAAGTCTGAAGTAGGTCATTGTGGAGGATGAAGTGTAACCACATTTTATCCCAAACATTGTGTTAGGACAGGAAAGTTGGTATGGAAGGGTCCACCCCAACTCTCTGCCTGGAAGGCTTAAGGGGACTCAGAGGGGGCTCAAAGGGGATCCAAGGGGTCCAAAGCAGTTCTAAGTGGGTTCATAGGGGTTCAAGGGGGCTGAATTTTTGCCTAGATAACATATAAAAAAGGAGCATTCAAATGTAATCGTTCTATACCACCTTTTCAAGGAGGAACAAGTAAATATAGACCTTTAGTTCCACTGTCATCTTCTCAAATCACTGAGGGTTTATGATATTTTACAAAGACCACATGAAAATGGATTAAAATTTGCTCTTGTCTAAAGCAAAAGGCTCTTTTAGAACAAGTGAAATATTGATTTTTTTTTTGTTGGGTTTTTTGTCAGCTTTTCTCAATAGCATCTATTTAGTGAGTGGAAGAAATAGTCTGAATAGTAAGTGTTCCAAAAAGTTTTGCCTTAATCAGTTGGAAGCAGCATCAGTTCAGCTTGAATCTGTAGTATTAGTGCTTTGTAAATCCACATGAAAATGTGGATTTAAAATATTTATGAAAAAATTCACAATGGAGGTTCCTTTTTTTGTAAATACCAAAGAAAGGTCTAGATGTATTTGTTCAATAAAGGTCTGATTTCAACCAAATTGCCACTGTGGTCAGGCTGTGATGAGTGGTTCTGGCTGTAAGAGGAGCTAAATAGAGGAATGGCAAAAATACCCCACCCAAAATCGTGGAAGCTTGTACAAAACCCAACTGATGTGAAATAAAATTGTAATATTAAGAATCTTCAAGCACCAAGAGTAGATACTTGAGTGTGGAGCAGGAACACCTGGCAGTGTGGAAGTTCTTTCTTGGGTAGACAAAAAGAGGACATTGGATTAATGTTCAGCCATTAATAACTTACTGCTCATAAAAGCAAGGGAGAGGGAGAGTGTTTGAAATTATTGCTTCTTTGTTTAAGAAAGGCTATAAGAGTGAAAAATCTTCATCAAGCTTCTAACATCATTTCTGATTGGAAAATGATGAAAAAGAGTAAACACAAATGAGGAAAGTTTAGACAGCTTCACTTCAGCTCTAAACAGGCAAGAGGTAGTTCAATGGATGTTAATGTTTTTCTCTTAGTATTTATAAATAATGTGCTGCATTTGCAAGTGTACCTTACAGCCTGTTTGACAGTGAGGGTGGTGAGGTTTGGTGTAACTGTCCTCAAATTGTCACACAAGGAACAATAGCTTTGATTAATGAGCAGCTTGGGGGGACTGAGGCTCATTTCTGAGCAACTCTCCAACCCACAGCCCTAAAGACTGGGCTTACTGAGTAACCAGGCCATGGAACTTGGGATATATTCTGAAGAGCAGCAGTATAGTGGGACAGTGGAACATATTCCAGCTGGTGGAACAGGCCAAGATCTCTAAAGTTGTCGGAATCTGAATTAATATTAGAATTTCTCTTTATTTCTTCTCCTTCTACAGACATATGTGGGGTGATTTCCCAAAATGGATCACATGCCTAAAAATTAATATATGGATACTGTTCTCTTGATCTCCTTTCCTGATATATTTATTCAGGATGCAGAATTGCCTACGAGTGACTTGGGTTTTATAAAACCTCTTGAGCTCTCTTTTTTATTTACTCAAGCATTCAAGTGTGAGAAATTATGTTTGGCTGAAGAAATTACCGTAGCCAGGTCTAGATGCTGCATTTGGGCTTGAATTTGGGAATCTAAACTCATCTCAACCTTTTGTGCCTTTCTTTGGATTAACTAACCTGCCCTTGTGTGTTACTGGCTGATCAATAATATAAAAAGGGATGGGGAATTCTTCAGTGATGCAAATCTAAATGGGAATAATGAAGAGAGAAATCATAGGTTGTAGTGACATTTTGTACTTAATAGAAATACATTTTATTATGCTGGAACTATGTACAATTTCTGTAAAACTTGCATTAAAATAAATTTGATCTTGGAAAGAAGTGATCAAGCTGCACTTTTCCAGGCCATTCTTTAGGCTGTTACATCTGAATGTCGTGGCAAAAAAAAACATGAAACTGGCTTATTTACTTTCAGTGAGAAAATAAACCAAAATTTTTAGGGAACAAATTTGAAAACTGCTTTTGAATTGCAGAAAAAATCAATTGAGCTCTAATTGATCAGGGGCTTGATGCCTTTGTTTCAAACTAATCCACAGATGCACCCAAAGAACTTTAAGAAATCAGTAAAATTAAGTAGCACAGCTGATTAACACTTTTCTTTGTATTTTGATGTTAAACTTAGGCTATTTTTATTGAAGGATGTCTAGAGAAGGAGGAATGTTGCTACTCTCTGTTGTGGAAGGCACCATTCATTTCACCATTTAAATAGAACAGATTTTAAAACTTACTGGTCAACACCAAATGTATGACAAGGGACAGGGATAAATGAACATAGTAAATGGAGAGGATAAATGTAGTAAACACCAAATTAGTAATTATAATAAAGCTGAATATAATGGTTTGGCATGTTGTGACTTATATCACAGAGGAGTAAAAGTAGAAAGAATAGGGAGATTTACAAATCTGAAATTTCAAAGCATTGCTTGAAATTGAAGGAAGACTTCACCAGAACTTCCACTACTATAAGTGAGAGCACTCAGATTTGTGAAGGATAAATAATTTCTTAACCCAGCTTGAAAGTGTGGGATGGTCTTTGAATGTTTCAAGGCAAATCTAAAAGTTAAATTGAAAGTTTCATGTGTTATGATAAAAATCGACAGGTATCCTCACTCATGAAATCTATAGGAAGACTTTATCAGCATCCCCATGCAACAGTTTGTGTGAGAGACCACCATGGGGTCTGTTTGCACTACCTAGAACAGTCATTATTTTATATCAGGGGTTTATTTTTTCCTGCAATGTAGTGACTGTCTACAGTGAAATTGGAAAGTACTTTGGACTTGACTAGCATAAGAGATCTGATACCCAAGATGCCTTGGCAGGAACAAACAGAGCTTTGAACTGTAATAAATGGAATTAATTTGTGCTAACTAAATTTTAACTATTTGGAAAGTTATTAGAAGCAATCAAAAAAATCAGTGTTACAAGGCAGATGCACAACTTTATAGATGTTACATGTTAAAATTGAGGTACAGGATGTAGTTTGGAAGATAAGTGATGTCCCAAGATGAAAATGGCCTTGAGATGGACAAAATTGGAATGACTTTGGGCATTGGGTCTAAAATTCATTAAATATAAGACTAATTAGTAGAGTAACATAACACAACACTTAGTACGCACGTGCAAACCTGTAAGGTTATCCAAAGGACAATGAGGAAGAGGAGAAGCCTTTGCCAGAAGATCCTGAAAAGAAGACTGAAGACCCCTTAGCAAGAAGTGAGGCGTGTGCCATGAAGAAAAGTGACGTAAAGTCAGAAAAATCGGAAATAGGAGGAAACTCACGAGAAACATTAATGAAGGTGTACAAGCATACAGTATAAGTGCTTTGGTTTGTACGTGAGGCAGGGTGGGGAACCCCCTCTGTACCCCAGTTAGTTTTGTACGTGAGGTGGGGTGAAAAGCCCTCCCCGTTCCCCAGTCGGTTTTGCTTATGCTTTAATCATAGTTAATTACTGGCAAATTATATATATAAATTTTATTTTTTTATTAATTTATATTCTTTTACTAAATTATATTCTTTTACTAAGCTGTATTTTTTTATACCAAATTACTTTTGATTCACTAAATTGTATTAATTTTTAATTAAACTGTTATTAACTCCTGTCAAAATTCTAATTTCATTTATAATAGAAGATTGCAAGAAGATTGAATCAAACCGAGAAGACTGAATCAATGTTGAAATAAACATGTATGTCTGTATGTTTGTATATTTGTTTAACCCAACCATTGCAGTAAAAAATTACTAGCCTTCCTAGAATGGTATATAAGCTTATGTAGTCCACAGTAAAATCGGATTCTGATCACCAAGTCAGTTGTCCCTGTCTCTCTTCATCGCAGACAATTGGTGCTCACCGTGTGAAGAAAAGGACTGGCCCAGCCGGCGGCAGTCGGCCTGTCCCCGGAACCGATCGTGGTGGTGAGAGAACCACATCTGGGCCCACAATCACCTGATCAGCTGCGATGTGACAGGTGAGCTGGGGTAACGAAACTATGGGACGGAATGTGTCCGAAGAGAGAGACATTAATTAAACCATGCTCGTTCTTCCATGCAAGCGTGGCTCCCATCCTAAAGCATGACTTTAAGGCACTTTTACCATGCGTGTCACGAGTGTTTCCGAATACCACTCCCTCTTCTGCTTTTACCCTCTCTTTCTGGGACAAGGTTGGCATTGAGCTCTACGACCTGGGCACCCTCCCTGGACATGAGCCAGAGCTGTGAATGCTCCCTGCTTGGAGGGCGGTCATGTACACGATTAAAAGGGAGGGGGATGACGAGGCTGCTCGCGAGGCTGCCTCCGAGACAGCGTCAGCAACTGCCGGACCAACACCCTCCCAGGTCCCGCTCCCCATTCCCCGTCCGCACGCCCTCCCCGACGAGCAGCAGGGATAAAGCCCGGTCACCCCCTCCAGCCCCACCGCTTATACCGCCGGCGATCCCAAGAGCCAGTGGACCGGATGGGATGGGGCGCTTACGTGGTGGACACTGACTCCAGCAGTGAAGGGTAACTGGACCCTTTCGACCCGGACAAAAAAGGACCCGGACTTATTCTCTTCCCATGCACACAATAATTGGTTACAGATAAAGAAAGCCATTAAAGACGGAGACTTTGATACCGTGGCAGAAATATTTGTGGACCCTGTGTGACTTAGCCCGAGGCGGGGGAGGGAAACCACAATGGGAGCCCTTAGGCCACTCAGAAATTACGGTTAATCTATGAAGCTTCAAGCTCCCCCAGAACGGCCAGCCTTTACAGGGAAGCTTATCTCGGAGCACAGGATGACGACGCGTGCAAACACAAATCCCACGGCAGACGCAGCGACCGGGAGCAGCTGCCGGCTTCCAACCGGCCCCGCACCCCTACACCGGACCGTGTCTGTCCTCCGCCCAGCCACCCCAGGGAGCATCGGACTGGACATATCAACCAGTAACACAGTATCATTGATTGCTCAGTATTTTGTCTCCCTACAGGAATTTCTGGACCCTTGAAACCTGGTTACCACGCTTTGCTTGCAGGTAGATCATCCACCTCGATAACTGGATTATTTGTACTGGCAGGAGTCATTGACTCTGATTCAGTGGGGAAATAAAGATCATGGCTTGGACCCCCCAGCCACCCTGCGTGGTCCCGGCCGGCAGCAATATAGCCCAAGTCACACTTTTCCCGGCAGCACCCCTATCTGCACCCCTGATAGCTGAACAGAGGGAAGGTGAGTTTGGTTCTACAGGGGTCCCACAGATTTTTGGACACAGCATATTACATCTTCTCACTTGCCAATGCAAAGCGACTCTGACAAGACTCATTGATACTGGAGCCGATGTGACTGTTATGTCAAAAAGCCATCGGCCGGGGAATTGCCCATTAAGGGCTGTGCCTCCTCTCAGGCATAGGTGGGAATAGCCAAAGCCTGCATAGCCAACACTTGGTGCAAATTACAGAACCTGAGAGCCAAGTTACTATAATTTACCCTTTTATGTACTGTTAGTCCCCTAGTTTTGTGGGGAAGAGGCTTTCCTTGTGTCTCTACAGAGAAAAGACCACCCAGCTCCCCGCCTGAAATGTGAAACTTTTCCAGGAACCTGTACCAGCAGCTGAGAGAAGGCAGAACGCTTCCAAGCCCCCAAGAGAAGGAGAGGAGACTACAGTTCACAACTCACATATTTTGTCCCACCTGTGAAAGAAACTGTGAACCTTGGGTTTTATGTCAGTGTAAAAAAATGTGGAAATGGTATCGCAAACCCCTTTTGGCAAAAACATAGCGTGAATCATATTATGACATGAAGTTACAGATAAGTTATAAAGACATTTAATTTTTAATTGTAGTAGGCCACGAGAAAGATGATAGCCCTTGCCTCTCTATTCTCATGAGAGAAGTGTTGAGGGACTCCAAAAATATACAATTTTGACATAAATATAGATTACATAAACAATAAACATATTTACAAAGTAGGGCGCAAACGAAACAACTTAATGCCTTATATTTGGCCAGTCCCTGAACAAGAAGCTTGGGAATTGTTTTGGGAAAAAAACAAAAAGAGAATGTGCTAAAAGATATGCTTGAAAACTAAAATCCAATAAGTCTTTGCCACAATATAGTTTAGAAAAAAACATGGAATTAAATCGAATGCTAGGCTTATGCTTATTGATACTGCTTGCTTTTACTAACACAGCTTAGCCTGTTAACTGCCATGAATAAAATCTCTCAAGAAATCCACCCTGGTTAAAATACTGTGTTTAGTTGTGTACAGTAAATGTTCTTGTCCCATTTATAAACCTTGTTTGTTGTACTCCTTTTTACTCTGGTAGTTGTTAGTAATGTTAATTACTTACGAGTTGTTGAAGTGTTTTAAGAGTTCTTATAGGACATACCTCTACCCCTTTCCCTTACTTCCCTGTTACTATGGAACAAAGCTGCTCCCATGGAGGCTGTGCCACGATGTAACAAAGCTACTCCCAGGGAGTTGTGCACCAGAGTAATATGCAAACTAAGGCATGCAAGGCACCAAAACAATGAGCTAACAAAGGAATAAAAGGACAGAGAAAAATATTCTAGCAAGCTATGATGAAAGATCATCTTCCTGCATCACCTAAGCCTGCTTAGAAACCATCTTCCTGCATCACCATGACCTAAGAGGACTGGAAAGGACTGACCCTCCTGGACAATGAGCCAGAATGACAAGCCTTGTGGTTACTCTCATGAGGACAGAAGCCTCAGCTCTGCAGTGTGTGCTGCAAAGCTGAATTGTGCCTCATCCTTGGAGCTGCCAGGGGATGAACAGCAGTGGGGCAAGTGACCCCTCAGGCCCCCCCACCCTAGAGCTGAGTCCTAATAAAGACATAAAGTAGCAGTCTGTCTCCTGGCCAATTTATTTCATTAGCCAAAACAAATGTTTAGGTAAGTCTAGCTAATTGTACCAAAATGAGACACCCTATGCTTAGCTACTGCCTCTCCAGAAAATCCATTTTCAACCTGTTCAGTAACTCACAATCTATCCATAATGGCATATAGCAACTAAAAAAATAGTGTGTTTAAACTAAGAATAGAATCTGAGTCTTAGCTAGATAACCTGTTTAGTGGCTAGGGTTTAGCACCCTGGCTAAAGGATTTGTTTAGAATAGGTATGCATGTGTTGATTTTGATAATAATTGTGTTAATTCTGATACCTTGCTTACTTCAGTGTACCCTGTGATTAATTAATAAAGCCATCAAGAGAATATTTCTGGTAGAAAAGGAAGGGGGAGATACAGTGAAATCGGAAAGTACATTGGAATTGACTATCATAAGAGATCTGATAGCCAGGATGCCTTGGCAAAAACAGAGCTTTGAAGATTGCAAGAAGATTGAATCAAGCTTGGTGACAGGGAGAAGATTGAATGAATGTTGAAATATGCATGTATGTTTGTATGCTTGTTTAACCCAATCATTGTAGTAAAAAATTACTAGCTTTCCGAGAATGTTATACAAACTTATGTAGCCCACAGTAAAATCGGATTCTGATCACCAAGTCAGTTGTCCCTATCTCTCTTCATCACCAATAACTGTCCCTGTTTGTTACAGTTTAACTTTCTCAGAAACTCATTTCAAGACTGGATTTACTTTTTTGGAACACTTTTGATGTTCACTTTTGGTGCCAAGTGCATTTTTTTATCAGTTGTACTAATACCAAAGCCTGGAACTCAAATCTCTGGGTTGATGCTCATTTGCAGTGCATAATTAGTTGCAAATTGTGAACTGAACTTGAGAGAGAAGTTAAGAAAATAATAAAAATAAGACATGATATGACCTAGAAAACAGATGTAGCTGTGATTTACCTTTAAATTTTAATTATGTTTAAAACAATCCCAGGGTTTTCCAGATGCAAATAATTTTTTTCGTTGAGAGTGGAATTTATTTAAATAAATAGACATATGAGAAAAATAATTCCTGAAGGAGTAACACTGAAAACAAAGAAACATATCTTCCAAAAGCAAGGAAGGTAACCTGTAATGATTTTATATTGATCTTGATTAAGTTTTTAAACTTGTGGGCATTGTTACAGCAGTGAAGATCTTCAAAATTACCCAGAGCTCTTGGCAAAGAAGCAGAAGATTGGACCATCATTCATTTTCAAAAGCAGACAGACAGCAAGCTGAATTTTGGGTTCCCTTAAGCCATATGTTTCTTTCCTTTGCATTTTATTATAAGCTTTAATATTCTAACTTTCAGTTTGCTCCTATAATCTGGAAAATGGTTTTGGTTAGTGCTTTATTAGATTGAGATAAAATGGCTTTTGATGCAGCCCAAAAGTGATGCAGTGGTGAAGGTGTCTCCTGAATAATATGAAATAAGGAGATTAAAGTTGGCATCATAAATGCAGATCACAAGATTGATGATGCACCATCTTCTCAGCTTGAGTCTTCTCTCCATTTTAATAAATGCCAGTGAGGAAGGAAGGCAGGCCACAGAACCTTTCAACAAATAGTTTAACATTTCAAATTGTTAATGGGCCAGATTCATTCCAGCTTGCTTCTCTTAAAAGAACAAATCCTGTAAATGTTAATTTTTATTATTAATCATTACTATAAGTAATTTTCTTTCCCCGTTTAAGATCTGATACTGTAATAGTGCGGCAATATAGTGCTTAGGTATATTTTTGTATAAAAGTATTTCTTTATTTTCTTCGGTGAATAAATCTAATAAAACCAAATCATTGTACTTCTGTTTAAGGACTCAGGTTCAGGGTGCTTGCTAACTCAAGGCATGAATCTAGGTAGCAACAAGATAATTACTTGCTAATTGTAATGTGATTACATTTACATTGGCCTGTCACAACTATAAGAGACCCTAACTGCATGTCTAAATAGTGGTGATACTCCATCTTGGTACCTCTGGCTTAACTGAATGGAACATATAACTATTTAGATACTTTCAATATTGTGGGAAATGGGAAAATAGAAACTTCCACAGATACCGAAGGGTTTGACTTGCAGGCTTGGAAGGAACTTGGGTTAATGTAATGATAAAGGTACACAGACATTAAGTAGAGAAATCATAAACTTATGTTCCTATAGTTGCAAGTAAGAATATGCCTTAAGTAAGTAAGAAATTGTATTGAGTAAGATGGTGAAGGTGATAGTGTGATTTTACAGAGTAAGTTAAGAATCTAGAAGCTATAATAAGCAGCATGTGTGTATGTGACCCTAGTCTATTTGAAAAGATACTGAAAAGCAGACGTAGTGTGATGGAACTTAGCAAAGGTGATAGGTGATTAATGTTGCAGTATGTTTCTTGTTAATGGTATGTTCTGTAATCGCCCAAGTTGATGGTTTGGTCCAAATGAGACCCTCCCACCCCACGTTGTCAATCCACCCTGAGTCTCCTGTCAATCTGTCTTAGGCCCCCCGCATGCTTGGAATTCACTTCAGAAATCCCCTAAATTTCAACGTTTGATTAATCCATGTGACCCAGCTTTCCCCCCCTACCTCCCTCATTGGATGATAATTTTGTGAACCCTGCCTTTTACCCTCCCCAGGATATCTCTGATTAGCTGATGCTTTGTACCCTCCCTTTGAACCACCTCCCTATTTCAGCTGTTGCACGCTCGCATTTTCTGTCTTTTGCCCCCAAGATTCCCCAGAGCAATAAATCCTCTGTTATCCCATGCAAAAGGCCTCCCTCTCATCCTTGTCTCCTCAGAGCACAGACTGACAGCCAAAAAGCCGCAAAGCGAGTGCTCCAGTCACACCTGGGGTCATCCTGCTCCTGGGCTGTGACCCACTCCTGTGCAGGCCCAAGTGACAGAGCCAGAGAAACTCCAGTGAGATGCAATAGATTAAGT
Source organism: Pseudopodoces humilis (assembly GCF_049639895.1). Classification (NCBI taxonomy): domain Eukaryota; kingdom Metazoa; phylum Chordata; class Aves; order Passeriformes; family Paridae; genus Pseudopodoces; species Pseudopodoces humilis. Next base: position 20,364,681 of record NC_142213.1, on the reverse strand, counting down.
AGAAACAAACTCCGTGTCAGCTGTCTATTGGACGAAAATGTTATATATTGCTGTGTAAAGAGGAACCTCGTGACTGCCTTTGAGCTATGGATGACTTGTTGCTCCCCCAAATCTCACACCTTCAGACTGAGACATTATCTGATTGATTTGAGAAATAAATTGTCATACCGGTACTGGTGGTACCATCCCTTGTTATTTTTGGCCTCACACAATATGATCTTTGGATTTTGGACATTAAATTTTTTTATCATCACGGTTTCGGAAGAAACTATTCCATTCAAAACCAAGTTTGAAGAAATACCCTGTGGTGTAATATGTGTCTGGAATTAAGCTCCTAATTGCAGGATATTTCTGAACTCTTCATTGTATACTATCAGACTACTAAGGGTAATATATTTTACATAATGATAGCGATTTAGGGAACATTTATCATTGAACATTTCAATTTGCCATGTTTTAAGCTACACTACCAGTCAATTTCAGAGTCTTAAAATGGTACTTTGTAGCCCTGGGGAATGCACTCCAGTTCCCCTAATGACAGCCCCAGTGGCACCTTGGGGAGGCTGCAAGGTGGGCACAGCTGCACTTGTGCCCTGCACACAAAGAGGCAACATGAAAAGACAAATAATACTATGAGGAGGCTTTTTCGTCCCCAAAATCTAACCTTCATAGCTCTTTTCCATCTATGGACTCAAGACTAATGGATTTTTGAATTCCAAACAATGTCAGGCATTTCCTGGTTTGCAAAAAACTGGATGATGTGGAGAGATTTTAAAGCTGACTCTTAGACACCTCAAAAGATCCTGAAGGCCCATGTGTGTGTAATAAATGGAATTGATTTGTGCTAACTAAATTTTAACTATTTGGAAAGTTATTAGAAGCAATCAAAAGAATCAGAGAATTACAAGGCAGATGCACAACTTTATAGATGTTACATGTTAAAATTGAGGTACAGGATATAATTTAGAAGATAAGTGATGTCCCAAGTCGAAAACGGCCTTGAGATGGACAAAGTTTGAATGAATTTAGGCATTGGGCCTAAAAATCAGTAAATGTAAGACTAATTAGTAGAGTAACATAACACAACACTTAGTACGCACGTGCAAACCTGTAAGGTTATCCAAAGGACAATGAGGAAGAGGAGAAGCCTTCACCAAAAGACCACCAAAAGAAGACTGAAGACCCCCTAACAAGTGAGGCATGTGCCATGAAGAAAAGTGACATAAAGTCAGAAAAATCGGAAATAGGAGGAAATTTACGGGAAACATTAATGAGTATGTATAAGCATACAGTGTATAAGTTTAGCTTGAAGTGCTTTGGTTTGTACGTGAGGCAGGGTGGGGAACCCCCTCTGTACCCCGGTCAGTTTTGCTTATGCTTTAATCATACTTAATTACTGGCAAATTATATATATAAATTGTAATTTTTACTAAATTGTATTCTTTTACTAAACTGTATTTTTTTATACCAAATTATAATTCAATTCACTAAATTGTATTCATTTTTAATTAAACTGTTATTAACTCCAGAGACCTAGTTGTCAAAATTCTAATTTCATTTATAACATGTGGAAATGGTGATTTTGTTTTCAGCGCTGAACTGTAGGAGACATCCAAATGGCAATAGTCAAAAAAATAGTAATAACGTAGTCCTATAAAAAAAAATTATAAAATTGTGTCAGGGAAAGACCCATGATTTTTTATATTCTTATGATACATAAAAATATAGAAATAATTAACTTGTCTTTCATGTTACTAAATCCAGGTAGGCTAGAACTGGGTCTCAGATATCACAGAAGAAAATCTGAAGTAGAGGGGTAAGATGGGACTAATATCTGCTAGATCCAAGAAATTTTACAGAGTATAGAATCAATGCTACTGTTTTAATAATCTTTTAGCCTCCATCATTGACAACAAATATAGCAAGAACAAAAATGCCTTTTCTTTTTCATTTCTTTCAAATAACATATTTACAGCCTGGTAGCTGCTCCATGCACATAGGCTAGCTTAGAGCAAGAGAGATTATGTTTGATTAATCTCAGTAACTGAGGAAGAATAAAAGGATTAGCAGCATGTGTCTCATTTTTACTTCATTCGTTAGTTCATAAATCATATTTGCAGTATAAATATCTGTGATGATAAGAGCTGGTGTTTATACAAGCTACAAATTCTTACGAATTTCTAAATTGCTCAGAAACCAATTTGTTTAAAATACATTTAGTTAAACAGAGAAGAAATCATGGTGTGTTCCAGTTGAAAATATATTCAAAACATGATTTTCATTAATCTGGACTAACTCTTTTTTAGACAGGACATGTTATGAGATTTTTATAGGCAAGACTTGATTGGCATCAGCAGTATTTATGAGATGTACCAGTTATTTTTCTCTGTGATAAGGGTAAGCAGTTGTTCTTCTCATCCCAATGTATTATAAACATACATAAAAATCTCCTTTTATTGGAATGAAGGCAGAATGATTTGATGATTATTGCTGCAAGATCTTGGACTAACCCTGTGCTCAAGAAAAGACACAAGTTCACTGGTGTGAAAAACGAGGTTCGCTCTCCTGATAAAATTTAAAAGGTTTAATAAAAAGAAAAAGACAATAGGAGACAAAGACAATAAAGCAAAGGGTTAAAATGGCTGGGTGCTTGGCACTCTGCTGAGAACACACCTGGTGTCTTGGGAACACCCTTTATATATAATTTCTACTGCGTGGACTTCATGCATATTTAAACTTTTCCAGGAACTGCTTTGCATGGCCACTCCTTGGGTCTGCTTACTTAGAGCATGCACATTTCTTGGCTTTGTGGTTTTAATTCCTTTCTTATCATCTTTTGATTTGGGCTTTGGCTCCTTCTTCCACAGGCAGCGAGTGTTGATAGCAGCTTGGGCCCCATCATTTGTTCACTGGAGGTTATCTTGCCTGTTCAGGCAGGACCTGAATCTAACTCCTAAATTCTTCTGACCTACACCTAAATTCTTGCTAATAGCAGGAGAAAAAGCAGAAAACTACATTCACACAGCAAAAGCCACTCTAACATTATACATATAATATTTATCTTAATACTTGCAAAAAAGCCAACATCACAATATGCATTTATAACACTGGGATTTTTGCTGCTCCCAAGGTTCACAAAGGGGAATTTCTTTAAGTTTTCCCTGTGGCCTGTGTGTGTACAAGCTTCCTGATAATCCAGTGTGTACAGGATAAAGGGAGTGCTAGAAGGGTACAGAATAACACTAAAGAACTTGCTGTAAAGTAGCCTCAGAGGTTTTCCAAAGTCTGGACCCCATCACAAGTGGAATAAGTTCCACTGAGGCATCGCTTGGGATGGCAGTCTGGTTGTTGCAGTGATAAATGGCCTTGCTGTCCTCCAGGACACATTCCAGTCAGAAATCCTGGAATGGATTTCCCTACCTTCCTGCTGAACTTTTCCCACATATTAACTTTGTCTTTATTTGTCTCTTCACTGCATCTCTCTGTTCACTTGAGGCTCTTTAGGCGCTTTATCCTTTGTTACCTGTAAACATGTGGAGAAACTTTTTCACTCTTTCAGCCACAGCCAGAGAAATTTTTTCACATTGCAGTAGAGTATTTGCAACCTTTTAGGTCTATCTGAGGTATGGTAGGAGAAAATTGTCTTGATTTTTCACTCTTTCAATCCCCTTTCATTTTTATTAGAAAACATTTAATTTTGAGCCATGGATCACAACCTTGGATCTAAACATCAATTAATAACTTAAAATAGGTGTACTGAAAACCATATGAAATCTTAAACATCACTATGAAGTCTTGTTTATGAAAATGTTGGAATTGCTGATGCTTAATTCAAACTTCACTATATCAAGGAACCTTTTTGAACATTTTGAACTTTTTTTTTAGATAATAGCTTTAGAAGTTTTCAGCCTTTTTTAGTTTTTAATCTGCTGCTGAAACACATATTTCTTTCCCATCTGTTCTGACCCACCTCTTTGCAATCCCTAATGGCTTCCCCCTGCCTGCCCTTGAGTTATAGACCATTTCTGAAATGCTGTATGACAGCACTTTCTTGCAGTGTTTTCACAAAAGAAAAACTGGTTGTATATCTCTCAAAGTCCTGAAAAACAACTTTTGCTCTTAGCATTTTCATGAGGTAGAGATCCAAGGCTGGTTTCTCATTCCATAATACCAGATGGGAAGCAGGGAAAAGTAACACAGAGAACTCTTTAATCAAGGGCCCTAATTTAGAAAGTAGTAGTCTTTGCATAGGGGACTAAATATTCTGCATTCCCACAGAAGGCAGAATAGGCCAAGCACACTCTGCTGTATCCTCAAAATCCAAAGTTTATTGGTGTTTAATCTAGACTAGATATAGATCAAAAAAACCCTAATCACCATATGGAATTCAAACCAGCAGGAAGGTGTAGGTGATCCATCTTGGTGACTTGCACTAATAATTAAAAATTTCCCTGATTTCTTACATGCACAACAACCAGTAGCAGATGTGGTGTATTTTCACTGCTGATTGGAAAGTCCTTGGTAACAATCTTTTCTCTGGGAAGGGAAACAATTGAATTAGTGCAACCAAGTCACCTTTGATCTTCTCAGTGTAAGTTCAATTCAGAGACCTGTGGAAGCCATCACTATTAAGACATTTTTTGTCTCCAGTTTATATATTTCTACTGTCCTTTCCATGTGATCTTTTAAAATACAGACATTAGAAATTGCACTGTTGTTGTAACAGTGATATTAGGCAAAGCTACCTGCCTTTCCCAAATGGTTTAAATGGTTTAAAAAACCATGGATATTGATTTTTATTATTGAGCCACGATAATATTAATTTGGGGAGTATCTAGTGAACTAGTTCTTTTCAGATTTATCTTTTATGTGCCTTTTGTTGTAAAAGTTTAAAGCAATGCCATCTTTCTGATATATCCTCTTGGGAGGAATATTCAGAGCTAGCACCCCTGAAGGTTTCATTCAAAACATTTGCAAAAAGTCTGTTTTCCTGTTGTTTCTTTTCCAGCTTTTTCCTGCACCCACTCTTTGCCATTGAGCCTTTTAGGATTCCTACATTACTATATTGTTGCCCACCTTTTGTCATCAAAAGGAATTGTGCACTTGGCTGGTGCTGAATATCACTCTACAGTTCTGGTCTCACTGTATGACCTGTTTGCTCTGGATCAGTGTGGCCTCCCATCTATGACATTCAAACAAGGAATACTTAAGGCTCGAAAAACCCTCCCAGCCCATGGAGTCCCAGCTGTGCCCAATCCGCACCCTGTACCCAGCCCAGAGCTCTGAGTGCCACCTCCAGCCCTTCCTGGGACACCTCCAGGGATGGGGATCCAAACCTCCCTGGGCAGCCCCTGCCAAGGCCTGACCACCCTTTCCATGAGGAAATTCCTCCTGGTGTCCACCCTGAGCCTCCCCTGGCCCAGCCTGAGGCCGTTCCCTCTCCTCCTGTCCCTGTTCCCTGGCAGCAGAGCCCGCCCCCCACAGCTGCCCCCTCCTGTCAGGGAGTTGTGCAGAGCCAGAAGGTTCCCAATGAGCCTCCTTTTCACTTTTCCTTTTCAATTGCACTTTAATGGACTTAATTTTTCATAGGCCTATTGTTGTAGTATGTTTATTCAGTACTGTTAAAATTGTTAGTGTTTTGTCTGGTATATTCCTGGTTCTCCCCCATTTACTGCTTTGGTTGGTTCCATTTGTCTGTTATGTAAACCCCTCCCAGTTTTCCTGAATGTTCCCCGTCAATCACCTTTACCCTGCCCCATCTCCCCATCCATCATTGTAAACCCCACCCCTCCTTCCAGTTCCTTCCATGTATATCATCCCTTCCTCGACATGTTATTGGTTGTTATGTTATGCTCCCACCTTCTTTGTATCCCCATTGGTCCCTGACATTGTAACCTCCTCCCCTTACCCCTCCCTCCATGAGCTCCCATTGGATCCTGGACTGTGCCCGTCCCTGAGATAAAACCCAGTGCACAGAGGTGCTCTGGGCTCTCTCTGGTCCTGATTTCTCCCAGCCCGGACCCTTGTGCTCATCCCCTCTCCCGAATAAACCTGTTCCTGGGAAGTTCAGCCGAGTGAGTCTCCTCCTTCCTTTTGCCATCACCCACGACGCCTGATTTGGCAGAGCCCGGCAGGATTTGGTGCTCTGAAGGTTCTGCAGTGGGATCGCCTTTCCCCTGCAGTTCCCCACTCCTGGCGACTGCCCATGCTGGAGTGGCACCGTAGAGCTAGCCCGGAGCTCCGGTGCAGCCAAGAGCAGCGTCAGCCTATATTAATATCTAATTGTTCTTTTACAAGTATTGACCTGTAAAGGAGTTATCTATTTTACTGATCCCTTGAAATTTGTCATCATATGTAAGAGGTGGTCTGAAGATTCTCACATCTGTCTCACAACCATCTCAAGGACAGAGACTGAGACCCTGAATATCACAAGGGACTTGGTTTGGGGATTTGGGCCTAGCTGAGGTGGATGTTTGCTAAGTGATTGTTTGCAGGTGGTTGCACGGTACACTGCCCTCGTTTCTGCTGGTGAGCAGAGGCTCATGTGTGGTACCCTGTGCAATGGGTTTCCATGACACATTGCTCTCGTTCCTGCTGGTGACCAAAGACTTGCAAGATGTGGTTTGCTCTGTACCTTACACCTACCCCCTGCACAACGGAATTCATCACAATGATCATCAATCTCCTCTGGTTTTGGCCTTGCGCCCCTTGCTTTGTAAAAGACTATAAAATCACACCCCAAATTTATCTTCCTTGAGATCTCCCCAACAGACAGAAGACTCTGCGTCGCTGGACAGCTGAGTGGACTTTGACGTTGGCAGCTATAATCTACTTACACTCTTTTCCTTATGCTTTGCTTTCTCTTCTTTTCCCTCTATTGCGTATTAATGCTGATGAGCACTCAATAAAGTGTGTTTTACTGTTTGAGTCTCTGGTTTGCTGATAATCTTTTGTACTCTTAAGATCGAATAAAAGAACCACATTGCAAATCCCATCTTGTTGATCATGATATCATAGTACTACCATAGTCTTTTTGTGGGGAAAACATTTCAGAATAAACCTTTCACTCATTTATCCTCTTTCAGGTGTGTCATTACTTGCATACTTATTTCCTCCCAATTAATTTTTTTTCATTAGCAAGTCCCTGACTGAACCATTCAGAACAGGAGAGATGAAAGAATATGTGAATATTAGGTGATACACACTTTCAGAGTGGGTACAGGTGGGCTGTTCTTCACAGGTTTTTGTGTTCAGTGATGCTCCAGGCAACAGCACAGAAAACTGTCAGCTCCTCTTCTCCAATGCAATTGTGCTGTCTAACACTGGCAGAGCACAATGTGCACTATTTTCATTAATTTCCCCTCCCTTCAGCCATAGGCAGCTCTCTCTAGTGCCTGCATGTCTCAGATCCTTCTGAAAGAAGTTCTGAATCGGAGCAGAGAGAGGCAAACTGTTTTACTGAGTGAGAGTTAAAGTGATGAAAACAAGCTGGGTTAGGGAGAAAAGAGGGGAACGTGAAGAGGATGAGGAAAACACTCCTTTAATGCATCTTAATCAGTCATCCCCACAGGCTTTGCAGAGGCTCTCGGAGCTCTGCAGGGAAGGGAATGCTGCTCTCAGCAAAGCTGAATTACAAAGGGGATGGGAATAGGGGCTGTGAGTGAAGCCTGCAGCCAGTGTGTGCCATAGACAAAACCAGTGGCTCCAATAGCCCAGCCTGCCAGGACTGTTTCTGTGGGCCTAATCTGTAGTTTCCAAATTCTCTTTTTACATGAAAACCCACTGAGAAAACAGAGATGAGAGAAGGAAGCTATGAAAAGGGCATGAAATTAAAGCTAAAAGCTCCTCTTGCATGGCACTGGCAGAAGCAGAGGGCTCTTGCTGCCTTACTTTGAGAGTTGAGACAGTGCCTCTTGGGTAATTGTTGCTTTTGCACAGATCCAAGGGATAGAGCTGCCTCTTGGCTAAGCCAAGGCAAAGTGTGCCACTTCTGGGGGTGATTTCATCACCAAACAAATAAGCAGGGAACCCATCAGCATTCCAGCCCTTTCTGTGAGGTGCTGCACAGAGAAGTCCTTTCCTTTCTGTCTGTTGTAACTCCTGAAGTTTCTAAAGGTGAAAATAGAGTTTCTGCGGTAAACCCACAGATCTCAAGTGTTTTGCCTTTGCAATGTTACATAAAGGCTGGGATAGCCATGTGTAACAATAAAGAGACTAGTACCTGGACTTGTTCTGCTTCCAGTTTATACAAATACCTTCTTTTTTAGTGCCCTAGTGTCTTGGTTTTAGAAGACAAGTGTCTGCTAGGGAGGGCAGGAGCCTCCCTTGGAATGAAAAAAATGTAGATCCCACCCCCCCTCCGAATTATTATATTTCTGAAATCAAGGGGTTCTCAGGCAGAGATCTGGGGATAGGAATAGCAGTTCTTTACTAGTGTGTATAACGAGGCACACAAACAACAATAACTACAGCAATAACAACAAAACAGAACCAGGGGCCCCGTGACAGCTTTCTCGGCTGAGACGGGAAGGGATGGGGGAGAGGCTTTGCCTCACAAACCCCTCGGGAGGGCAGTCCTGGTGCTCCTGCAGGGCTCTGAGGAACACTCAGCTGGAACAGCAGGGATGAGCTGAGATCCTGGGCCGGTGGCTGAGGTGGATCAGCAGCTCCACGGTGGTGGCTGGCACTGCCATCTCCCGGCAGGACAGGGGATGCGAGGTCACCAATGAAGAGGGAAGGAGGAGAAGCAGCAGCTCCGTCTGGGTGATGGAGAATTCCCCTCTCCCCGCTGCAACAGCCCTGCGCCCAAAGTGTTCTCCGAAGCTGAAGAAGCCGCCAAACTGTCCCCACCCTCCCCTTTTCCTGCCCCCTTTCCCCCCTGGGCCCGGCCAACACCTAGTAACAATCAAAATTTGGTACTTGTAAAATCTAACATGGTATTTTAAAGAAAATCTTGTAGTGCTTTCTCAAAGAAAGATACAGCCGTGCCCAGTGTAAGCATAAAATAAAACCTTCTCTAATGGGTAATGAAAGACCTTGGTAATGAATCTCCCCACAGACATTGCCTTAAACATGATATAACTGCATATTACTTCAGAAGTAAATATTTAAAAATAAGATACAAATATTAGAGGTATTGTTTGATTATCCATTCTTACACCTTCAGCAAAAGGTTCTTGATCTTTGATTTGTGGTTTGATTGCTGACCCAATGACTCCTTGCTTTCAAATGTACTTGGTCTACAACCTGCAGTTTTATGCATCTATTAAATATTTGATGTGCATTCCAAATAGCCATAGGTAGTGTTTAGGCATTCATTTTCTAAAATGTACCTTTAAGACACAGTATAGTAAATTTGAAGTGGAACAGTCACCATAAAAGCTGCATTCTAGTCTGAGTGTGCAGTTGGGTATTTTATGGCTAAAGCTGTTACTTCTTTAAGACTTGATGTTTATCATTGTGTAAGGGAGAAAATAACCACCAAAACAAAAAAATAACAAAAAAACCTCCCAAACAGACAAACAAACAAAAAAACCAAGAAAACAAACCAAAAAAACTCACAACCAAAACCCACCAAAACTCCAAAACCCAAACAAAAAGCCAAATCCAAAAAAACCCCATACAAATTAATTAATCTAAACCGCTCATCTTTAAACTATAACTATATTAAAATTATTTTATATGAGACAGCACCTGCACCTGTGAGTTTAAAAATTGTTGGTGCTACATTGTTGTGGTAGAGTTGTTAGAATGTTGTTAAGTTAGTTTATGTTAGTAGTTGATAGCTTGAAATATATATATTTTCCCCTCTTCTAGTTGTGATTCCCCCGCCCCCTCCCTGCTTCCTTCTCTCCTATTGTTTACCTGGAGTCAGGTTCCCATGGTTACTGAAGTTTTTCTCTTCAGCTCCACTGCGAGAGGCCGGACGGAGTAAAGAGAGGACCCTGCTGGCATTTTCAGCTGCTTGAAATTTTTTTAGCCCAGGAAAGCGCAGGGTTGGTAGAAGAGAGACCCTTCTTTCCAACACGGAAGTTTGTAACTCTGTTTTTCCAGTCCCAGAATGCCTCTGAGCTGTGGAAGCTGAGAGGGCATTCTTCCCTTCCCTTTCTTTCCCCCCCTGTGCTGCCAGGAAACCAAGCCCCCCTCTCTTCCCCTCTGCCCCTCTGTGGAGAATACTCCCACACCTTTGTGGGCATTTGAAGAAGTTGGTGTCTGTTATTTCTTATCTTGGTGTGTGTAACCTTGATTTGTAGAAAGTTTGTAAAACGGATTAACTGAGAAAAATAATTGGTTCTCTCTCTGATGTTCCCTCCCTCTGAGAAACCCTGTTAAAAAGAGATCCCCCAGACCCCAAATCCTTTGTTTTTCACCCTTTGGATTCCCCTTCACAGAAATAAACTGTGGAATGCAACCCCGAGGAGAGTCCACCGCTGATTTCTTTACTCACTTGATAGACTTGAATTCCTGAAGAAAATCAGTGAACCCCACAAACATATGCTGGCTCGAAACCAGAGTGAAGAGAAACCTCATCACTGAGCTAGCCGGGCCACTCTGGGTATTGGGGTCACTATACCTAAGAAAAACTTAAAATGTACAATCAAACTTACAATCAATCAATCAATCAATCCATATATACACACATACATACATACATACTTTTTAGTTAGTTTATTATTCGCTATTTTTATTTCTGTATGGAAATTTTCCTGCTGCAATCTTAAATGAGTACAATCTTACATTGATGCAGGGAAATACACCCTTATAAATTACCTTATTTGCAGTCTATTCGGAGATATGGATTTTAGCAATTACTCTGGACTTGGGTTTTTATAATCCAGAGCACATTCTGTCCCTCCAGCTCCTCAGATGAGAGTCCAGATGCCAAACTTCTTCCATAAACCTTTTTTATACCCTTGTAAAAGTTTGTAGACCCAGAGAACTTTTCCTCCCATCACCTGGGAGAAAAATGAGCAGTTTTCCTTGGGGGAAAGAGAGGAAACTTTTTCTGTTTATATTTTGTCAAACTCAAATAGACAATGAAGACAAATAAAAAGTTGGAGTGATTGAATATAACCAGTAATAAATACCAGTGTGTTTTTTGTGGCTTTGTATCATTTCTCTACTATCAGTGTGCTAAAAATGGCTTGTTTCAGGATCAGCTTGCATTAAAACTTCCCAGTTTTATTATGCTGTAATGGTCACAGATGTGTCAACACAGGGAAGTAAGCTGGTATTTGTAAATCCAGCTGTTCTGGTTTGTAAATGATATAGTAAAATCAACTAAAAATTCTTTATTGTAGCACATACCATATGTCATATCCCTGTTTTTAAATAATCATAACCATTTCCAGTTTTTACTAAACAAATAGGAACAGCCTTTAAGTTTATTTCCTGAAGGTAATCCAATGCTAATATGTTTTGGTTTGGTTTTATGACAACTTTGGACACTTTGGGGTGTCTTCCTCTTGCAGGTAAACAAATTTCTCACCTGCTCTTTGTGAGGGAGCCTCTGCTGTTGCCTGGATACAGCTGGAGCTATTTGGATGGAGCTGCACTGCTGTCAGCTGGGCCAGAGTGTTACATTGATTTATAAATACATTATCTGGCACAGCAGCCCAGCCTTTTACATCAGCCAAGCACAGGAGGCAATGGAGGGTTATTTAGTCAGCTTTTTATGGGATATTTTTGCTTCCCAATGACTTCCATGAAAGTTGAGTGCTAACTGTGTTTATTTAACTTTTAACATTACTGTCCTAGGAGGCATCTTTATCTGCATCATTCACTAATTTAAGTTCTGCAAGATACAAATGCCAAAGGAAGGGTCAAATCAGATGAAACATGTTGGTGTTTTGTAGATACCTGTCGCACTATATTGGGAACGGCAGAGCACGACACCGACTCTCTCCTGGGTTGCACAAGAGAGAAAGTTTTATTATTCCAGATCTTCTCTTATAGACAGGTCTGACAAGGTCCAGAAAGGTAAGACTCTCATTGGTCATCAAACCAACACATCATCATCATTGGTCAGTTGGGTACACCACCCCTTGACCTTCTCTTGCAAGAAAACAACAATACCTGCAAAGGTTGTCTTCTGTCTCCAAGAACTGTTTTGATTCCTCCTTCTGATTTCCTAGGTCACACTTCTCAGGCCAGTCTGAGAAAATTATGTGACTTTTCCCACAGACACTGTGCTCCGTGCCTGCTTTCTTGCACTCAGCATCCATAGATAGCATTTTTGCAACTTTTCAATAAGATTTCCTAGCTCCTTCGATGTAAATACACCAGATTTTCAGTCTTACATGAAAACACCCTGACTGTTTTGGAGATTCTGTGCACATTACTATAACAACCCAAATTAGACTCCAGTTGTCTCCATATTGCATTTTAATATCTGTGTGATAGGTGAAAATCAAAACCTTAAAATAGTTGATTTCACTTCTAGAAAATACACCTGTTAGATGTTCCACAGTCCAACTGCTGCACATTAATAAAAAATAATTGAGTGTCACTGTCAGAAACATCAATGAATGGCCATGCCTGGGTGGACCTAGTAAAGGAGATGTTATCAGATAAGGTGAACATTGATGCAGGACTCTGAGAAATAAATCAGAAGTCCTAGTGACAAGCACAGCAGACCTTCCAGCAGACATACGAGCTGCATTATTTAGTTTTAGCAGGATGTAATTAACACATGAAAGCCACCATTGAAAAGAATTTGTGGGGCTGAGAAGCAGATTTTTATAGATCAGTGTTGCATGATTTGTTCTCTGAAGCATCTGGTCCTTATCATTGTTCGAGGCAGAATTTTAGTAATGCCTCAGTCTGCCTTACAGTAGCCTGAGCATAATTAATAATTTACCATTGAATTCCTGAACAGAGCTCATGTTGCAAACCCTGCATAATTTACAGGGCTGCAGCAGGGGCTGACACCAGGGACAAGGTATTGAAGCAGATTTGCAGGTGTCACATGGACATTCACTACTAGGAATCAGTCAAGGCACCTCTAAGCTGTCTGCTGAGGTAAGAGGTGGTGTGAGGTTTCTGCCTACCCAGCACCAGGTGAACAATTGATGAACTGGGATCAGTTTTTCCCTGGTTTGTACTGAAGAACTGAGATCCTGCAACCAAAACTACCGTTTTACTGTGAGTTTTTCTTGAGTTAAAGAAACTGTTCCATTAATCCTGCAAGGGAATGTGGTTCCATGGGGCAATCCCTGTTAACAAGTGCTAGGACTTTATACTCTGAAAGGGTGGCCGAGCATTGGAATGGGCCCCCCGTGGAAATGGTGGAGTCACCATCCCTGGAAGTGTTCAAAAAAATGAGCAGATGTGGAACTTCTTGATATGGTTTAGTGGGCATGGGTGTGATGGATCAAAGGCTGAACCTGAGTTTGGGGAACTTTTCCAACCCACATAATACAGTGGTTCTGTGACTCTAGTGTTCACCAGTGTTTCTAGAAATGGCAGCTGGATGTTTGGAATCTTTCTTAAAAATAAAATATTCTTCATAATGAGAGTGAATGCCAGCAAAGTGAACAAAATTTCAGCCTAACAGCCTTGCTGCTGGAATCTAGTGAGAGGTTACTAGAAAACAGAGAGGTTGCTAATGCCACTTATTTTATGGAATAGTTGTGACACCTGATATTTATCAAATGCAGGCATTTTTCCTGACACAGTGTTTAACAATGCATTGCACATTTAGAAAACACACTGTTTGATTGTTCTGCTATTGGGCTGGGGTTTATTTAGTCAGTGGAGCTGCCCAGAAAAAACAAGGACTGTTTTGTGAAGAGCAAGAAGGTTTGATACAAATGCATATTGTACATGGGTATTTATTTTAGAATATCATATGCCATTTTGCACCAAATTCTACACTAAAATCTCCCGTAAAACCATGCTGCATTTCAATTCTCTGTAGACATCTGCAGGTGAGTGATTTGAGGCAGGGGCTGTATTTGTGTTCTGTGTGTTCAATTCATGCCACAGTGGGGCCTTCAGCTCCCAGCCCAATCATCTAGGTGCTGTTACAATATAAAAGTAATAATTATGATAATAAAATTAACAGCTCTACTTAGCTGTGACAAGCTGACTGATTTTTTTTCACATCCAGCTGGTAGGAAATTGCAGTACATATTTTTTTCCAGACATAGGCTGGTACTTAGGCTTTCCAGTACGTAGAGAAATATCCCTGCATTTTCTTGCTCACTTTCTCTGTTTATCTGCTTCAGTGACCTTACAGATACGGAACCTTGCAAAGTGGTGAGCTGGCAGTGACAGACACAAGGAGGTAAGCCATGGATTGGCTTTAATGAGCGATGCCTATATGCTCACATTAGCATCAGTGTTCCTTCCAGACTTACACAAACATGTATCAAGGTTGAGCTTGCCACTGGCATTGAAGATGCTTGTAGGGCTCTGCTTTTTCTGGTTGTATCACTGCGGAAATATCAAACAATTTTTGTTTTGATTTGTTTTAAATTCTGGATCTTGGATTGAAGCAAAGTATAAATTCTCTAAATTTCTTTCTCAGATGGAAATGTTTGATCTTACTTCTCATGACACGTTGCTGCAGCACAGCTGCACTGAGTGCTCTGGCTCTGCTGTTCCTGGAGCTGAGAGTCTTTTTTATCACAGACAAGGGAACTTCTGACTGCCACTGCTGCTCTGTGTCCATTTAAAATGACAGGTATCTCTGCTTGCAAAATTAGAACTCAAATATTTAACATTACAGGAGTTGCTATATATAGAAAGACAAGGAGTGTGTTTTTAGCATGCACAAAAGCGGCCATGAGCTCTATAAAAACAACTCCACAGAGGGGCAAATTGAATCTCCTGAGAGCTGAAGATGGGCCATACCAACAGGGGAGAGCAACAATTTGTGAGTGAAACAATAAAAGACATGGAGCAAGTCTCATTTCTGTTAAACAGACCAGATTCTAAAACTTGGCAATAAAGAGACTCAGCTAAGGGACACGGCATGGGAGCCATCAGTGCCTGTATATTGAACACCTTTTTCCATCCCTTTCTATGAGTATGTATTGCTTCTTGTAACACAATCCCCCCGATTTACGGAGAAAAAAAGAAAACCTCAAGTTCTTCTGAAATTACACTGCCCTATTTTATTTGTTGATTTCCAGCTCATACAGTATAAGAAATTGTAAATAATCTTCAGATTTTTATATCCCACTAATTCTTTATAGGCCATTTCTTCCTCTCTTTTGGTCATTTATTTTCCAGGTTGAAGATGCTTTACACAACTCATCTCTCCTTGCATGAAAGCCCTGCTATAGCTCTGATGATTCTTGTCCTTTTTTGAGGTATTTCTAGTTCAACCAAATCCCTTTTTCAGGTGACATAAATATAATCCACATTTTGTGATGTAGAGCTCTGCAGCTCTGAAGGGGAAGGGAATTTAGATTATTCCCCTCTGTGTTTAATTTTGTCTTCCATTGCTCATGTAATTCTATTTGTACATCCTTTCCCCATGATTCTTTCAAAATAATTTTTTTATATTGTTCATTTTTTTATATCGTTTATTGTGCCCCTATCGTCTGAAAACCCTGGCAGCTCACTCCTCCTTGCCAGGCAATTTCTGAACCTCAATGAAGATTTTCTAGTAATTTTCTTATCTTCAGTCATCAGATTGGTGTGATTTTATATGTATTAGAACCAAGCTGTTTGTAAAAGTAAACCACTGAAATTCCATGGAAAGGGCTCTTGAGATGGTAGTTCTAAATAAAACAGAGCAACTCCTGCAGCCAAAAAAATTATAGAGGGAAGGATTTTGATTAAATTTATTGCAAAGTAATCAATAAAATAGTCTTCCATTTAGTGGAAATTACAGTTACCAAGAGGAATTATTTCTTCAGGATTCTCAACGTTTTTACCTTATATGGAGTAGACATGCTACAAAAAATGTAAAAATGGGAAACAACAACAAAAAATTGAAGAAAATAAGCTGAAGTTAGGAGTGCCAGACCTACAGTATATTTTTGTACACTAAACTCATAAAGAATGCAACATTTATCATTTGTGATGCCCAAAGCAAGTTATGGGCAGGAGAAAGCAACAGTAGAATTTACATCAATGAGTTTCCCAGTCATACAAGGAATTTAAGAAAAAAATCAGCAAATTCTTCCAACTTATATCAGTATTTTATGTAATATTTTTCAGGCGCAACATGTAGCTATGTAAATAAATATAAAAACAAAGGCAGAGTCTAAGAATTCAAAATTCTGAAAAAATAGACTATTTTTAAGTTGCAAGTGTCAATTCTCAAAAAACTAGAATAAAATTAAAGGAATATAAGGCCAATCATGCAGTACTATGCAAGAAATAATTAAAATCCACCCTACTGCTAACAAAACTATTTTGTTTTCCTTTCACCATCCTCAGGGAAAAAAAAAATCAATAATTTTCTTATCTCCCAGTATTTAAGGATCTTTTTTTGCCTTTTAAAATAAGGATAATTGGAATGTGGCTGTTTTGAAATCAGTAATAACTTGTTAAATATTTTGAGTATCTACTTAAAATATATTTTTGTTTGTTAGAGATTTAATATCTTCAGGGTAAGCAAACCAATATCTAATAATCTCAGAACTATTATAAGTGTAAACCTCCTGTTTTCATTATATCTGGGGTTCCAAACAGGCTGCCTGGGCTGCTTTGTGGGCACCTGCCGATTCTTATCAGTTTTATCAGAGTGGGTTGATTAAAACCATGTGTTAAGGGAGGGACTAATGAGGAGTTTGGCTGCCAGTAATGTGAAGGCAGTAAATTCCAGCAGGGATAACAAGGAGCTGGGGACAATATTCTCCTCAACAGCATGTTTGTAGCCAGAACAGGACAGATGTCTGCAGCCCAATTCACCTGAAAATTTCCCTCAGTCTGCAATAAATAGTTAATACGTGATTGCTTTGCCTCTGGCCTCTCAGCTTGAACTGAGCATTCCCAAACTACCTTGCTGCTTGCCAGCTTTTTGGGTTTTTTCCCAGCTCATTCACATCCTTTCCTGAACTCTGTGTGTGCAGGATCACCTCATTTCACAGCTGTAAATGACTTGCAAAGCCAGTGCTGCCCTCCTGTTATGCCACCCTGGCCTCTCCCTTTCTTCTCCAAACATCCTGGACCAACAGCTCCAAGCCCACCTGGGAGTGCCTGTCATTTGGGATTTTTAGATAGCATCATGTGGGTTTGCTTTTCCTGCTTCACACTTAGCTGAGAGGTGTTAGTTTAATAATAATAATAGTAATAATAGTAATAATAATAATAATAATAATAATAATAATGGCAATAATAACAATAATAATATAAACTGAAAGCAAGAGGGAGAAGCCACTGACAGCTAAAAAGATGAAGGAATTTGAGACTGAGCTGTCCATTCATCTGCTCATTGGTTCTGTGAGCATCTCTGACTCCAGAGTCAGGTGTTACTAACTGGGCTCTTTTTACCTTATCACTTACACCATCCATGCCTCTTGGGACGAAGTTCATCAATATTGCATTACCTGAGGAGGTACAGGTAGAAATGAAGAATTTTCAGTCCTGATGACCTGTTCAGATGAAGTCACTGAGACCCTTCCAGCTTGGAACTTCAGATTTGACTGTGAACTGTGTTACTTTATAAAAACAATTCAGAGATTTTCTCTTCCTTATTTAATTCTTTGGAGCCTGGCAGAGTTCCACTGAAATCTCAGCTCAGTTCGCATAACTAATACAAACACTGGTTGCAAAGCCAGCTAATTGTAAGATTTTGTAGATTTGGGGTGCATAAAACTTGCACCTCAATTCTCAGCATAAAAATTATCACATTGAAGCTGATAAATAAAACAGACAACACCACGGTGTAACCCCAGATATTTTTGCTGTTCCATAATAAATGGTTTTTCTATAGGGAATATTCAATTATAACCCCTGTGCAGGCAGTCTGAGACTGAAGTATGGGTCCATCAATAGATGTGTGTGAGTCTTTCTAAGTCTGTTTATATTCACTGGTAGAATAATGCCACTCTGATATGCTGCAAAACTTGAAGCTTGTAAAATTTAAAAATACTTTATAACATGTAAAACTACTCCATTTTGACCTGAATCTTTGAAATCGGAGTGGTTTAAAGGACACAAGGCCTTTATGTATTATGCATGATTAAAAAAATAATAGAGATACAAGTCTAAGATAAAGCAGATTACATAAGAATATCAGCTATATTCTGAATAACTTGTTTTAAATATGCTTACAACAGTATTTGGTTCTGTTTTATGTAAACTAAAGAGTTGAAACTTTCATGTCACCTCTGATGGGAAAGTTCTAAGAGCCTAAAAATATGTAGTTATATTATTTAAGGATAATATAATATAATATAATATAATATAATATAATATAATTCCATTGGTAACTGTAATGATTTTGATACATCTTTTTTGAATAGGAAATAATCATACCTGAAGATGACTTTTGGTTTTACTTGTGTACAAATATTTTAAATATTTATTTTCTTGGGGAATAATCATTGAAAAAACTACTCAGGTAATTTTCTCTGAAAGCTTATAATTAATTTAGAATGCAGTGACATGTAAGATTTGCAAGTGGTTTCCTTCAGATTGAATTTTCCCATGTTCTAAAATTCTATCAAGGCAAGCTTCCTGTAGAAATAGTTTAACGATATTGCTAAGTTTGTACAATGCATACTTCTACATTCTAGCTTTAACAACATTGTAGAATTAGTTTCAAAATTAAACTTTCCTTCTACTTTATGGTAGAGATAAAAAATTTCACATGAAGCTGGTGTTCAGCAGAGGATTCCAGAACTTCACTTCTGATTTGGGTTATAAAGTGAGATCTAAAATCAGGTGTGATTCAAGTGGTTTGAGGCTTCCTTTACAAATCTCTGGTACTGAGCAGGTTCACCTCAGAAGTCTGGCAAGGGCTTTGCACACATTGCTGACAGAACTATGAACACCTAAGGACACTGAAGCACCTGAGTGCCTGAGGTCAGTAAGCACTGAGCAAACCTTGCATGAGCACACCCCTATGGATTAGCTGTCTCTCCTTTTGCATTTATTCAGCGGTGTACTTGAAACACCAGGAATCTGGATGTGAGAGACATGGAATTCTGGGTGAAACCTTCATATCAAGGTGTCTCATTAGGAACTTTTGGATTTGGGTTCTTTTTCCCTTTGAACTGAAGATTGACGAGAGGGAGGCTATTTTCTCTTGTTTGGTCTCAGTATTACATTATCAGCATTACAAGGTACAAGGAGCTATGTGCACTATGATAGAGAAGGGGTAAAATGGCTAACAAAGATCCTCTTCAAGGTCTTTTATATGTCCATTTACCCAATTAACAGATGCCAACTAAATTATTTTTCTTAATGACCCAATGACCCAACACCTGTGTGCTGCACTATGGTATTTTCTATCCAATCACTTACTACTACCCAAAAACCCCTAGGAAAGAACATGAAGAAGAAAGAAGAAGGACAAGAGACAACACCCTAAATCCTCCATCTTGTCTCCTGTTCTCTAAACTACTTTTTCACCCAGTGATTTAAGAAACTTTCTAATCTACACACTTACACTTTTCCTATCTAACTTTAACATTTGTTCTCATGTATCACCATGAAAACATGCTCATGGATTTCATATTATATTAAATTCAGTGTTTCTTTGAGTCCTAGAACTAAGTATTAGAAACAAGGGCACACACTCTGTATCTCAGACTCCAACATCAAGGCATTCAGTATTGACTATACATTTGAAATACTATAATTTACCAATAGGAGAATAATCTAAAAATTACAGAATCATTAAGGTTGGAAAAGAACTCCAAAACCATTGAGTCCAGGCTGTGACTGATCCCCACCTTGTCACCCAGCCAAGAGCACTGAATGCCATGTCCAGGCCTTCCTTGGACATCTCCAGGGCTGGGACAAAGAAAGTTGTAGAATAAATGTAGGAAATTCAAGTCAGAAATAATAACAATATTCCTGACCTCAATAAAATGGCCTAAGTATTGACATTCAATACCAACTGTATTTTTCCTTTTTTTATTTTAACTTTCTCTAATATTTTGGCTGAAACATTACAGTGGGCTACAATATGCATGGATAAAGCCAGGCTGTTGTTTTATTCCGGTAAATACACCCCTTGTGGTCTTTGGGGCATGCTGGTTTTAAAGTATAGCCTCACCATTGAGAAGGGAAGCAGTGAGCCAGGGCCCTTAGGAGCTGAGTTTTGTTTCCATTTATGCCCCAGATTTCTCAAGTCTTCGATGAAAATCACTGCTTCTCTCTGACTCAGCCTCACTAGTAATAAAATTGTGATTCTGATATTTTGTATTCTTTGGAGTGCTTGGAGAACTGCTGATGAAATGAACTGTGAAGAGATGCACATTAGTGCCACCATTCTGTTCCTGTTGAGAAATATTCCCTGATGTTTGCGTCCCCAGCTTTATATCCAAACTAAACAGATTGCTGATTTTGGTTTGGAGCTTTTGTTGTTTATGAGATGTTCTCCATGCACCAGAGCATTTACTACCTCATGGCAAACATCAGGAAATATTTCCTCCCTGGCAGGGTGGGCAGGCCCTGGCACAGGGTGCCCAGAGCAGCTGGGGCTGCCCCTGGATCCCTGGCAGTGCCCAAAGCCAGGCTGGACATTGGGGCTGGAGCAGCCTGGGACAGTGGAAGGTGTCCCTGCCAATGGCAGGGGTGGCACTGCATGGGCTTCAAGGTCCCTTCCAGCCCAACCCACTCTGGGATTCTATGAAGTACATCTAAATTCTCTCTTTGGCTCTTTAAGAGAGGGAAGATTTGGTTGGGATTGCACTATCCTGCCTCTTGTAGTCCAGGAATTTTGCTGTCTGTCTCATGCTTGAGACTGCTGACAGTCTAACCCTCTCCAACTATTTTATATCCTGTCTTGTTCAGTTCTGTTAAAATCTAAAATAAGTGGGATATGCAATGTAGGACCAGAAACATGTCAGGTGTTCTATTAATATTAATATTTGCTAGCTTATTTTAGCTCTACTGTTCTGAACACTGAAAGGAACAGTGAAGACATTGAACATAAACAGGAAGAAATGCAATGGCAGCCATTTATTTGTCAAATTTATGTGTTTGATCATTTCATTCAAGTACAGAGGTCTTTAACAAATCAAAGAATAGAGCCTATAGTACCAGAAAGAAAAAAAAATATTTCTGGGCACTAGAGTAAGAATCTGGAGACCTTTAAAGAAGTTTTCAGGTGTAATCTTATCTGGAAATGAAAAAGAGAAAGTAAAGAGCCCTTGCAATAGCTAGATGAGCTGGAAATGGAGGATTTCATGAAATAAGAGTGGTAATGTCAGGCCTATGTTACGTGCAATTTTAATAAAAGTCCCTGTTGTGGAGAGCACAAGGCTGTGGCACAGAATGAGTTTCAGGGTTTTTATCCAAAGAATCCATGTAGGTATCTAATTTATCCAAGCCAGACAAGAAAGTAGAACTGATTCCTACCCCTGCTGAAAGCTCTTTACAATCCACATGGTTTATACATTTTATTACATTTGCATATTTTATTACATGGTTTATACATTTTACTACATTTGCATATATTTTAAGGACTCTCTCTTTTTCTGAGGATACTTGCTATGTATTTATATTTTCAAGGAACATAAAGTCCCACCAATATTTCATACAAGTTAAAGGACAGAACAAGAAAATAAATACCAGACATTTAAAGAACATTCTCTTTATATAATCAATTTTAATTCCAACTGTGTGCCCACATTTTTGAATGCAGCTACAACTTTGTCTGCTTGACATCAGAAACTTCAGCTGCTGACTTTGGAAATCTTACTGCTTGAGGTAAAAAACCCAGAATATTGTAAAGCCAAAATGGGCCTTCCCCATTAAAGACCATGTTTCATCAGAGAAGAAAAAGGTGTTCCAAACCCTTCATCATGATTCAACTTTCTGTTTATGGGTTTATTTCTATTTATAAATATCCCCCACCTGCAGATCTGCCCGAGCACAGCAAGGAGCTGGAGCTGCTGCAGAGAGCCCAGAGGAGGCTCCAGGATGAGCAGAGGGATGGAGCAGCTCTGCTGGGAGGAAAGGCTGCCACAGCTGGGATGGTTCAGCCTGGACAGGAGAAGCTTTGGGCTGAGCTCAGGGTGGCCTTGCAGGGCCTGAAGGAGCTGCAGGAAAGATGGAGAGAGACAATTGCCAAGGGCTGGAGGGACAGGACACAGGGAATGGCTCCCAGTGCCAGAGGGCAGGGCTGGATGGGATATTGGGCAGGAATTGTTCCCTGGCAGGGTGGGCAGGCCCTGGCACAGGGTGCCCAGAGCAGCTGGGGCTGCCCCTGGATCCCTGGCAGTGCCCAAGGCTAGATTGGAGGGGGATTGGAGGGGGCTTGGAGCAGCTTGGGACAATGGAAGGTGACCCTGCCCATGGCAGGGGGTGGAATTAAATGATCTTTAAAGTCCTTTCCTGCCCAAATCTCACTGTGATAACTGATATATATTCTGGGTAGGTGAAGAATGCTTCTGTTTCACTGAAAGTGAAAATGCAGTTGAAGTAAAAAATTCGAGAATAGTTCAAGTTGGAAGGGAGCTCTGGATATTGTTTAGTCCAAACCCTCCTTGCTCAGATCAGGGGCAGAGCATTGTTCAGGGCTGAGTGCATCTTTTGCATCTGAATGAATCTTTAGGACATTTAAAGATGGAGATTCCACAGCTTTTCTGGGAAACCTCTTCCAAGGTTTGACCATGCCTACAGTAAAATGTTTTTTCTTCATTTAGGTGGAATTTCCTTACTTTCTGTTTGTGTCCATGTGCCTGCTGTCCTGTCAGTGGACAGAATCACCAAGTATAGTTTGGCTCCATCCCAGCCTTGCTTAATATTTTTACATCATGATAACATTTTTTTACACCTGAACCTTCTCTTTCCTATGCTCAGCTTCTTCAACTGGATGCAGTGTGACTTGACTATCTTGACAGAAGGAATATGAAAACATCAGGAGTAGATTTTAAACCATAAGAAAGTTTGGCTTAAGTTAATTATTTAATTTGTTCTACATTTGTTTAACATTTTCTGTCCTTTGTGGTGTATTTAGAAAAAAATTGTATTTTTTCTATCAACATTTAGATAGGAAAATTACCCTCTATTCTCTCAATAGGAGACTATAAAAAACAAATTATGGTATGTGTATGTATTCAAATTTTCAATAATATGTAAAAAAATCACTATTAAATTCCACCTCTAAATGGCTTGATTTAGAAAATCAATATTCAGAATTGTTTATAGAAGCATCTATAGGCAAACTGATTTCTCCCAAAACCTAAGTATTGATCTGTATTTACATGACTATATTCATTTCTAGTTTAAAGGAAATATTTTTTCCCTTTTCCTTTACCATGGATTATCTCTGATAATTCTTTTCCTACATAGTTATAAATTAATTTCCTTTGGCTTACTTGTAACACTTCCTATGTTTTCATTGTTTAGAAGGACAAAAAACCAGAAAGTCAATGTTATTTATCCTTTAAGCTGTTTTAGTCCATGCCTTGGCTGATTTTGTCTTCCTAGAGAAAAACTGAGCAAGAGACACCCTTTCTTCTGGGGGTTTATTGTTGCATTCAGCTCCATGACACCGAGACTGGTCCAGCCAGGGGTTGCGGGAAATAGGGACAGGAATGATGAGGGTCTACAAAAACAAAGAACTTTAATAATGAAGGAAACAACAGGACAGAAAGCGTATACTCTATGGGGAGGAACCTCAAAGACAAAGAAATGGGGTGAATTAGAACTTTATAGAGTACAGGGTCCAGTCAGAAGTGGGAACTCAAAACATGGCCATATATGAACAGGGAACCAGAAATGTAACCTTATAAGGAATGGTAACATTAACAAAACTTTTCCCATCATAACTTTCTTCTCAACCTAACAGTACTAATTTTTCCCACAGCCTTAGGTCAATGCCCAAGGCCAGTTCTTTGTCAGCTCCAACCAGTTCTATCTCACATCTCCTTTCTGTTGAACAACTAAAATTTCTTGTAAAGATCTCTTGAAAACTCTCAACAAATAGTAAGAACAATAGAACAACAACAAGAACTAAGAAACTCATTTTAACTAAAGATAAAACCCAACTTGATAAATTCCATTTTTGAATAGTCCTTTAAACCAGTCTTTGTTGTCTTCTACTTGCAGCCTCCTGACTCCTTCCCTCAGCAGCTGGATGTTTGTATGTATGGACTCACTATTGTCTGATAAGCCCATACAACAGTCCTTCGAAGTCCTTGCAGCCACGTCCTTGGGCTAGCAGCAGGAAAACTACTGCAGCTCTGTTTTGCAGTGTGGTATGTCTTATGCTGTCGACATCTGTCAACAGCTCGCTCAGAGCTATAGATGTAGCATTGGTTTGCTTCTTTAGCCAACACCCTAAACTATCCAATTGTTTTCATGCTTTTGCTGCAGCAACCCAAGGGGCCAGTATGGATGCTGCTGTTCTTTTTCCCTTGTTCCAAAAGGCGATCTCATCTTTGCAATCTAATTAAAATTGATGAAGAAATAAATTTTTGCATGCCAATTGTTGTACTTTTTTGTTATGAATCGTTGTAATATCGGGTATTAGCAAAGTAAGCCTCCCCAAGCTACATGGTCCACCCTCCATGTGTGATGGTATTGCTGGCCATGCCCAAACTTCACAGATGAGAAATATGCCTGGCAGGAATTGGTGGGGATGATCACTTAAGTGAGCATTCTTAGACAAGATATAATTGCGCCAAGAGGTCTTGTTCCTATAGATGGGGTGATGGGGGAAAACATCCCACCTGGTTATTTCATCCTCCTTAAGCTGAGGTTTCCTACCATCTTTTTTCTTTAACTGGGATTTTTTCTTGTAATAGAACTTAACACAAAAATCCATTTTGATGGAACCAAGGATCTCTAATTCTTGGGGTTTGAGTGGTGCATGTGGAAGCCAAAAGGTCCAGTAGTCCCAGGCATCTATAGGGTTGTAGATCCATTTATCATTGGGACTATTGCCTCACATAGTACTGATGTCATCCTCAGTTATTGGCCACACATCTGTTGATAATCCCACCAGGCATGTGGAGAAGGGATTGTCAGGGGTGGCTGTTGAGTGGCATAAGGTTTCCTGCTGTGTGCTAATAGCTAGCGTTACACAGACATTTTGTTGTGGCTGTGGGACTATCCAGCTGTGGGCGGGGAGCAAGACCTCGACCATGCTGAAGGCGAGGAGTAGGAGTCCTTTAAAAGTTGTATCTGGTGGAGTGGTCCATAGATCTGTAAGAGAAAACTTTGGAACAGTGGGCAAATATTGAGAGACCGCCAGCTTATTCACCACTCTTCACAGAAGTAAACGTGAACGCCATTTATTTCTATCTTTAGCACGCTTATATAGGGTTTTACAGGGTCTGCGGGCTAAGCAAGTTACTATTGTCTAACACACACAAGTTTACATTTTTTCTCCTGTACACAAGGATATTGTTTTGCTTTACTCTCTCTTCTGCAGGAAGGTTTCAAGGACTTTAGCCTTTAATATCACGACTTATTTCAAAGACTGGTTTGTGCAGACAGGCCTTTACTAATATATAAAATATATCAACAGGCAAATGATTAAGATTTGCTGCTTGCAGGTCTCTCCCCAGGCACCTCTTCTCTTGAGAATTCCTCTTGCTGATGGTCTTGCAGCAGCTGTAGATACAGCTTGATGTTCTTGGCCAATATTCACCGAGGTCCTTTACCCATAGAGACATTAGCATATCCTCTTCCCCAGGTAATTAGCAGGAATGGTCCCAAAATTTGGCTTGTCTCTGGATCTTTAATCAAGAATTAAAATCTTTTAACTGTACCTGTGTTGCATTTGAGAAATGTCTAATGATTGGGGTATTAGGCTCCATAAATTAATCTAAATTGTTTAAAAAATTAAATACGTATGCAGCCTTAGTGAGCCTTTCTATATTGGATAGATTTCTACACTGGGTCTCTACTTCCTGTTCCAAAATTCTTTTGAAAGACCCATGGACTCTTTCTACAATTGATTGTCTTGTAGGGATGTGAGGAATGCCAGTGGTGTGAGTGATTCCTCACAGGCTAAAGAATTGGCGTACTTTTAGTGAGGTGTAGGCTGGACCATTGTCTGTTTGTATTTCCTGAGGGATGCCCAAAGTTGCAAAGGTTTGTAAGAAATGTTTAATAGTATCTTCGGCCACTTCTCCAACATGTGTGGAGGCAAAAATTGGTCCTGAGTAAGTATCTATAGAGATTTGAAGATACTTGAACCTGCCAAGAGAGGCATAATGGGTTACGTTGCTCTGCCAGATTTATAAGCTATTAAGTCCTCTAGGGTTCACTCCAGCCCCAATAGAAGGTAACAAATACTTCTGGCAATTGGAGCACATTGTAACGATTACTCTGGCCTGATCAGGAGTGATGTTGAACATATGAATTAGTGCAAGGGAATTTTGATGGAAGGAGTGACTCAGGCATGCTTGTTCAAAGATATTTGGTAGTGTGGGCTGTACAGTCATGGCAAGGGTGTCAGCTTGCCTATTACCCTCTGCTAGGAATTCTGGAAGAGAAGTATGAGAACATAAGTGCATAAAGAAATAAGGGTGATGTCTCTGGGAAAGAATAAAAATTAAAGTTTTAAATAAGGTATATAACTGATCATTAGTAATTGCTTTTAAAAATTAATTCTTAGCTCTTTCCACAATACTTGCAATGTAAGCAGAATCAGTTACTAAGTTAAAACGACAAGTAAACTTAGAAAAAACTCCAAAAATGGCTGCTATCTCAATTATTTGAGGAGAATCCTCCACTGTTTCAATGTTTGAATTCCATTCATGAATGTTAGGGTCTTGCCAAACTATTACTGATTTGTGGGATTGTCCTGAACCGTCTGTGAAAATAGTTAATCCATCAAGGGGTGTGTTACAAGGGGTCTGGGAATTAAATTAAAAGAAGAACATAATAATTCATATTTGGGAAAATGAATGTCCTTTCTGGCATGGGAAATCAGATGTGACCTTGCCCTTATAACGAGTTGAGCCATCATTTCTGGTTTAGCGGTAATAGTTTTTTCTGGTTGGTGCAGTAAAAGACCCATATTAAAATTAACAAGGGATCTAATATTTTAGATTCTTAGTGAAAAATTAATGCATAAAGTTGAGGTCCAGTTCCCAAAATGGCTAATGAAAATGGCAAGGCTGGATCCACTCTGTGCACCTGGCATTCTTGGATGGCTTGAACACATTATCCAGCACATTCCTTGCTTCACTAGTCAATGGTCTTGGTGAATCCAGCACAGAATCTCCTCTTAATAATTCAAATACTGGAGCTAGATCATCATTGCTGATGTTGAGCAGAGGTCTGATCCAGTTGATAGTTCCTAACAACTTTTGTAGGTCATGCAACATGTCCAGATTATCATCTACTTGTACTAGTTGTGGCTGTATGGTCTGGGACAGGATGTTAAATCCCAAGTACTTCCAGGCCGATGATTGTTGTATTTTCTGCTTGGCAGTGGTAAGCCCCATTTGTTGGACAGCTGTGACGGTGGCCTGCAGTGTGACATCTAGGGCTGAGTTGATTTCCACAGTGATGAGGATGTTGTCCATGTAGTGGTAAATTATGGCTTATTGATGTTCTTTGCAGACAGGCGTTAACACTTTGTCTACAAACCACTGACAGATGGTTGGAGAATTTTTCATGCCCTGTGGCAACACGGTCCAGTGATATCACTGAAGTGGAGCTTGCTGGTTGATACTGGGAATGGAGAACACATATCGCAGAGTGTCGTTGGGATGGAGAACAAAGAAGCAATCCTTTAAATCAATAACAGTCAATTTCCATTCTTTGGGAATCATCGCAGGTGACAGTAAACCAGGTTGCAATGTGCCTATGTCCCCTTTGATGTCATTGATCTTTTGTAAGTCTTGTAAAAGATGCCACCTGTCATTGTTACACTTTTGGATTGCAAAGACAGGTGTGTGCCATGGGCTAGCAGTGGGTGTTATGTGTCCTTTTTGGAATTGTTCTTGGACTAGAGATCCGAGTGCGACAAGCTTTTCTTCAGAGAGAGGCCACTGACCTACCCACACAGGTGTATCAATTCTTCAGGTTAATTTAAGGGTGTCGTGCTGTTCAATGGCCCGTTAAAAAACTGTCTCTAGCCTCATCCCCCACTGTGATAGAATGTCTCTTCCCCATAAAATTATGGGAGCTCTTATCACAAAGGGCCTGTTGGTGGTGATACAGCCTTCGGGTCCCTTAAGTTTGATGAACTGCACACTCCTCAGCCTGTCACTGTTGCCTCTGATCCCTGATAGTGTTCCTGGAGCAGGTGTTAGCATCTAGTTGGAAGGCCACTTGGACTGTGAGATGACTGTCATGTCCCTGCCTGTGTCTACGAGTCCTGTAAGAGTGATCCTTTTGGTGTTCAGTTCAAGTGTGCATGTTAATTTAGGCAGATTTTGACTAATTATTTCAGTCCACATCACCAGGGACTCCACGGCATCATACTCAGAGAGCAAAATTGCCTGGGCAATTATCATTTCTTGAGGGATAAAATAAGAGGGATCAGGACACATGGCCAATACCATGATCTCCTGCTGCAATGTAACTGACAGCATAGAGGAGGACAAAAAATCTTTCAGTATTGGACCTTCAATTTGCCAAAATTAGTAGCTCCCAGGGCTGATCTTTGGGCCCTAGCTGTCCTGTAGAGATGGTGTGTGTAATTGTTAGTAAATAAATAGAGTAATTGGTTAACATCACTGACCTGGAACTTGCCAGCTCCCCTGAAGGTAGGGTTGTTGGAAGCCCTGTGAAGAGATGTTGCAGTTCTGGGCCAGTCATCCTTCTGTGATAGTGGACATGGTTGGCTGGAACATTTACGTCCTCGCATGGGGCCATCCTGCGCTCTGCTGTGAGTTTCCTGACAGCGGCCTACTTCAACTCTCCTGTGTAGGACAAAATCGGTTGGTGGTCTTTTCTGCACCCACAGGTCCTAGGAACAGGCTTTGCTCCTCACTGGGGGCAGTCTTTCTTGAAAAGTCCCTGTTTGCCGCACCCAAAGCCTCCATCGTCTGAGTAAAAGTTGGCTCAGGATTGGGTGGGAGAGAACGCAATACTTTTTTTCATTCTGGATTTGCACTTGACACTGCTAGTTTTCTTAAAAACATTTGTCCTTTGCCCTTTCTTAAGTGTCTTGTTTCTTGAGGGCATGTTTAAGTCGGTCAATGAATTTCATGTAGGGCTCACTAGTCTCTTGTCTGATGTCCACAAAATCTAAAATTGGTGTACTGCCATCAGGAAACTGAGCGCCTTTCTAGCCACATTTTCAATATTGTCCAGCACAGGTCTAAGGAAGTGTGTGACCTGGTCCTCTGGCTATGTGCCCCTTCACCTGCAAGGCATTCAATTGTTAACGCTGCCCTTGCTAGGTCACCAGCATAATCTTGGAGCAGGTGGTTTAAAAGTCTCTTCCACCCCACTTCCCCGATTGTGTATTCCATTGGGGCAGCAGCACAGTCATTATATGCTTTAAATCATGAGGGGTTAATACAGGTGTGGTGAAGGTAGCCTGTACCAAGTTTTAAAAAAAGGAGAATCCCTCCCATAGTCCTTAGCATCTTTGCACAGTTCCTTTGCTTCCCCATATGTTAGTGACTCCTGTCTCAGATTTGCACCTCCCCTTCTGTACTGTACTGGAGTGAAAGTAAATTTGGAAACCATCTCCCAGTGCCCCTCTTTTAATGCTGTTGTCTGGGTCTTCTCCCAGGGATTGATGGAGTCACCGGATCTGGAATGGCTCAGATCTTCTCAGGAGGAGGAGGAGGAGGGAGAAGAATAAGCAGACACAGGCACAATCTTTTTATTGTTATTAGGGAGGTGGTGCTTGAGCTCCAGCAATAGCCTTGATAAGGGCCACATGGGTGCCTCCGTGTTGGAAGGCGGTGCATCCAGAACCATGGTGGAAGTGGTTCTGTTTCCCCTGAAAGGGGTGTGGCCTGTAGCAGGAGGGGTGTGGTCCAGAGAGGAAGGAGTGGAGCCTGAGATGAAAGGAATAGAGCTGAGGTAGGAGCCTTGATGTAAAATGGCAGCCCAAGTGGAGGACGTGGCAAGATGGTGGTTAGTGGATGGTATTGCAGGATGTTTGGCAGAGAAAGAGGGAGGTTCAGGAGAAAGCATGGGCAAAGGAAGGATGGAGCAGGAAGGATCCAAGATGGAGGTGCCATTGTCATCTTGGTCCTCAACTGGAGCAGGTGGAGGGAGACACAAGGTAATGGAACAACCAGTAGAACCAAGGCCTTGTCTGTGCGTGGTGGCAATCTGCCCTGTATCCCACCCCAGGGCAGTCCGAGGGGTGAGAAGAAGGAGGACACGGGATGGCGGAATTGATAGCAAAAGATTTTAAAATCATAGAAAATTCGGGAAGTTAGAAAGAAAGTTAGGCTTGACAAGGCCTGGGAAAAGTAGGCCCTGGGAAATGTTAGGCCTCGTGCTTGCTATAATCATGTGAAACTGCACCTGTGTAGTCAGTACATGATAAATGATATAATTGTTAGATGCAATTAGATTTAATTATTGTTTAAAGAACCATGAGAAACTATGTTAGGGGTTTGAGGGGGATCACGAGAAACCCATGCTTGGGTAAAATCAATGCATACAATAGAACAATGTAAGTTTAATAATTAATATGTAAGTTATATAATGATAGAGTATAAAAACATGTTCAGCTCAAAACCAAGTGGGGTCATATTTGGGTCTGTGTACCCCTGACACCCAGAGCTCTTAATAAAGCACCTTCATATAATCATTCCGTGATTATGTGCTCCTGAACACTAACAGAGTCATCATAACTCATCCACACAGGAAGATGGATTCATTCCCTCCCGTATCTCAGAGGGGCGAGGGGCAGTCACAGGTAGGGAAGTGGTAGTGGAGCTGGGTCAAGTTTTAGGGCTTCTAGTATTGTGCGGAAGGTGGGGAGCATGCAGGGCACTGCAGAAGTCTTCTTAGTTATTAAATCATGTAACTTTACCCACACCAAGTCACAAAAATCTCCCATATAAATGTTGGTCATTGATACATTGGGATTGTTACTGAAGACCCATTTTAGAATGTTTTTTAGTCCATGCTTCCCAGTTTCCTTCCCATGAGCTGCCAAAATTAACTTTGACCATCCATATACTACCCGCTGCATTTGGGACATTCCTGAGCTGATCTGAAGAACTTGGATTGGGATGGGATATGCCCTCCCAGTTAGAGTAGAATGATGGGTGGATGTCCCTCCTTTCCGCTCACTTGCCTCTGCCACAGGTATCCCCAGGTCAACTTCACTTGTCACCCAAAACCACCGTATCATTGACAGGCCTGTCATAAATCTGAAGTCCTCCTCAGAAAGGGATGGCCTACTGGTCAGCACTCCCTAGTTGAACCGATCCCAGAAATACCCTAAATATTAGGGTCCCTGTTTGGGTGCCACTTGTTGTGTTCGGTTCTGCAACACCGAGACTGATCTAGCTGGGGACTGCATGGCAAAATCAAATAGGGATAGGAATGACGAGGCTCATGTATAACAAAGAAAACAATAAGACAGAAGGTGTGCACTGTATGGGGAGGAACCTCAAAGACAAAGAAATGAGGTGAACGAGAACTTATATAGGGTACAGGTTCCAATCAGAAATGGGAATTCCAATCATGACCATATATGTAAACCAGGATTAACCAATTAGAACAGGGAACCAGAAATGTAACCTTTTAAGGAATGGTAACATTAACATAACTTTTTCCATCATCACTTTCTTCTTACCCAAACTACTGATCTTTCCCACGGCCTTAGGTCAATGCCCAAAGCCAGTTCATTGTCAGACCAAACCAGTTCTATCCCCACAGTTTATTACCCATATGTTACTGATTTCATAATTCCTTTAAGTTTTTCTTCATATATATGATTTCAAACATCGATATGAAAGGGCTAGAAATGTTCATTGCTACTAATGAACAAAGTTTATAATATATAGTACTGAAGAGTACAGGAAAACAGGAGATTGCATAACTGATTCCTCCTTTTGGCTGAAAAGCTGAGAATGTGGACATTTCTGATGACAGAACATTTGAGCTGGATACAAGAGTGAACAGAAATTCATCTTTCAGTTAGGAGTGAAATCCTGACCTCCAAGCAAATTAATTCATAGCTCGTTGCAATTTTCCAAAATATTGATATTGATCTAGTATCAATATCAATCTGTTGATGGACAAAAGACCCTCTAATGGTTTAAAGTTAGAGAATGTATATTTATTCAGCACCGGAATAGTGCGGGGATAGTCCCCTTAATACGCACTGCAAGTTGACAAAAGATTCCAGTGTCTATTTACTTACAAAAGTCTTGAATATCCAAAATACTAATTGAATATCCAAAATACTAATACATATTCATAGTGCTAACACCTCCCATTCCTCACCTCATATTAAAATACATGGTAATAAGTTTAAAAGATCGTTACACCTGCGTGGTTGGTTCCCTAAATTGAGGGGGTGGTCATTTTTAATGAGGAGTGGTTGTCAAAAGATGAAGGAAAACCACGCTTCCTCACTCTGACCTTCTTACCTTTACAGTGGTTCACATTACAAATAACACTTGGTAGAACTCCAATTTTCTCCCTTCGTGACTTTTAAATGGTTTTCGAGATGTAAGGTCTGTGTTCTTCCTAAGCCTATTTATCAGTTTCTCTTTTTCTCATTATAAGCACAGCTAAACA
The DNA here is from genome assembly GCF_049639895.1 of Pseudopodoces humilis. Classification (NCBI taxonomy): domain Eukaryota; kingdom Metazoa; phylum Chordata; class Aves; order Passeriformes; family Paridae; genus Pseudopodoces; species Pseudopodoces humilis. The sequence goes on along the minus strand of NC_142213.1, from coordinate 20,331,909 downwards.
AACATACAATGACAAGTAATTCATTACCTAAATCTGAGATTCATTATCTCAAATTCTGCTTCTAACCTAATCACTAACTAATTCCAGCAAAGTCTTCCTCTAGCTAAGATCTTTAACTTTTCTAGAATTCTTAATTCTTTTAAAATTCATGACTCAGTTGCAGCAAATTTTAATGAAGATGTCTGGTGTTATCAGGAACATCACCATACTTATTTGCATTGACTTTGAGTAGACACAGACAAGTGTCTGAAGACATCCCAAGTTCTTTCAATGTAAAAATTTGTGCCAGAGGAGGTTTAGATTCTTTATTAGGGGGGAAAAAAAATCACTGGGGGGAAGCCCTGGCACAGCTGCCCAGGGCAGGGGTGGAGTCTTCATCCCTGCAGGGATTGAAAATTCCTGTGGATGAGAGAAATGGGTTAGTGCTGGCCTTGGCAGTGCTGGGGAAATGGTTGATCTTGATGATCTTAAGGATATTTTCCAAACAAAATTATTTGATTCTATGAAAGTAGGTATGAAATCAGGTCACGAAGAAGATCCCATGGCATTGCCATGCCTGTCTTTTTAGCCACTGCACTAATGAATGCAACCCCCAAATATCTCATGTCTCCTCAAAAAGAGATTGCATATTGCTTCTTCTTTGAATACAAGTTTCAACTTGATGCTTAAAATTCCTAAAGAACTTTACCTACTTTTGAAAGACCAAGGTGCTGAAAATCAAATATATGACTCGTATGCCTGAGCCGAACAAGGTTATCCCTTTAAAACTTCCTAGTGACAGAGGAACCTTTAATCCTTCTGACTGGGAAGTATCTTGGAAAAGAAATCGTTTTTAATTTGGAGAATTCATATTAAATTTCTAATAACAGTAATGGCATTGCTTATGTAATTGTTTAACCAGGAATCTCAGAGAGAAACATGTGCTGAATATTCCATCTCCAGAGTCTGACTTCCCATGAGATGAGGAACCTTTCCTGTTATATATTTATTCCGACTGCTGGCTCTGGCTGACTTAAACTGGAAACATTGTTTCCGAAAGGACACCGTGAACCCTCTTGAATTACACAGAACAGATTTATATAAAAAAATAAATAGTTAAAGTGCTACAGATTACTTAAACTTAGATCCCTTCTCATAAATGTTGCTTGGACTACTTCCCACAATAAAAAGGCTGAACATGCCCTCCAGTATCAGTCTTACTAAAGCTTGTGCAATAATAGTCATGGCACTAATAATGTCTTAATTTTTCTCACTTTTTGTGTTGCTACGCATAGCACAGAATTCATTAGTAATTATTCTGAAATAAAAATATGTATAGGCTTTACACAGTCTTTAAGCTGTCATTTTATGCACTAACTTGTAAAATTATATAAAAAAGCTAGAGATGACATTTACAGCTGATTTGTAAAATGGGAGAGATCTCTGATGCAATCTACTTTGAATAATTGTAGTCTTGCACCTGTTAGGAAGCTGGATTTCGAATTAAATCCTGAGTGGTAAATTATTCTGTACACCTGGGCTCCAGTGCTGCACAGATTGATGGCCTTATAGCAGGTAGAACAATTCAGTAGCATAAGAAACAGGACTTCTGTGGGAAGAAATAAAATCTAATTGAAATAACAAAATGGACTTTACTGGGAGACTACCAGCTCTGCCCATGCAGAGGATAGCAACAGGAAGGCAGCATTGGCTCAGCCACAGGTGGGAATTCTGCCCATCTGGAGGCCAGCATGGCGCTGCTTGAAATGAATCCTCACAGGCTTGGGATGTGTTGCATATGCCATTATTAGGTACTTAATTCAACACAGCTTCAGAAGTTGTTATAATAAAGACACATATATCCCATAACTGAGCAAGTCCTGACCATACTGGGTATTCAGTGGGGGCAAAATATTAAATTGAGTTATGTACTCAGTCTCTGTGTAAGAAACACAAACGTAATCCTCCAGTCAGGGTTCTCCTGAGACTTGTCTCTTCCACTTGAAAATGTCTCTATGATTGTGAACTCCTTACCCTCTCCCAGAGTTATTAATTTATATGTGAATCTTCCTAGTATGGGTTGGAAGGGATCTTAAAATTCATCCAGTCCCACTTCACACCCTGCCATGCCCAGGGACACCTTCCACTGTCCCAGGCTGCTCAAGCCGCAATGTCCAACCTGGCCTTGGGCACTGCCAGGGATCCAGGGGCAGCCCCAGCTGCTCTGGGCACCCTGTGCCAGGGCCTGCCCACCCTGCCAGGGAACAATTCCTGCCCAATATCCCATCTATCCCTGCCCTCTGGCACTGGGAGTCGTTCCCTGTGTCCTGTCCCTCCATCCCTTGGCAATTGTCTCTCTCCATCTTTCCTGCAGCTCCTTCAGGCCCTGCAAGGCCTGAGCTCAGCTCAAAGCTTCTCCTGTCCAGGCTGAACCATCCCAGCTGTGGCAGCCTTTCCTCCCAGCAGAGCTGCTCCATCCCTCTGCTCATCCTGGAGCCTCCTCTGGGCTCTCTGCAGCAGCTCCAGCTCCTTGCTGTGCTGGGCCCAGGCTGGGGCAGCTCTGCAGGTGGGGTCTCACCACAGCATTGTGGGTTCTGATTTCTGTGAGCTACTGGAAATACTTGCCAAGAACATGTAGAAATCTGTACATGATTCTTGATCCAGATATCCACACTTCCATCCCTTTCAACCCTCCAAAATTAACTGTTCCACTTTACAATCACAGAATCGTGGAATCATGAGGTTGGAAGTGACTCTTAAGATCAAGTCCAAGCATACTAAGTAATAGTTGAGATCACCTTCATCTAGATGGAAAAAGTGAATCCTTTGTCACTGAGGGAGGGGAAATGATGCCTTTCATCTGCCTCTGGGTTTATCTCCACACCTTTCTTTCACCAGACATCTTCAAATAAGGGTTACTTTTCAAAATACATTCAGTTTACTTGAATTAACCTGATCAAAAAATTTTGCTTGACACTTTGATATGTGTTCATATACATATTAAAAACCTATGAGGAAATTGCAGCAGATAAATAAGGGTTAATTTGGTTGCAGGTACTCATTTAAATTATAATCCCTAAAATACTAAAATAAAGGTAATAAAAGTCTATTGTCACAGTAATCTGATGGGAATATAGAGATGACAGTGGTATATTTACTGCCTCTGTCTAGGCCTTTGTGTCAAACCTCATGCACTGATTAGTTTTTAGACTGAATTGTTTGGCTTTATTTACCAGTTCTTCCTAGAGCTCCACTTGTATTATGCCACTCCTTTTGAACTGAAATATGAAGCAAAACCTGGAAGACTCAAAAAGCTGTGGTAGCAGATAGACTTATCAACATTTATTTGCCTATTTTTATTTGAACTCTGAAAAAACCATCTAAATTGAGGCTAATTAAACACAATATTTCCTCATAATTATATGATAAAGATTTCTAGTGCCAGAGACTGTGCAGCTTTGTATGGTAATTTCTTGGTTAGGAAAGTAATTTATTCTCAAGGCTGATTGATGATGAACAGATTATTAAAGTTGGATTGCCTGACACTTTCTGCATGCTCTCTCATTTTGATTAAGATCAGAGTCATTCCAAGTAGGAGGAGGCAGCACTGTGAAAGGGTGGTGAACACTGCAGCCCTTTTCTTACACCACCGATTGATATGTCTGATGAAATTCTAGCAGTGCCTTAAACACAATATTAATATTAATATTAATATTAATATTAATAATGATAATAGTGCCAATAGAGATGCACACGCACACACAGACATATATATATAATAACACTGCATATTAAAGTGTGTCATAAAGACCTGTGTGGAGCTGGAAGGAGACATGTATTACAGCTCCATTAAGGTTGAAGTTTCAAAAGCAGTCATCATAAATTAACTGCAATAGTAAGTTTTAAGTGTTTCAAGAGTAAAACTAATGGAAGTTACCATTTATATTCTTTAAGAAACTCTTTTAATATTTTCTGTGACTTGACCTTTATTTTACAAGATATCTGAAAGGATGATTTGTATGAGTCACAGCCATAATTATTATACTGAATAAAAAAAAGAGTAAATTGATTTTCAGAGCTATTTTGTTGAAAAATATTAAGAATTCTTTAGAAAATCTTTGTATTTCACTATGTAAAGTGTTTCTTACCATGTCAGCCACTCTTTCAATCTATATTTTAAAGTAAATTTTAAAAGAGCTGTTGAATAAACGATTCTTTGCTGAGAATTCAGCGAATGTATGCATGAAGCTGCAAATCCACATGTGTAATTATACAGATGTAGGAAAACATTTTAACAGAGTAAAAGCATGAGGTTTTAGTAAAAGCCTTTCTGCACAAGCCAGCCTTTGGTATAAGTGATGATATTAAAGGTAGTGTCCTTGAAACTCTCCTGAAGCAGTGAGAATGAAAGAAAAGCATTAGCCTTGTGTACAGAAGACAGAATGTAAACCTTATGTATTAGCCAATAGTAACTTGCTAAGCCAACGGACCCTGTCAGCCCTATAAATGTGTGCTAAAGATAGAAACAAACGACGTTCGCTCTACTTCTGTGAAGACTCAGTGAATAGTCTGAGCTGTTTCTCAATATCTGGCGCCCTAACAGGGACACCCTGCTGGCAGAGGGATTTGGTAGGTCCGTGTGCGGAGAGACACAGATGCAGATCGGTACTGGGTAGGCTAGTCTGTGCACAGGAGGACGCAGACGCAGGCAGCTGGGGGAAGCTGAGGGCGGTGGACTTGAGGAGGGGTCGCTCCCGTCCCCCCGTCCATGGGCTGCCGACATTGAAGTTGGGTTTGTGGCAGCACAAAAACTGCTTCTAAACATTATCATTAAACAAAGCGAAGCAGTCAAGGATATGGACCTTGAAAAGCTCATTTTATGGGCTAGAGATAATAGGCGCGGGCACCCCCAGGTCCCGCTGCTGCCTTTTGCAGCGGAAGAATGGAAAAACATAGGAGATTTGTTGTGGGAGAAAACGATTACAGGGAAAAGCAAGGACACTCTGTCTCTTGGTCCAACTCGGCAGATTGTAATTAATACCTTAAAGAACAGGAAAGCGAGATATGCTCAGGCTGCGAGTGCCATAATTTTCAGCCAGCAACAGCTGCCTTTACCTCCCACTGCTGGGCGAGCATTCCTGTCTATGCTGCCCTTGGAGAGAGAAAAGGAGAGTCAGAGGGAAGAAAATAAGGAGGAACAAACTCCACAGCAAATGCCAAAACAAAAAACGGAATCTGTTCAGCAATGGCGGGATGTGATACATCCTGAAATATTTGCTCCACTTTTGAAGACACTTTTAACACCACAATCTTATCTAAGTTCCAACTTTACTACGCTTTACTACAAAGAAGAGAAGCCAAATTTAGATTGGTTTCTACCCAAACCAGGGGGACATGGGGGGAGCAATGAAGTGTGCGCAGAGAACAAAGGCACCCCCATGGCAGAGGCAGTGCAGAAGAAGCTCCAAGGCCACACTGGACAAATATCAGCAATTACAGAAACAGTTGAACAGAAACTGGTGGCTCAGACAGCTTCAAAGAGAGACAAAATAGCCAAAGAATTGCTAACTAGATGGTATCTAGTTCTAAATTCATCACTGTAATTGAAAGTTTATAATTTGCCATGATTACCATAGTTACCACCTGGCCATGAGAGGCTTTTTGTATAATATAGCCTGTTTTTGTAAAATCGTGCCCTTTTCCGTCTATCTGCGAACAACGAGAGAAATATTGAAAGAACTGCGTTAGTTAAGGTTAACTTTGTGAGGGTTTTTTTTTTCCTCTCTGTTTTTCCCCTCTGTGAGAGTATGTGGGGAATGACAGAGACTTCACTCAAACCTTTTAGAGACAGCAGCAGAACAGCAGCAGCAGCAGAGCGGGCAGTTCACCCCCCCCCCCCACTTGCTCTTCCAGGATAGTACCTGATTTGTTAAAAAGTCATGATTCATTGTTTTTTAAAAATGTTTTTATATAACCTTTTAGAGTTAATTTTGTGTTTTAAGTAATTATGAGTTTATGCTGTTGCAGTTTTTTAGTTTTACTAGACAAATTATTGTAATTCTTTGAAAGATTAAAAAGCCCCTTTTCAAAAAAAGTGTTTAAGGTGAATATTAACAGAAGTAAAAGTTACCTTGCAGTAATTAGTTTTAAAACCCAGTGTTAAAATATTGAATGATTTATAGCTGCTAAGAAAACAACTTTCCAATTAATGTTATCTACAAAAGAGATTTATGGTTTAAAAAATAATTAGCTAGGAGAATTTTACTGTACAAGACAAAGTTAAGTTAAAGCATATATTACCCATTTGTTTGTTTTTTTCACAATTTTAATAAGGTAATTTTAATGTGAGTCATTTTGTTATAAAAAACATATATAACAACATATATACCAATTTGGAGTTTGGATTTTAATTAAAAGTTAGACTTGATGTTTTTGAAAAGTGCTACAAAAGCTGAATGGCAACTTGCCAAATTCTGTGTTGTTGTGTTTTTTCTCTAGTAAAACTGCACTTTAAAATCCTAACCAATTTAAGCATATACTAGGCAAATTCCTGTTATGAATAAGTATTTTAGTAACATGTGTAATTATTATGAGTTATTTTTAAAGCCAAATGACATGGAATTGTGACGTATTTGTTACATTTTTATAATCTTTATAATGAATCCATGTTACTGTTATATTGTGTTTAAAAGGCATGTATCAAAACTTCAGTTGCCTTTTTGAAATAGTAGAGTAATATTAAGTTATGCTTTTATTTGATATAGATTAAGTGTTAATAGAATTAAGCAAAGTTAAGTTTTATTATGTTTAAGTTTGAATGTTTTTAAGTTATGTTCTGTAACTTTGATATTCCTTTAAAGTTAAGTTTTATTATTTCCTTTTTTTATAATTAATTTTTATCAGGTTTAAATATTGTTTAATTTGAATTGTTTTATGTTTTGTTAAAGATATTTGTTTAAACTGGTTTTTTTTTAGAGAGATGAAGATGACTACAACTGAAACAGCTGTGATAGAACACTGATGAACACCTGCTTGTGGATAAAAGTGAATGCAGTCTGTGACACCCTTGATTTCATTAGGAGTTCTATTGTTTGTTGTAATCTATGCAGTTTTTGTTTTTCATAGCTTTATTATTTTTCAGTGTTTTCAGAATTCCAAGGAAATGTATCATTGCTGAGGGTCAGCTACCGTGGGAGAGGCTTCAGATTGAGCCAACTGCTGAATGGTTTAATTGGTCTGGTACCTAAGGCTTCTATCATTTGCTTTGTACAAATGCATTTTAACAGTTTGCTGTGCTGTAAGCATCTCATAGCTGCTACTGTTGAGAACCTTGTTTTAGAAATGAGTTAAGAGACATCTTTCCAGTTTAAAGCCTAAGGCCCTGGCCAAGCCTTGACTTTACCTGGACAGAATGTTTGCCAACAGATCCAGATGTTTTCTGTACCAAATCAGTATTTGAGTCACTTTTTGACTCAGCAATTTGACCCTATTAATATGACAGCTGGATCATATCAATTTTGAAGTGGGCTTGGAGAATCATTTCCGGAGGTGGTTATCCAATCCTTTACTGATTTTTTTGTTTGTTTGCAGACTATGAGATGCTGGTGCAGTGTTTTATTGGTTAATGTAGTTTTATATTACATATGCTATTAATAATGTTTATGATTTTATTGATTTTTAAGTGCTATAGGTTTTTATTTATTGTGTATATGGTTTTTTGTTAATGTTGATGTACATGATGGAAGTACATCTCATTTTATTTTTTTTTCAAAAATGGGGGGAATTGATGCCCTAAAAACATTTGATTAGTGCAATATGTGTATTAAAAATTTGGACCACAAGAATTAAATATTTACATCAAAATGTAGAAAGATCATATAAGCTGAATTTACAATTAAGTGTACCATAGCTAAGTCAAAATAATTTATTAACTTCAAGGGGAGAAGTGCCTGTGTTTTGTTGACAGGTTCAAAAAGGTCACCTGTTCATCTGACCAGACTGTCTGCCTCTGAAAACATGAGATCAAGTAAATGCAGACATCACCACACAACCTTGATACTCCAGACAAGATCAGAAGTGGAGCTGTCAGGACACAGTTTTGTCTGAAAACTACACAGACAGCTTGCCAACAAAAATTTTATGTTGTTATAATGATGTTGTGTCTCTACCAATTTTTTTTCAGTTATCTTCTGTTTCAAGATTTAAAAGGATGTGAAGAATAACCTGAACATCGATGCCCTCAGTCAGTCACCGATCAGCTGCCAGTTGACATCACAGGAGCAGTGGATGTTCCAAGATTGAATCATGTTAAATCATAGTCTGTTTGTAAGAAGAATTTTGTAGAAGATTTAAAAGAGTATAGAGACTCCATCTAACTGTATATAAAAGCAAATTGTAGCCGTGTTCTTACCCTTTAAGCATATTGCTTTCATGCTTAGATTGCATAAATACCAGAGCACCTGTGTTAAAAGTAGATAATCGTTGAAGATAAAGAGTTTTTGTTTGTGTGGTAATTGTTATTTGTAGGTTATTGATACGTTTAGTAAAGACATGAGTATAAAGTGTAAGTATTCCCCCTTCAAGAGTTAAGGTGAGCATAGTTGAAAGTTCATTTAACCTTAAAGCCTTAGCTGTGATTCTGCAAGCATGGTGTCATTTGCATGGAGCCAACTGCTTATGGTAATTGTGCTGTGTGTAGTCCTGACCAACTGTCTGCTAACCAACATCCAAAAGTGACAGAACATATGGGTCACTGGCACACCTGACAGGCCAAAAATCAATGTGTCTAAGCCTAGCCACACCTGGAGATCCTTTTCACACCTGTCTCATAGGAGTTCCTGAATGGGATCCTCAAACATTTAAAAGTTTAGTTAGCAATGAAATTCAACTGACTCAATTGGCAATGTTATGAGAGTCCAATCGCACTGTTGGCTTCTCATCAAGACAACTTGAAGCCTGCTGGCAAGCAAAAATTATCAAAGTTCTCAATGTTACCATAGAGCCCCCAGAAGAATTTGTTAGGTTCCACCAATACCTCAGGTGGATGGATAATATTTGAGCCCCCGACAAAAAGCCGCTCCAACAAAGTGATGCAACACTAAGCTACAGTTAACCCTACAGTTGATCTCATTACTAACACCGAAAATAAAGCTTTTTATTCATGGTAGAGTCTCACAGGATGATCACCAAGGTGATTACCTAGTTCAGTATTCTTAATCTGTGGAGATAGAGCATGGAATGGAATTCCTGCTAGTCTACATGGAAGACCCTGTTACCTTGGGAAACTTTGTTCCATCCAAACTTACACCAGTTGTTGAATATAGCTGGTAAAATAAAAAACATCAAACAGTCAAAGCAAAACCTGAATGAATTACAATGTGATGATGTTAGAGACCCAGACTTTTGGGGTCATGGTATAATATGGCTAGCCTCCTTTTTTACTCCAGGAGCAGCTGCTGCTAAAGGCTTGTCAACTCTAAAAAGGCTAACTTGTTGAACCAAGAAAGCTGGATTTAACATCAACAATGTTAAGTGAACTTTCAGCTGATGTAAATAGCGTACGTCACGCTGTATTGCAAAATCAAACTGCAATTGATTTCTTGCTCTTGGCACAAGCACATGGTTGTGAGGACTTTGAAGGCTGTTTGAATCTTACTGACCATTCAGTTTAAATCCACAAACAACTAAGACAGCTGCAGAATGGGTTCCATGCCTTGAAAGAAGATAGTGACCCCATTGGAAGTTGGTTAGCCAACTGGGGCATTACTGGGTGGTTGAAGTCTCTTGTGCTCGAAGGGGGATGGATTTTACTTATAGTGTTAATTGGGATAGTGGTTTTAAGTTGTATGTTATCTTGTCTCCATAGAGCTATAAAATGAATCGCTTCTAAAGCCTAGCTTGTGCAAAAAGAGAAAAAGGGAATTGTAGTAAAACATTTTAACAAAGTAAAAGCATGAGATTTTAGTAAAAGCCTTTCTGCACAAGCCAGCCTTTGGTATAAGTGATGATATTAAAGGTAGTGTTCTTGAAACTCTTCTGAAGCAGCGAGAATGAAGGAAAAACAATAGCCTTGTGTACAGGAGAAAAAATGTAAAACAACATGTATTAGCCAATAGTAACTTGCTTAGCCCATGGACCCTGTCAGACCCTATAAAAGCGTGCTAAAGAAATAAATGACATTCGCTCTACTTCTGTGAGGACTCAGTGAATAGTCTGAGCTGTTTCTTAATATATAGATATGTAGTGGAGATCTGTGGTAATCACATGAATTAAGCACATTTACCTGAGCAAGAAACACAGACAAATCCATTGTTAGTAAAAAGTTATTAATGGGATTTCTTGCTGGCTGTAAAAAATGTGCCTGCATTATTCAAACCCTAAAGTGTGAACCCTCTTGTTTGGTAACTCTGCATGGCGTAGGATTCCAGGTGTTTGACGGATGAAAGAGCTCTGATAAAGAAACTTGGTATTATTTATTCTGCATTCTCCTCTTGAGAGCTTAAGCTTGGATTTTCAAAAGAAGTTATTTTTTGTCCCATTGAAACCTTAAGGATTTTGTTCTTATTTACACTGAATTACTACTGACTTTCTTTGAGAAGAAAGGAACATTAATTTACATGTGAATCATAGCTGCCTTATTTAGGCTTCTTTGAAAAGTCAGCCTAATGCAAGCAACCTTCCTTACCCAAAGAGAATTCCCCTTAAAGAAGGCAAGGCTGCTGGAATAAACTTGGTCTAATCATACAGAATCAGATTCTGTCTCTCTAGGTTTGTGATTTATAAACTTTTAGCTCTTGCCTTTGAGGGCTAAAGGTCTTCCTCTTCTCATTTACTTTTCAATACAGTTAACAGTTGAGCATATTTTTTTGCTGGGGTTCAAGCACAGAGAGTTCATTTACCAGCATAATTCATATTGTGGGTGTTTCCAGAAGCCCTTTATTTGGGCAAGTTGTTAGAAAAGTCCACATTTACGCTTCCCAAGAGCCCCTGCTGGGCAGAGCACTGAATTTATAATGATCTGTGTGGGGGCATAATTCTGAATTTACTTCATTATCTGCTGTGAAGAACCCCAGGTTGGGTGGGGCCTTCAGGGGCTCCTCTGGTGCCACCTCCCTGCTCCAGCAGGGCCATCCCAGAGCCCAGGGCACAGCAGTGTGTCCATGTGGCTCTGCAATATCCCCAGGGAGGAGACTGCACAGCCTCTCTGCACAATCTGCTCGGGGCTGGGCACTGCCCAGGGCACAAGTTCTGCCTCCTGTGCAGGGCAGGGCCTGGGCTCAGCCCCTGCCCGTGGCTCTGCTGCCATTGCTGGGCCTGGAGCAGAGCCTGAGCCCTGCTCAGTACCCTTCCTGAAGATACTTGTCAAAAACTGTTATAAAGCAGAGAATATACTGAGCAAATGAATGCTTTGCATTTTGTGAGTTGTAAAAAAATATTTTTAAACTAAAAGTAATTAACACAGACAAAATTTATTAACACAGACAAAACAGATTCCCATTAGAAATAATGATCTTATTTATGTTATTATTTCTAAAATGTTTTAACACATCTCAGTTCTTGAAGACAGGTGTCTGCTAGGGAAGGCAGGAGCCTCCCTTGGGATGAAAGAATGTAGACCCCCTCCCCCCAAATTATTATAATTTTGAAATCAAGGGGCCTTTAGGCAGAGATCTGGGGATAGAAGTTCTTTACTAGTATAACCAGGCAAACAAACAACAATAACTACAGCATTAACAAGAAAACAGAACCAGGGGCCCCGTGACAGCTTTCTCGGCTGAGACAGGAAGGGATGGGGGAGAGGCTTTGCCTCACAAACCCCTCGGGAGGGCAGTCCTGGTGCTCCTGCAGGGCTCTGAGGAACACTCAGCTGGAACAGCAGGGATGAGCTGAGATCCTGGGCCGGTGGCTGAGGTGGATCAGCAGGGATGAGCTGAGATCCTGGGCCGGTGGCTGAGGTGGATCAGCAGCTCAGCGGCGATGCCTGGCACTGCCACACGTCCCGGCAGGACAGGGGGTGCAAGGCCACCAACAAAGAGGGAAGAAGGAGAAGAAGCAGCAGCTCCGTCTGGATGATGGCGAAATTCCCTTCTCTCCACCGCAGCAGCTCCGCGCCCCAGAAAAAGAATGTCTTTCCCCCAAAGCCGAAGAAAGCCCACCAAAACTGTCCCCGCCCTCCTTTCCTGCCCCCTTCCCCCGCTGGGCCCGGCCACTCTTTGTCTTTTGTCAAGCACCCACTAAGTACCCACAGTTAGGTTGTCTCCGCAGCTAATGGGTAAAAATTCCACGGGCAAGCCAGAATGACAAAAAAAGGACACGTAACCCTCAACACACGTGTTTCCATAAAGGATATGTTTCTCACTTTAGGAGGAGAATTTAGACCTTAAGTTTCTGAATGTACTTTTGGATCCTTTTGGGATGACCAATATATGTGTGGGGTATTTTCTCTTGTCCAATTTCCAGGAACCCAAATATTTAGAGAACTGCTATTAACTATTCATGCTTTGGCTCTATTACAGTTTGAACAAGGCCAAGACTAGCAGCAGTGATTTTTTTTTTATTTTATAAATAATTTTGTGAAATAAATCACTCAAGGCTTCAGGGTTTTTTTATACTGTGTTTTGTCCCTAGGGAACCTTTCATAGGCACTTTATAAGTTCCTGAAAATAGGGAGATTGTACTCAGAATAAATAGCAGGCAGCTGTGAGCTATGAGTCTATAATGCCAGTAAAGGGATTTGGTGCTTTCATAAGCCAGTAAGCAAAGTTTGAGTGTCTTGAATACTACTCAGACCCTCCAAATGGAAGGAACATTCTGTAATTCAATTAAATTTTTATTTGGTGTAACCTATGGATCAGAGTAAATGATTCATACCAACAGCACGGAGCCCTGTGATCTTACAACAACTCCTGTATCATCTCCAGGCCAGTAGCACTGAAAATTTAATTCCTATTTTCCTCTTCATTCTCTCTCCTCTTTTCTTGCCCTTCTCACTACTGTATTGCTGTCATAGAGGCCTTATTTAATTTTCAGAATTTAAAGTATTTTGGTCTGAATTTCTGTTTCTATCTTCATGTTTTAAATGTAGGAGAAATTAGAGTTACTGTACTTTAAATATGTAAGAAAATGGTGAAGAGAACAGTCTTTTAAACCTTTTGAGTGAGTTACTAAAGACTGACAGTAAAAGGCATAAACAAACACTGAATAATGATTCACATTAGTTGCAACTCAGATAATTACTTGATCTGGTATTAGTAGTGTTTTGGCTATAATTTGCAATATTTTGTGAGGTATTTGCATAAAATTGGTTCATGCTTGCGAAACTAAAATTGCTTCTAAAAGTAACAGCAATGCTGCAACAGCATTCTCACTTCAAATGAGTGGTCAGAGATGCTTTTTCTCCAGAGCTTTCACAAATTCTTCTGAAAGTTTGGTGTATTCAGTTGGAATTCTAAGATAAGATTATTTTTAAACACAATGTCTTCATAAACTGTGCATCTTACTTTATCCTTCTTATGGATATGATCTGGAACACCCAGCTGCCCTAACCAAGCTGAACATCCTCAGCTTCAGGCAGAATTCAGATTTTCAGGGGAATCTCAGGAAGATGAACACATTTTTACGACTCTGAAATTTCAACATAATAATCATGTTTAGGATAACATCTGATCAGCACTTACAGAATTTCTATCAGATGCATGCAGCATGATTTCTCACACAAAATATGAACTCAAGTCCATGTTTTTGTCAGTTGAGCTCTCGGAAAAAGACAATTACCTGCCGAACCATTAGAGTAAAACCTATTTACTGACAGCTGTACAGGGAAATTGTGCTCTGCTCTTAAAACTGTTTTCAGTAGGACTGGTTAGAGATTTTTCCAAGAGAACAGTTTTTTTAAATCTTAAAATGCTCATTCTTTGAGCACGTGTTGATTTCTAACAAGCAGAACAGCAAAGTACTAGAAGCGTGCTTGTCAGGGAGGTCTCAGTCAGCTGTCTTGTTGTTCAGCAATGTTAGTGGCTTTGGGAGAAGTCAGGAAGCTACTGAGAATTCTCTTTAATTTCAGCTAACAGGCAGCAACTAATCCCAGGAGCATCTTCTCAATGAAAACACTTTTCTTTTTCATTGTTTCCAAAACAAAATAATGTTGAATTTCATTTTGGCAGTATACAGAAGATCATCTTAATTAGGAGTGATTTTTTTTTAATACCTACAGGCCAGCAAAATGAAAGTATCATGAAATAAAAATGCCTTTTCTTTGGAGCTTTTATCATCAATCTTTTCATGTCTAGAGTTACAATTTTGTATGCTACATCATTTGAAAATGATAAAATACTCTCCCTAATCCTCAAAGCATAAATGAGGATAAGGCAAGCATGTATAAAAGGGGAGATCCAGTTCATAAATGACATTTTGCACATATTCTGATGGCTCAGCTGCAATGAAGTCATTGACAGCAACAGTGAAATACCTTCATTTGTGCAAGGGAAGAGTCAGACTTCCAAATATCTGATCTGGAAAGGCTCAGCATAGACAGCAGGTGATGGAGGGGATTCTTTGCCTCTGCTCTGCTCTCCTGAATCCCCACCTTGAACACTGTGAACAGTTCTGGAGCCCCAACAAAAAAAGGACATGGAACTGTTGGAGAGAGTCCAGAAGGGGCCATGGAGGTGCTGAGGGGACTGGAGCACGTCTGCTGTGGAGCCGGGCTGGGAGACTGGGGCTGCTCAGCCTGGAGAGGAGAAGGTTGTGTGGAGACCCCAGAGCTCCTCCCAGGGTCTGAGGGGCTGCAGGGACCCCAGAGAGAGACAATTCCTCAGGAACTGCAGTGACAGGACACAGGGAATGGCTCCCACTGAGAGAGGGCAGGGAGAGATGGGATATTAGGAAGGAATTGTTCCCTGGCAGGGTGGGCAGGCCCTGGCACAGGGTGCCCAGAGAAGCTGGGGCTGCCCCTGGATTTCTGGCAGTGCCCAAGGCCAGGTTGGACACTGGGGCTTGGAGCAGCATGGAACAGGTGTCTGGAAGGTGTCCCTGCCATGGCAGGGGTGGCACTGGGTGATCCTTTATGAATCTGGAATTCTGTGAAGACCTGACTAAAGTGCTGGTCTCTTTTTCTGTAACTGTGGAGGCACATACTTGCAGTAGACCTGAATCTTCCCTGCTTTTTCCCGAGGAGACAATGGAATTCTCGGGGCACATGAATGTTGTGGTCAGAGATCTTTGACCTGATGAGCACAACAGGCTGGATGCTAATATTTGGGGGAAAAAATCAGAATCAAGGAAGTTTGCTAATAATGAATCACAGCAATGAATTGCAGTAACAGCAGGAACTAAATTCTGAAGTGTGCCAGTGACGCAACTTGAATTACAGAATCAAAATCCTGGAAATTGTGGGAGGACAGGTTTACTGTCTGATTTATTTGAGCTTTTAAACAAAGATCATGAAAAAAATGACAGTCCAAATTCAGAAGTGACTTCTACATTAATGTAACTTACATGACAAAGGAGCAAAATTTAGAGCAATTCAAAACTAGGAACTGGACAAAGCAGTTTTCTTCTGCTTTCTGACAGTCTTTTATCAATTGCTGCTCTTTAAACACAGAAAATCTCTCTCTTCCTTCATACCAGCTACAGTTAGTTTGCAATGACATAATTTCACAACATCTTTGATGGCTGCTAAGGGAAGAAAATAGAAAAATTAATAAAGGAATAGAGACACCAAAATGCAGGAGAAAGAAAAGGCTCAGCAAGAAATTATACTATCAAAAATAGTAATGCTTTGACCAACCTTTGAAAAGCTGGACCTCTTTTTCTTTAACAATACCTTTTAGTCTAAGGTATTTTACAAACTCCTGTATTGCAGTTGGAGAAATTAAAAAAAAACCCTGAACTTAAGTGCAGCCATAGTCTTTAAAATGTCACAATTATATTTTTTAATGGCTTGACCATGGTGTTCCAACTTGAAAGAATGTTGGTTTGCAGGAGGATTTTAGATACTTGAATTCAGTTCCTAGTGAAGTATATCTATTGTTACCGAGTTTCAAAATAGTGGCTGCTCGGTAAATCGAAAGACTTTCTGCAGTACAAGGGTGAAATTCACTCTTGATGCCTTTTCCAGGCTGACCTAGAAACAGAGGCCAGACAAAGTTAAAAAGATAAAATTGGATATATTTAATGAAGGGCCTTCAGGTACATTAAGGACAGAGGAAGCCTCCCCAAGGGGCTACACCCAAGATGGATGATGATCACAAGTTTTTCAGACAATTATAGTTTTGGTTTATTTACATATCAGGGGTTAGTCCTCCAATTACAGCTTCAGGTAATGAAGTCATACTCCCTCAATTCACTTTTGTTTATAGCTTTTGAGGCCTGAGGCAATAGGGTTCCAGGCCCAGAAGAGTAATTTTGTCTGACCAAAATGTGTAGACAGTAGCTAACACTTTATATAAAGTTTAGAGTTATGCACTAATGCAGTATAAGATTTGAAAAACATAAAGGCTAAAATCTTAAGGCATCACTCTAAACCAAAAAAATGGCAAAAAAATTTTACAAGGTAGTTTATATTGGACAGTATTGTAGAAAAGGTGAACAAAGACAATTGCAAGGGATGAATTTATTCTCTCACTCTGCTCTGGTCTGAGAGAAATTTGTACATGCAAAAGTGAAATTTCACATTCAGTTAGTCTGCAGAGAATAAGAAATGTTAAGATAAAAGGTAAAATCTTCCTCCTAAGCCAAAGTGTATCTGTACAGAGCCTCTATTACATATTCTGTACTTGTTCGAAATACAGAGTTCTTTTAGAAGGAAAGATACAGCTTGGACTCTCAAAACTGGAGCAAGTACTCATGTGGGACTTGGGATATGGAGCAAGATCTCACTTGAGACATCAGTGGAAAGTCTGTATTTGAAAAAACTCAAACTACACAGACACAGATGTTAATTCTGGAGTCACATCTGAGTGATTGCAAAATCAAGAAAAATCGGTCTTGTCTGGGTAAGTGATTGCTTGGCATTAAAGATTGACTCCACTTTTTACACAAAATTGTCACTGGTTTGATGTGAGGTTCTACATTTTCATTGAAAAGCAAATTCTGTGTGCAGATGTTTGTTTTGATTTTATGAAATTATTAGTGTGGGCATTAAAATTCAAGCAGGATACATAAGCAGATTTTTTTCGTCCAATTATTAAAAAATGTAATTCTCAAAATCGTGTGTTTTTAAAGTAAAACAGAAGTCTGAATACTGGGTTTATCAATGATTTAATACATTAATAAGTGCAATATATTCCCTCTGCCTCTATGTAATGTGTTCAATTCATTAATTGCACACATTAAAAGCTACACATTAATAGACCTTAAATTTGCTCATCTCAAAGGGAATCTTTTGAGTTATTTGCTTTCAGTGATACTTCTCTGTCAAAATGTATAAATCAAGTAATTTCGATTAATTTAGGGTTTAGTCTTCAATACTCCAGTGCCTTAAATATCACAGTTATAGTGCATTGGTGTTAAAAAATAAGAGATACTAAATCAAAAAGAAGGCTTGTGAGCAATGACATGTATCTCTGTCTAGGGTCTTGAAGACAGATGTTTGCTAGGGAGGGCAGGAGCCTCCCTTGGAATGAAAATGTAAACCCCTCCCTCCGAATTATTATAATTTTGAAATCAAGGGGCTCTCAGGCAGAGATCTGGGGATAGGAATAGCAGTTCTTTACTAGTGTGTATAACGAGGTACACAAACAACAATAACTACAGCAATAACAACAAAACAGAACCAGGGGCCCCGTGACAGCTTTCTCTGCTGAGACGGGAAGGGATGGAGGAGAGGCTTTGCCTCACAAACCCCTCGGGAGGGCAGTCCTGGTGCTCCTGCAGGGCTCTGAGGAACACTCAGCTGGAACAGCAGGGATCAGCTGAGATCCTGGGCCGGTGGCTGAGGTGGATCAGCAGGGATGAGCTGAGATCCTGGGCTGGTGGCTGAGGTGGATCAGCAGCTCCGTGGTGGTGCCTGGCACTGCCATGTCCCGGCAGGACAGGGGGTGCGAGGCCACCAATGAAGAGGGAAGAAGGAGAAGAAGCAGCAGCTCCGTCTGGGTGATGGAGAATTCCCCTCTCCCCGCTGCAACAGCTCCCAGCCAAAAGCGTCCCTCTCTGAAGCTGAAGAAGACAGCAAAACTGCCCCCGCCCTCCCTTTTTCCTGCCCCCCTTCCCCGCTGGGCCCAGCCGAGCTCTTTGTGTTTCTCAAACACCCAACAAGTACCAGCAGTCAGGTTTGCCCCCCCCCCCCCCCAAACTAATGGGTAAAAATTCCACAGGTGAGCCAGAACTAAAAGAAGGACACCTAACCCCCAACAAAACCAAACTGCTAAGAGTTACTTAATGATGCTTTTCTTTTATCCCTTGAAACCAATTCCATAGATTTTAAGCATTCATCCCAAAATGGCCAAGATAAATGGGAACTTGGATTGATTTTTTCCATGGGTCTAATTTCTTTAGACAAAACCACATTTCCTGTACACAGTGAGAATGAGAGCAATTTTTTTTTTGTAGGTCCGTGATAGTAGAAGGAAATGCAAATGCACAGCTAAACTACATAACACAAATCCTGCTGTTTACTCTTTTGGGCATTAATCTTTGTTTGGTGTAATATTTTTCTAACATTTTATTAAGTTTTCCAGTTAAATATTAATGCAACTTCTTCAAAGAGAAACAAAGATTAATAACCCTGAAGTGAAAGAGAGAGGATGGGAGAATTGATAGTGTAGTTGGGCAGGAGAATTCTGCAGGAGTTCTGAACACTCTTCTCATTTATTTGAGAAGCTAAATATATTGTATAAAACATATGAAACATATAAAATATGGATATGTATTAGATATGCTCTAATTGCATGTGGTGCATGACCATGAGAGGAATGATGAGCTTGTCGTTACAAACAAGCTGTGGGTCAGTTGATAAGATGCAGCTATCAGTGAGAGACGACAGAAACAATGGGATGGATTCCAGTAGAAGATAAAAGAGGCACTGAAAGAACACTATGAATTCCATAAAAGTTAAGAAGGGATTATGCATTGGGGGCGTTCCGGGAAGCCTGTACCTCTCAAGTACCTCAGCCTATGGGGAAAGGGAGAAGGGACAAGCGGCCGGGAATTAGGATAAAAAGGAGGCTGCGCCCTCCAAAAATTTGAGAGACCCCAGCGGAATGCCCCATGGCCTCTCCCTTTATTCGAATAAAGTAAAAAGGATTCCTCTCTCTCCTTTTTGGACATAAACCTCTAGTGTTTGTGGATTAATTTTCCTGACAACCACATGTTGTAAATTAGGATCTTTCCACTCCAGCAACAAACTGTGTGCTGTATCACTGCTTTATTTTTAAATACTTCCTCAATGTTATTTTCAAATCCTTATATTTGAATATGTTAAACAGGGGGAGAAAACCAAATTAAGTTAGAATCACAAGTTAAGGCAACTAATATATTTTTTTTCATTTTAAAATTCAATTGAACGTGTAATAAATAATTTACTTAAGCAGTGTAAAGGCAAGTGATAACCACTGCAGCCTGTTGGCAAGGGTGGGGCTGTGTGTGCCTTATTCATGAGCACTACACAAAGTGCCTCATGTGTATGGAACATACTGCAACCTTTGCCAGCTTACTTGGGGGAATAAGGAACATTTAAGATTCCGTGTACTCCTAGACAATAGTCAAGGTTACCAGAAGGCATAAAGACAATTCTGAACCTGAGGTCAAATTCATAAGGAAAAAATTATAGGTCTTGTCTTAAAGATAAGACCCATAACTTGCAAAGTCCTTTTGTATTCCATTGCAAAGAGACAGAGGGCAGGATTCTGGGATTGTGTCACTGGACTTTTTCAATATTTTAGTTTTTCTGCCTGTCGCCCTGAAAACTCAGCTTCTGAGCTTGCTAACATAGTTTTCTAAGGACTTTCCCAGGACAGTAACTATAAACATAGATATGTGTACATTCTTTCTGTTACACGTCTTGTGATGGGCATCTCTCATGGCCAGTGCAGTGAGAAAGTGTTATCCTGACCATCCAATCCCTGGCCATGGTCAGAAGCCTATAAATCCTGGGAGGAAAAATAAACTTTCTCTTTTTTTCACCACACCTCGACCTGTGTCCGTGTGATCTATTCAGCACCAGTGGCAACATCTGCCCACTTAAAAAATACCAAGCTAGGAAAATATGTCAGGATAACAGAAAGGAATTAATCATCAAGGCTGATGCTTAAGATGCAGCAGTGTGAATAATGTGTTGTAATGTAGCTGTAGGTTGGATTGAGGCGATGCACCGGGAAGTCATGGGAGCTTTACTAATGAGCTGCACTTTTGACTATCTGCTAGCATTTGTCCCTGTTTATCCTTGTTACCTATTTATACCCTGTTCTCCTGTTCCACAGCTGTCCAGTCACACAGGGATGAGCACAGAAGGAAAATTCTGTTCATTCACAGCTCCATATTCCCTGTTTCACCCTCAAGGTAACAGGAGAAGAGTGAACACTTGTCTGTTGTGTGTCTCTTCTATCATGATTTGTTTTCATTTATTTCATGTTGACCCAAGTAGGAATGATCAGTGAGAAGGTGGTATTGACTCTTTCAGATGTAAGTGCCACAGGACAGTGGTAGAACCTGAACTGATCTGACACAGGACCGCTAAATCCATTTAAATGGGCAGTTGCCTATGCCTGAATCAGCACATTCCCACACCAGAAGAGAAGGAAATACTAAAAATAAAACATTTCATAGATACTTATGTTCAGATATGTTCCAATAAATAGTGGCAGTCATCAGATTTGAGTATTTTCTGTTTGTAAAAATTTTAATATTAAATTATTTCCTCAAGTAAAAGCATAGGAAGAAAAGAATAGCTGATGGTATTACCTTCTTTCTAGCCCAACAAAAGAAGAAGCCACATGAAAAATAGAGTGTAAGACTGGTAGTTGAAATGGCAGGAGGGCATCACTGTATGCTCAGTTCAGGGACAAAAAAGGAAGGGGGACATTATACACTAAGACCATGCAGAAAGTTATCATGGAATGGAATGGAATTAATTTAAAGAACAGACATAGACTCACACCCACAAGCAGAAAGCATCACTATTTCTCCATCCAATGATTTTTCTGTGGAGTCATGTAATGATGTTGGAAAAGCAAAACTTATTAAAGTCATATTAAATGCAAGTCCTGGTGAAATAGCCAAGTGCTTAAGACAGTGCTTCCCTGAGAGCAGAACACTGGGTAGGAGCAGAGCTGGTTATCTGGCAGTTAGTGCAAAGAGCAGCAGTTCCTGACACAGTAGAAAAAACATTTACTTCTCTTTCTTTGCTGAAAAATATTGGAGGACCATCAGACACACCACATGTTAGGGAGTCATGCCCAGATCCAGTCCTAGGCTTGGAATGGAAACAAGATTGCTTCCAGGGATGAGAAGATGGTTCACTTGTGTCTCTTTAATGTTTTGATCCTTATGGGCAAAGCCTATTATTGTAAAGTTTATTTTTGCTTCTGTAGAGAGAAAAAAAAATTGGTTGAGCACCATTGCTGACAGCACGACTGTAATTTTAAAAATTAGGTTATAATGAATATGAGCTTCAGAAGAAGAGAGCAGAGTTGGTTCCATCTGCTTCCCTCTGGACTGCAGCATGAAAGGGAACAGATGGACATGAGTTATGCCAGAATGGCTGGGACAGGCTAGACAGCTCCTCAGTCTTATTCTGTGTTATCCTCAGCTACTCTAGGATCTTATCTCAGTATCCAGGTTACAGGGCACTGCTGCAGTAGCATATGGGGGAATGATGCCTATCATTGAACAAGGAGAGAACAGGGAACTTGCTACAGATATAATCCCACAATATTCAGCTGCAGCTCAGGTGTCAGTTTAGTTGCTAATTCTAGTTTTCCCTTGTCACTCTATTGGGAACCATGAGAAGAACGACACAAACTCTCTCGTGGAGTCGAACTGGAGAATTTTCTCCTCTGGTTTATTACCTCAGGTCTTTTTTATAGGCCGATGCGTGAAAAGTACAGAAAGAAAACTCTTATTGGTTAGTAAACTAACACATCACCATCATTGGTCAGTGGGGTTCACCAGCCCTCAACTTTCTCTTGCAAGAAAACAAAGAACAGACAAACAGCACCTACAAGGCTGCTTTCTGTCTCTGAGGATTGTTTTAATTCCTCCCCATGATTTCCCAGGCCGCTTTCTCAGGCAAGACTGAGAAAGCTATGTGGCCTGTAATTCCACAGGCACTGTGCTCTCTGCTTCACAGTTAGCATCCATATTCCCTCTTGCTTGATCCTGGAGTCCTGCACACCCTTAAATCCTGAATAGTTAGGAGAAAGCAATACCACAGCTGTGCAGAAGGGAATGCTCTAGAATAATGCTCTAGTGGTGTGTCCTCAAATCAGATTGGGATTTTACTCTTTGTAAATGTAGAGTCCTTCTAACATAACCCAAGTTGGGGTGCAGAAGTCATGCTTAGATGCTGTGTGTTGCATTCTGCAAAAAGCTGTATAATAGTAAAGTTCTGGTATATGATAATATCTATGCTTGAGGTTTGGCCATGGAAATGTGGGTTGAAGAAGCAGAAACACTGGAACTGCCATTAAAACTTTTCTTAAGTGCATATATACTCTTTTTTACAGTTGATGGCTGATAATATATTTGAGCTTGCAGTATTTAGCCTTTCTTAACAATAATTAGTGATTGAAAGCCTTTTCTTGAAGTGCCAGAGCCTTCCACAGTGCTCACACCTTCCTTTTGAAACCAGACAGTTTATTTTTTCTAATATTGTGTTATAGTCCATAATGTAAAAAAGGCAGCTCATGCAATCAACTATTATTATTTTAACATATATTTTCGAAAGCATCTCATAAATCTCTTGCATCTCTAGTGTTTTTCCTGGCTTTGTACAGCACAAAGTGGTTAAAGTGCAGCTTTATGGCAGATTATTCAGTAATGGCCAGCCTGGCTACAGCACAAAGCTGGATTTTTAACTTGTTCCTTAATGTTTGTACTCCAGTTAGTATTTCATTCCACACCTGTTCAAATTAGCAATTTAAACTGTTGGTACTGTTGATTACAGTGTGGGGAAAACTCTTTGTTAAGCACTCAAAGGCAAGCCTGATGGTTTAGAGGCCATTCCAGTCTTCTATGTTTTTTGTCCCACTATGTTTGCTTTCCTCCTATCCTTATGTAAATAATTTTGTTGTTGGAATGTACGTGTGCATTGTAAAAGACTGTGTTAGAGTTTGCATGGTAAGAGCTGTAGAAGTGTCAGAAAATCCTCTCTCTTTCATATCTTCAAATAAAAAAGACTGTTGAATCTTTTGACAGAGCATATGTGTGCACATATTGAAAAATATTATTTCAATACTCGGCGCAAGAATTGTTTGAGGTATAATTTATTCTATGAAAAAGGAGGGAAATTATCATCAGTGTTTCATGCAATGCTTTCTGGGTTGTTTCACAATCCATATTTTCCAATGTTTCTTAGGGAAAGCAGGGAGTTGGGAGAGAAAAACAATTTAACACTTGACAAATGGTCCATGATTTATATTTTTATATCTGGATATGCAAGAAGTTGTTTTCTGATAAGATTTCTATTGTATCAGTGCACCTTGGTATTTTGGAAAAGATACAAATGTGACACCATATCCTTGGAACCAATGGGCAGCTCCAATCATTGATCAGAGTTTTTGCTTCTTGTCTTCTTATGTGTTGTTTTATACTTTGGCTCCCTCAAGGTCCACATATACTTCAGGGTTTTAATGAACTAGCAGTACACTACTATAGAAAAATAACTCATTTGGATTTTTGCCATGAAAAATGGGAAGTCAGACTTTGAACACTGGCTAAAATCTCATTACTTTGGTGGCAAATGAGGCATGAAACATATTGTCAAAAGTATAGAGCCCAAAAAAAAGCGACATGAAATATTTTATCTTCATGGAGTGTACCACAAAAGGTTTGAACTCTAAATCAGACAGTGCACTTAAGCACACAGTGTCATCCATCAAGCACTCAGTGTTCATTGCAAAATTTGTCCATGATGGCAGCTTTAATGAAGTTCCGTAATTTCTCTTAGCCTCAGAAAACTATTATTTCAGCTGGATGAAGGCATAAATCTACCAGCAACACTTCAACTCTGGCCTTGGTCAAGGCTTAGACTGTTGACTTTATGGTGAGAATTTCATGGTTATCCTTCATGTCCTACTCATTCCTGTCTGGATGGCTGGTGTGGGATATCAGCCTACTGTTCCCAGACATGGGTGATGGCAAGGAAGTGAAGTTACAAAAGGGAAACTGAAAAGACAACCTTGGCAAGGCATTCTGAAGTATTCCTGAAGTATGTGAACAAGAGTATGGACCTGCTGGAGGGCAGGAAGGCTCTGCAAAGGGATCTGGACAGGCTGGATCCGTGGGATCATGCCAATGGTGAGAGGAACAACAGGGACAAGTGCCAAGTCCTGCCTTGGGGTCACAACAACTCCGTAAGTGCTCCAGGCTGGGGCAGAGGGGCTGAAAAGCTGCTGGTGGGAAAGGCTTGCAGTGCTGTTGACAGGGCTGGACATTAGGGGATGACAGAGCCAGCATGCGGCCGGATGGACAAGAAGGCCAATGGTACCTGGCCTGTCCCAGCCATGGTGTGGTCCAAAAGACCAGGGCCCCCTGTGCTGGCTCTGCTGAGGCCCCTCCTGGCCATGAAGAGATTGAGGGGCTGGAGCGTGTCCAGGGCAGGGCATGGAGCTGGGAAGGGTCTGGAGCCCCAGGCATGGCTGAGGGAGCTGGGAAGGGGCTCAGAATGGAGAAAAGGAGGCTCAAGGGGAATTTCTGGCTCTGCACAAGTCCCTGGCAGGAGGGGACAGCTGGGGGGTCAGGCTCTGCTGCCAGGGAACAGGGACAGGAGGAGAGGGAACGGCCTCAGGCTGGGCCAGGGGAGGCTCAGGGTGGACACCAGGAGGAATTTCTACATGGAAAGGATGGCCAGATCTTGGCAGGGGCTGCCCAGGGAGGTTTGGAGTGCCCATCCCTGGAGGTGTCCCAGGAAGGGCTGGAGGTGACACTGAGTGCTCTGAGCTGGGGACAAGGTGGGGATTGGGCACAGCTGGGACTCCATGGGCTGGGAGGGCTTTTCCAGCAACAGTGATTGTGGGATTCTGGGATTCACTCGTTTTCCCTTTGATCTGCACAGCAGAGCAGAATTCTGTCAGTAGGTGGCTGAACAAACTCAACAGGACAACTCTTTTTGTTTTATCAAATATTTAAGAGTTGTTGGTCTGGGAAAGTATTTGTAGTGAGACAGTGAAATGGCCAAGGGATCAATATAAACAATGGTAAAAAATTCTTTATGTAAGGGCAGTGCATTTTGAAGAAGATTGTTTTATCCAAAGCACCCTCATTTCTGTAGGTGAGCAGTCAGATTTATCTCAGCCATACACACATAATACTCAGCAGCTCAGAAAAAATCACACCAACTGACAAGCACAGTGTTGATCATTTTTTCAGTGTTGAAATTCAGTGTGAAGGGACATGAGAATCATGAATCAATGTAAAATATATGCACTCTGGAGAGGGGACAGATGGCATTCTGAACTTTCAGAATGATAATGAATGTACAATGCATAATGCCATTTTGCTGTCATGATAAGGAAATAATCTCTTTAACTGTCTTCAAATATGTGTTGCTGTTTCTCTGTGCTGTTGATACTCACTTGTCCTCAACCATCATACATTAAATTTTAAGGGGAAATAGTGTAGATACGAGGCAAAGGGTTTACAGCCAGCATACATGGGAATGATTTACCAAACTAACAAAATAAACTGAATTGCAGAAGAATGGAATAAGAGGATTTTGGCTGGAATAGAAAGTTGCAACTTCCTGTTGTTTTGAAAACTGAAATTTATTTACTGTAAAAGTTGCACAGTTTGTCCACTTTATACAGTCCTTAAGTGAACCCACAACTGTTTAATATTCAAAACCAACTAACCAACCAACCAAAAAAAAAAAAAAGAAAATTGGTTTGTTCTACAAGAGGCTTCATGCCCCATAATTTAAGGAGTTCTTAAAATATATCCACTTCTATTTTAAATAGGAACTGACTTGTAAGCTTTAAAAAAGATTTAATACATTGTCATAACCTAAAAAAATATATTGCGCTTTCCGTAATACAGTTAGGCTTTTAAGACCTAGTGTTGTCAGAGTGCTGGACTTTTCCATTTCTTCTTATCTTTGTGAAGGCTCAGAATGATGATTTATACTGTGACTGTTCTACAAAACTATTTCATATATTTTCTGTATTTTCCCAGAGAAGCTCTGGCTGCCCCTGGATCCCTGGCAGTGCCCAAGGCTAGGTTGGACACTGGGGTTTGGAAGAGCCCAGGATAGTGGAAGGTGTGTCTGCTCATGGCAGGGTGGGACTGGATGGACTTTGAGATCCCTTACAACCCAAGTAATTCTGTGCTTCTTTGATATTTTCATTGCACTTTGTAAGCAGCAGCACTGTTTGGCTTGATTCCATTCATTTTCAGAACCAGTTGTGAAGAGCTGAGCCAAGTCTATCTATCCCCTTCTATTTTAGGAATAATTAACAAAATTATTTGATTCCTCCCTCTGTTCCAAGCCATCTGTTCTCCTGTGCCATTCAAGTATGAAGCACATACATTATTTTGAAATGTGACCTGGTGCAAATCATCTGGAATTGTTCTTTTGTCCATGGGAAGCAAGAATGTTGAGACAAAATGAACTTGTTTCATTCTAGATAATCCAAATCTATGCAGGGAATAAAAAGCAACTATAAAATGGAAAAAAAAAAGTCACAACAGTTATTTTCTTTAGTCTCAACAGAGGGGAAGAGTGGTTGCCATTTTGGAAGGATAAATTTAACTTCTAAGGTAAATTCCCACCATGATTTGTCAGTAACTGATGCAAAAAAGATAAATCTGAGCAAGTGGTACCTGTTTTGTCCAATATGAAGGATTAAAACAATGGGGGCAAATGGAATTCTGAATTAATATCACACACTGAAGCATTCTCAGAATACAAGCCCTGCCATTGGGTGTCCTCAGAAGGCAATGGGATGATCCAAAGAGTTCAAGTGGCCTGATTTGATTCTTGAAAAGGCAGGATAAATTTAAATTACTCTAAGCTCTGCTTTTCATTATTTATATGATCATACCTGGACAACAGTAGTTCATGTGCATCAAAAAAGACAACTCTGCTTGAATCAGAACAAGCGAACAAGCGAACAAATGGACAAGCAAGCAAGCTCTAGTTTATCCTGGGAGGTTTTTTTAATCTCAGTGTTCTGCACCTGGTTACACTTAAAACTTTTTAAATAAAACCTTATTCTTATGAATTAAATAGTTCTTCTGAATTAAATAGTGAAGGACATATTTTTTAAAGCTGCTCCAGATTGGCAGGTTTGTATTACTTGGTGCTTAGATCTATAGTTTGATATCTTACAAGATGAGGGGCATTCTGTGTAAGGAGGAGCCTTTATATGAAATTTTCTCTACTTCACTGACATTTTCCATGTCTTCTGATAGAATGAAGATGTAAAAATGTTCTGGGAGGGTTAAAAATGCATGAACTGGAGTTCTTAAACCCTCTGATCTAGTGCTTTGTGTTGGTACCTCTTACAGTCTAAAAGACAACAAGAATGAAAACTCTCTGTCTGACATTTGTAGTTGTTGCACTGTCAGTGCTCCTGCCTCCATTGAAAATTATTAATTAATGCTGAAATAGCTATAAACAAGTTTTGCATTTCTTTTCCCCCTCTTCTTTAGATTTTTTCAAGTTCAAAAACTAAAACACTTTCTTATGTAATGCAGTATTTTGAACTCTGAACAATTAATTATCAATGTACAAGATGACATAATTTAATGGCACAAATAACCTGGCACAAGTCACAGTTCAGCTCTTGACAAACACAAATACCTTGTTAAGCCCTAATGTAGTGCCGTTTAAATTAGATATTGCATTAAAAGTTAAGTGAACTCACTTTTGAAACAGAAACAATTTGAAGCCAAGTCTAATTTTCAGACTAAAATTTTATGGAAACTATTTTTTTTTTCCTTCTGAACCTTCTGAAGTAACAGTATAGGATTTTTTTTGAATATAAATATTGCACTTAATTATAAGCATAGGCAAGGATTTGTGTGAGATACAAACTTTAACTCTTCTTTTTTTTAATTTACTATTCTCTCTGCCTAATTAATATAACAAAAAGGTTGTTGCCAAAATCAGTATGTGACCCCAATGCAGTATTACTAATATTCCTATATCTAGTAGATCTCATGCTGTAATTCCCTTGGAAGGAGTGGGGCATGTCAGATAAATTAAAAGAAAAGTACCGATGTAGATTAAGAATGATGTAAATTTCAAGCTTGCACTTTTAATTTCACTAAATATTATTTTCTGTTTTCATTACCATATTACATTGAAATGTGGAACTTCAATTTCATCCATTATTTCATTTAATAAAACCTTTGTCTCATCTCAGTTCTTGAGGAGATGTTAGCTTTGAATCACACTGACTTCACTCTATCCAATTTACATATGCTGAAGAAATAAAAGTCTTTTCAAGAGTTGCCATGGGGCTTCAGAAGCCTCAAAGGAGTATTAAGACCTTGAGTTTAATGTAAACTGCCTCCAACACAAAACACAAATCTTCCCAACAGAATACTAATGGTTTAGTGTACAGTTGCATTTTCTATGCAAGTCTGTAAAGTAAATAAACATGTAGGGAATAAATAACTAAATTATGGCTGAGTGTTTGAGTGCAGAAATGTACCAGCTGGAAAT
This sequence comes from Pseudopodoces humilis, assembly GCF_049639895.1. NCBI lineage: Eukaryota > Metazoa > Chordata > Aves > Passeriformes > Paridae > Pseudopodoces > Pseudopodoces humilis. Next base: position 20,303,108 of record NC_142213.1, on the reverse strand, counting down.
AAAAACTGCTTTCTATAGGCCTGCATTACATAAAAAATGTTATATGGTTTGACAGATGTACAAAATAGAACCCAGGATAGATTAAAAGGGGATTTCAGAGTGCGTCCATTTTCCCTCTCAGGACTCAATACCTGCAGAACCGCATTAGGAGCTTCTCAAAGTCACTATGAGTATACATATAAAGTTTTTGCCTCAGATCTGATTTCTAAAAATACATGCTTCCACACTAGATTTATTTAGTTTTACTTGTATAAATATCCTATATTTATTTTGGTTTGTACAAGTCTTTGTCTCTTTCAAACCACGGACTTCAGTTTGTACAATAACTAACAGGAAATGTTTTCCTAATATGACCTTAATCTCATCTCTATAATGGATTTCTCATTATAATAATTATATCCCATTAAAATGTCAGAACTGGTTTAAAAGATATCTAAGAAGACATGTCTTAGCAAACTAGCAGAAAAAAACCTTGATGTTAATTTACTTGGCATCATTTAGGGAAATGGAGAAGTGCAGTACATATAATGAGAATCCTTGTGTGACACCAAAGGCAGGCAGATTGACTATATATAGTATTAACACTTAAATAGTTGGTCAGTCATAAGTAATTAGGAAGCATTATAATTACAGAAAGAGGTTTATTTCGAGTGGCAGTGAATGATTCCGAGTGAATGCTCCTCCACAACAAATCCAGCCCTGTTTGCTGCTCAGGAATGATCTGTGAGCAGGCAGACTTTGGTTCATTGTTTGGGTGGGATTGCAGACCCCTCCCCTGGCTGGAGAAACGCTCCTGGGGCAGTGGCATTTCCAAGAACTTGGTGGGAATGGGAGGTGCTTGGTCTCACCCTTTGGGAAGGAAGAGGGGCCAGACTGTTTGCGCCAGAGTCTGACAACCTCTTCACACAAAGAATCTGCTTCTCCCATGAACGATCCCAGTTGTTACAGCTCAGTAAGCTCATCCTGGCCTGACCCTTTATTTACAATGATTTCCATTCCTTGGGTGTTGAGGAGCAAGCCAGTGTGACAGAGTTTCCTGCCCTTTGTTATCCTGGTGTTCTGTGTGCAGGAGATTCTGATTCAGCAGTGTTCTGATTCAGCAGGAGATTCCGGGATGAATGGAAGGAAGCCCTATAAGCTGTGTTGGCAATGATGGGCACATGCATTGTGTTCTCTTGAAATCTCACTTTCCCATGCTGCTTTCCTGCTCATTCAGGTGTTCTCTGGTATAATGTCCTTTAGAAACAGAAAGCCCTTTATAAATTCTAAATCAAAGCAAACTGCAATAACCAGAAAATATTAGATTCTTTACACATTGATAACTGACAGGACTATTAATTCTTCCCTGTATCTCATTAATGTAAAAATACAATTTAACAGTGTTTATATAAATATTTTTGTAGCAAATTAATTTAAAAAGATGAAAACTGTACGATTTCCTATCAATATAATTCTAAATTTTTTAAGAAAAGAAAACCCCAACAAAACACAAAGCAACCCTCTCACTGGGAACCCAGACTTAGAGTTCTCACAAAATATCATCCCTCCTGTGCATGCACTATGCAAGTGGACTATTGGAAAGTAGTTTTAAAATAGATTACACACAAGCTGACTCCCCAGGCTTAATGGGTACTAGAGACAGAGCTCATACTTCTTATGCAAGCAAACCTATCATTGAATTAAAGTGTGATTCCTTGAATGAATGGCACATCGAAACTCCTGGAAGGAAGCCATGCTACAAATAATTTAATTGAATGGGGTAAGAAACCATCCCAGAAAGCCCTTTTAAGCTTGGAAAGCACCCTACTGAATTCCCCGCCACGTGCAGTATCTGCTGTCACATATATAAAGTGTAGCCCACAGTCCTTCAGAACTGGCTGCTCAGTATTTGCCAGGCTGCAGGGTGCAGACAGTGCAAACAGCATCCCACATCCATCCACCCTGTACAGGCGAGTCTTGCCCAGGTTGTCCCATTGTCCTGACCTGCTGTATGTCACTGATCCCTAAAAAATGCTGCTTGCTTGAACTGGACCACAGACTTCTTGGTCTTCTCTGCCAATGTTTTCATCTTGACACACATCTAATTATTTTCTTGATTGTAGCTTCAGCATCATACAGCAGCTCAGAGTAAGGGGGTAAATGTCTTTACTGTAATTATGTATTCCCTGATACTGGAAATTTGCCTTCTTAAAATACCAGATAAAGTTAACAGAGCAAGCATCAGTAAACAAGGATAATTACCTTGGCAATTTGGATTAAGTCATTGAAATGGAATGTCAGAAAAAAGTTTATTGATGTGACCAGATTAAGGATCCGTTTCTCTCTCAGATGTTTCAACTCCCACGCAATAATCTCCCTCCCGATAAGCACAAAAAGTTGCACGCATTTCTTGCTCATTCCTGTGCATACCCTTAAATGGACTTCTAAACCACTCTCAATTCATAACTAAAATTTGAGAGTCTTAACTCAGTGTTTCTTATCAATTCTGTTGTGTTTGTTAGTTTTGTTAATTAGCTTTAGCTCTGTTCTGGAAATGGTTTGGTTTTGACACCCCCAGAGCCAACCAATAGATGGTGACAGCATCACACTGCTGGATTTAGCCTGGCTCCACATGGCTGAGAGCCTGGGCTTCCTCTTAATGGCATAATTTCTTACACTGTGAGGCCTGGTGGTGTTAGTAGAACTCAAGTATAATAACTTTGAACATTCAGAGGTACTGGTGTAAGTCTGGAATGGCTCAGAGTCTGTGATGGTGCACATAAGCACAGCAGTGATTAAAGTAGTCCAAGATTTCAGGTCTCAAAGGAATTATTTGAGAACAAAATCTATAGCACAAAAATACAGTGGTACAATTTTTAAATCAATCATTTTCCCAGTGTAAGATTCTGCATCTGCAAAAGTCAAACTGGCATTTAGTACTTTACAAATCGCAAATAGCAGAAGAGGCATTTAAGCATTTTGTTAGAAGGATTTTTTTGTGAAGGTCTGGCTGTCCACCCTCTTTAGGCTTCTGTATATTAACCTGCTGGGAAAATAAAGTTTGATTCTGTGTTTTCATTGCATGATCCTGCACAGGCAGGGTGGGAATTAATAGCTGACTCCATCAGCTTTCCATTTCCCTTGACCAGATTTAGAATTTTGTCTTCATTTGAAAAATAAAAAGTGATAAAACTGATAAAATAAAATCAATAATTTCGATTTGATGTAACAGCCTTCTCTAGAGCTTTGTTAGCAAAGGAGAAAATCCAGCCACAGATGAAGTTAGTGAAAACTTGGTCATGTATTTTAATGGGCCACAGTATTAAACTCTTCATTAATATTTCACAGTAGGTCATTTGTCATTACTGGAAATATTTTTTACAGTTATTTGCTAAGAAGCAGAATAATGTTTAAAACTTCCTTTGTATTTGAAGTGTTAAATGTTGGTTACTTCTTAAGATGTGAAAAATAGTTTATTAATATACCCTCAATTCAATTTTTTTTACAATTCTGTAATGTAAATTTTCATTAAGATGGTGAACTATATGAACTATTGTGATCCATTTATAATGCTAGATGCTTTATTTGAAAATACAGAGAATTTTAGAAATTCTGGCATTGTGTCATAATTTTGCAGAAATTTTTGTCCCCATAAAGAGCAAACACATTTCAACATTCTAGAAAATCACAAGAAAAGACAAAAGTAGTCATTGGATCTATACATTTAGCTGAAGAAAGCATTTTCTTGGAGTTACACTTCTATGTCTGGTTAAAAGGTAAAATTTCAGGAATCTTCTAACACAGAAAGGAAGAACACAAGAAAGACAGAGACATAAATAATGACAGATGAGGAAAGTCAGTCCAGTATTTCAGCAGGTAAAAAGCAATGTTTAAACTGCTGTAAAATGAACCTGAACAGTTAGGTTGAGAACCTTAAAGCCCATCCAGTGCCACTCTTTCAACTGTCCCAGGCTGCTCCAGCCCCAATGTCCAACCTGGCCTTGGGCACTGCCAGGGATCCAGGGGCAGCCCCAGCTGCTCTGGGCACCCTGTGCCAGGGCCTGCCCACCCCGCCAGGGAACAATTCCTGCCCAATATCCCATCCAGCCCTGCCCTCTGGCACTGGGAGCCATTCCCTGTGTCCTGTCCCTCCAGCCCTTGGCAATTGTCTCTCTCCATCTTTCCTGCAGCTCCTTCAGGCCCTGCAAGGCCACCCTGAGCTCAGCCCAAAGCTTCTCCTGTCCAGGCTGAACCATCCCAGCTGTGGCAGCCTTTCCTCCCAGCAGAGCTGCTCCATCCCTCTGCTCATCCTGGAGCCTCCTCTGGGCTCTCTGCAGCAGCTCCAGCTCCTTGCTGTGCTGGGCCCAGGCTGGGGCAGCTCTGCAGGTGGGGTAAGAGCCTTAAATGCAAAATCAAAGTATTAATAATTAGCAAAGCAGTGCTTGCAGGTACCTGTGAGATGATGCTTCTCAATGCTTCACCAGTGTCATTCCTGCTGCCCAGGACATTGTCAATCCCTCTGGCCAGTGCTATATTAATGCAGCATTTAGTGTCATCTGCGTGATGCAGTAAAATAGCAGCAACTCCCAGGAACTCATTTAAAAGCTTGCAAGTTTTATGCCAAACAACTGCACAATTCTTAACAGAATGATTTGAAGGAATGGAAGAAAAAGGAAATTCAGTGAGCAGGACTAGATGCTGCCTCTGACCATAACAAAATACCTGTTGAATGAGAGTTGACATCAATGGACTTTGAAAATGGACTATGTGTCTTAATTAATGGAAATGTCACAATACTCTTTTGGTTAGGCTTTCAAAGCCAGATTCAATGCTGAGGACTTAGCAAAACTATCTGATTATTCAATTTTTAGTGTAATAGCAAGAATTAATGCTAAAATATCACCAAGTAGCAAGACAGGCACTTTTTTACAAGGCTATACCTGCACACAAACCTACTCAGGTGCAGGTTCTGGAAATTGCATCTGAATACTCATGTGAGCAAATTTTAGTATACAAAGCTTACAAGATTATGTTCAAATTTGGCAGAAATACCATCCTGGATTTTGTTATATTTTTGTTTGACCTCTGAAACATTTGTGTTCATAAACAATCTTACTCCAAACTCTTACTCAGAAGAAGCAAAGTCGAAGGTGGGTGTAGGAGGAAATAAATGTGGTTTCCTCAACTAAGGAGTTTAAAACTGATAAGATAATGTACAAACCTAGAGTAATTCCCATTACAATTTAGAAAAATGGAGCCAAATAGTGCTTGCTAAGCACATTTAAAATAATATTTTTAGAAAAAAAAGTGTTGAATGAGACAGTAACTAAATCAAGGTCACAGAATACTATAGAAACCTCCAAAGGTCAAATTGATGTTTACCAGACCAATATGTCTTATAGACAGCATCTCTCAGAGATTCTTTAGGTGTAAAAATGATTCCCAATCTCAACCTAAGTATCTTAGAAGAAATTTTTTTGACAGAAACTGTGAGATGAATGTATTGTGACTCCACTAGGGATTGATATATGTTTTAAGTCATTATGTCTTAACTATGTCTCAGGCAGTGCTTTCATAACCTTTAAGAACCGTGATGGGGGCTGGTTAAAGTTCCTGCTGCTCACTGAGCTTTTGGGAAGCTCATATGTGACCTTAAGAGAACTTTTAAGGCTCTGCTGCACACTATGTCCATCCCATGGGAATCTCTGGGCTTGGCTCAGCTCGGCTCTGTATCTTTGCTTAGACATTGACAGGAATATGTTCCTTACACTCTTGGTGGATCCTTGGCATCCTCCTTCTCTATTTGCAGACTGATCCATAAAGGATCTGAGCTGGCATTTGATCTCCTGCCACCTTTCACCTTCTGAAGAAGGAATTTCAGCATCTGGCCAAGGGTGTGCTAGGACACTGCCCAAAGGGAGAGGAGAGGATGGGAAACAGGAACTCTCTGTGCCTTCTGTGTGTGTAGGCCAGGAATAGTCTTTGCTTTAACATCAATTATAAGATAACTGCACTGCTTCCCCTGCCCTCACATATGTTTTCATACAAACCAAAAGTAATTGTATTGATAGAGCTGCTGGATAAGAGCACAAAGAAAGTTCTAGCGGGGTTTGCCACTCCCCAAAATCCTCAGCCAGCCAGTAGCTAAATTGTTGAATAATTCAACAAGCAAACTGTGCAAGCATTAACTCCAAAGGGGAGGAAACAAGTATGGAATGTATTTATAAATACTGCTAGGACACACTTTTGGAGCTATGGATTGTGTTTTGCATCATAGATTTCAGAACCACTCTGATTTTCTATGTGTATTCTCAAGCATACATGACAATGAAAATTGGATTTTCTCAAGAAATAGCTAAATACTTTGTATTTACACTTTTTTGGTTGTTTTCAATCAAGCAAATACACATTGCCTCACAAATGTTCATATATAAGCTGGAAAAATGGCCTTACTGGACAACTGGTGTAAATTTTCAGCCTGGGACTGAAAAGAACAAAGATTGTCACAGAGGAAAAAGAATTGTCCTGTGGAAACTGTTGTAGTTTAAGGCCTGGCGCTGCAGAAGATTTCAGGATGTAATGGAAAGTTAGCAAAAACCCCTCTCTGTTAGGATAGTAAAACCTTCTGTAATTAGCCAATAGCACTTAATTGTGACATGAGCAGATGGGAGTAACACAATGACCCGAGGTTATAAAAGGTCAAATTCTCCTGCAATAAACGCCATTGCTTCACCATCCATCGCATTGATGTCTTGTGGGTAGAGTGGTCTGAGTGGCCAAAGGGGGGGCCACCGTGCTGGCTTCTGAACTAGGCTGTTTGCCTTGCTTGAAAAAACATACAGGAAACAACCTTTCTCCCAAAAATGCACTTAAAGACCAGCAATCCTTGAGATGGCATCAAGAGTTGGAAAGCCTAAAAATACAGTCACCACCAGGAGCTAATTCATCAAATAAATAAGAGAAGTAAACAGCTTAAAATTATTTCTGCTCCTTCTGGAGCATGTGCCCGTAACTCACGCAGTCTGGGACAGGACTGGGATAAAGGATCTCTAAAGACAGTGAGTATGGGGATGATAATGCTGAAACACAGAAATACACAATTCTGTGTGGCCATTCCTCTGAGATGTAAATGATCTCTGATACCTTGATGTGAATCTGCATGTATGATTATGACATCCCAGTTGCTGCTGTAAGCTGCTCAGCCCATTCTTGCTGGCAATTGTGAGTTAAACTCTTTAAAATATTCTTTATTCTGGTACCTCTTCGGCATGAACCAAGTGTGAGCCGAGTTCTGTGCCTGAACAAAGAATCCATAGTGCAGGAGTCACTTTTGGTAGTTTCTATGATTTCTAGGGAAACATGGAAGGAGCAACAAACCCACTGGCCTTCCTGTAACCCAATAAAATAATTTTTTAGAACTTAAAAAAATTCTACTTGTCACTAGTTGTAGTAGAACTTAAAAAATGTTGCATATAATGAAAAAAAAAGTCTTAATCAGTCTTATCTCCTTTCATAAGAGCAGTGAAACAGAAGTTGTGTTGTAAAGGATATTTGCTGGATGGCTAAGGGTGACCAAAAGGGTGCAGAGCATCTCTGCAGAACCCACTCTGAAAGCCTTGGCAGGACTTTCCTTGTCATCTTTCAATATTCCTGCCTTTTTCCCATTTTTGAGCTCTGGCTGACAATTTATAGCTGTCCTTGACCTTAACCAACACCTTGAGCCTATTCCCCAAGCTTTGTCCTCCAGAAGGAGCTATAGAAGTGCAAGGTAATGGATCTTGTGACAGGGAATGGATGGCTTCAGGTCTGATATCCTAATTTTGAGTCTGGCACACAGTCCCTCAATAAATCCAAGGATTTAGGTATCCTTTATTTGTGGATCATGGGAATTGCATGTTCAGTGGACACAACCTCTGTTCTGTTATGAAGGTACATTTGCATCATTGTGTTTTGTTCCTGCTTAACATTTAACACAATATTTATTGTGTAAATATATATATCTCTATAGAGAGCTATAAAACCTTCCTGTGTAAATAAGACTGCATGTTTAACAGCTGAAAATGATCTAGGTCTAGCCAAGACACAGTGCCTCTCCTACATCTTTTAACTCTGATAATAAATTAATTACATTTATGCTGAAACACAACCTGTGCATTCAAACCAAGTAAACAAGTCCTATAAACCTCCTTCATTTTTTAACAAACAGCAAGAGAGAGAGAAAACAAAAAGTGCAAGATATTCTTCATGCACATACTATCAGTACTCTCTGACAAGGCTAACAGCAAATGGGACTAATTCCACAGCACCTGAAGACAAATATTGCCATTCACTCCACTCTGCACACACTGGATTTGCTTGATATATGAGTATTTTAATTGATTGCTGGAGCTCCATGTATTTGGTTATAAAGCCCTATACTTTACTCACTTGTATCTCTGCAGAAATACACCTGGCTTGCTCTGGGATGACAAATTCCTTTGTACCTCATCATAATATTTTTGTACCTCACTTGCTTCAATTAATATGCAGAGAAGACAAATAGATTAATTTATTTTCTTTAAATTCAGTAGCACCACTTCTCTGAGCAAGGGCTCAATTATATTTCTAGCTCTTGGAACAGGAAACCAGAAGTGTTTCGTAATAAACTTACCCTTGTATTTTGCAAAATCTTTTTTTAAAAAATAGAAGTCAACAATATATCTCTATAGATTAACTTTGTTCTGAACAGCATGTTATAAATTGTGCTGGGGTGTTTTTTGTTTTTGCTTGCTTTTTTAATTAACCACTTAATTTAGTATTTCAAGGAAGCACAGTCTATGGATAACAAGACTGTGGTGATTCCTTAACTGTAAATCTAGTTGTTTAGTAATAAATTTTTAATCTCTTGCATGTTTATTTAATATGGATTAATGTCTTATGTCTCATTGATCTTCACAGTCTTTATTGAAATAAATTCCACTGTAGAAAAGTAAGAAATCTACACATTAAACTAGTATATAATTTAAAGGGATAGACTCAAGAGCATGTGTTTATAGAATAAGAGAAATAATGTTTTTAAATAAATTATTATGCATCCTGATACTGCAGAGCCTACTGAGACAGAGCAGCAAATATAGAATAAAGAGAATATGATGTCTTCAGTGTTTATGTGGTCTGGTAAGCATTTTACAATTTAGGGAGTCTGTATGTTGAACTAAATATACCAATCTGCACAATGGGGTAAAATGTTCTTCTAACATTCAGTTTTTGCAGTGCAAGGGGACACCCATAAATTAACATTTTAAATGAGCACAGGAATTGGTTTAGCAGAAATGCAACACCAAGGCAGAGTGCACATGGATGCACAGAGGGCAAATAATTGTGCTTTCAACCACACGGTGTTACTTAAAGAGTTAAATAATTATGCTTGGTATTATTATACTTCCTTTAAAAACCCACTGATGTCCCCAGATGGGTTTCTGGGTCACTACTGATGGCAGGGACCTGTTGACAAGGGACAACCCCTTCAATCAAGCAGCCTCTCATGTCTGGTGCTGCTCTCAGTGCTCCTCTCTAGATTTTCAGGCTCCCACATTTCCGGAGAGATACTTCACTACAGAGAAATCCTGGTGCTTTCTTTGGAGAATAATTTTCAACCAGACCAGCAATCTACCAACCAAACCTCTGACTTCACAGCTGGTAGAGCTAACTTTGACTCTACTACACATCAGAACAACAGAAAAAAAGGAGGGTTTAGAGCCCAGATTTGAGATTTGCATCCAGCCACTCTGCAAAGGGCCTGTGGATTCAAAGGACTTCAGCACAGGCTTTACAGCATCACTGCCAAAACCCCCTCCCTGGGAGTACTTGCTTGCGCAAATTTAGTCTTTGCAGCCCTTTCCCTTTAAGGGCTTAGAATTTCTGGCTTTCAGTGAGTTTTGCAGATGGGTCTCCATTTGTCCTGATGGACACTTAGTGGGACACTTGTAGTTGGGTTCTTTTCCCCCTTGGACTGAGATTGATGAGAGAGAGGCAGTTTCTCTTGTTTGGACTTGGTTGTTTATTCTTCTTTTATCTATATTACATGTATACAGAGTACAAGGAGCTATGTGCACTAAGATAGGTGCAAAATGGCTAACAAAGAACTTTTTCAAGGTCTTTTATAATTCCATTTAACCAATTAACAGATGCCAAGTAAATTATTTTTCTTAGTGATCCAATGACTCAACAGTTGTGTGCTGCACCGTGGTATTCTCTATCCCATCACTTACTACTACCCAAAAACCTCTAAAAGAAGATGAAGAAGAAAGAAGAAAGAAGAAAACACCCTAAATCCTCCATCTTGTCTTTTGTTTTCTAAACTAGTTTAAACCTTAGACTTTAACCTTTTCACCCAGTGACTTAAGAAAACTCTAGTTTACACACTCACACTCTTAGTTTTTCTATTTAACAATTGTCTCCATAGTGTTATATGAAATTCAGTGTTTTCTTGGATGTCAGAGCCAGATATCAGAGATAAGGGCACACACTCTATGCCTCTGACTCCAACATCCACACACTCTTGGCATAATTTTGTGAATGCCATGGTTCCCCCAACTATACTGACAGCTGATTTTAAGACTGAAATGCAATACCTGCTACTACTACTAGGGAGACCTGCTCAGGAAAAACCTGATTTCTCTGAGGTGGTCATCTCCTGAACTCAGGGAAAGACAAATATTGACTTCTTTTACAGTGGGTTACATACACAGGCTTTAGTAGTTACTTAATTATCCACTTCTCTATGTGGGGGATAATGTGCAATAAACTGAATCACTGTTACCAAATAACATGTTCATTTTCTAAGGCAATGTTGGAGCATTTGCTCTTTAAGAAGCAATACATCTTGTGCCTACTGCACTCCAAAGTTGAAGGTCAGTCAGTTTATTAACCCCAAATGGCTTTATAACCTATTAAACATAAACCATATCAGAATTATTAATTAATAGTGCTGCATTATAGTGTGCTCTGTCCTCTTATGTCTTTCCAGAATTTGTCATTCCTCCTCCTCCCAAACCCAGTGGGGCTCTTTGTGGTAGTTCACAAATCTTCATCCCAATTAATAATTAATGCTCCCTCCATTTGATTTGTTTTTAAAGAGTTGACATTGGCAATGCAATCTGTTGTAAATGGAATTTCTTCCTTTCTTCCCTGACCCTGGGATGGACTCCCTGGGTGATTGACAGCTGTCATTCATCACCTGCATAGTGCAACAGGTACCAGCTCAGTTTCACAGACTTGTTTCAATGGCCAATTAATTATAATCTGATTGCAAGCAGCTCTATTATCAGTATTATCAGTGAAGTAAATGCTTCATCTGCTGACTAATTTACCTGGCATTCTCAGGTGTAAGTGACAGTGGCATCAAAATATTATCTGAAAGAATTATAGTATATTTTCAATTCTCATGGAAGCTGTGCATAAATTTTTCTGCAGAGCAAATTTGCAGGCATATCAGTCAGTGATCCCATAAAACTGAAATGTGCTACAACTGCCAAAGGATACCTGAGAAGCAATGAAGCACTAAAAAGCACAACTAAAAAAGTTATAGCATGTTTTGGTAACATTTTAGAGCATTTAAAGTATGGAAAATGTTCAAGCCACCTCTGGTGAATGGAGAAGTAATTTGGATTTATTTGTTTGTTTATTTTGCTTTGTTTTCTTTGGTTACTTTGAGTTTTTGGGTTTTTTGGGGGGGGGGGTTGTTCCGTTTTGTTTTTTTACTATCTGTAGTTTCAACATGCCTAATTTTACCTGTTCCCCCAAACAATCCAATCATATCAAGTCTATTTTCTGTAGCTCTTACCTAGTGAGATCCTGTGATAATGAAGTCCAGTACCTCAATACTGTTGTTTTACACTTTCATATTACATCATTTGTCACATGGTGCTGCTGATAAAAATATAATTGACCAAGGCTTTGCCTTTAGGGACAACACTTCAAATATAAGTTACTTAGACAGGTAAATGTTGCTTATTATTCTGTAGGTTACTGCGGCTATTCATTGCTGAGAAAAGTGGTCTATCATTCCACACTGTTTCATGCTAAGAAATCCCCATACCTAAAATACTCCTTTTATGTTTGAGACATTTGAGGGAGAGGTCTTCACCAAGCAGAGCTCTGATAGCAATTGCTGCTTTACTTCTCTTCTTTGAAATTAACTTGCAAAAAACCCAGTACTTAAAATTGGTCTTGTTTAGTGTTGCTAGGTTAGCTTAAAGTACCTTGGGAAATTCTGGGTAAAAGAGAACTAAAGGATTAAAAAACAAATCTCCATCTTTTCCAAAGGATCCTAGCATTTGTTCCAGTCCTGCTGAGCAGCCTGATTTCTTGGGCTTGGAGCAGGGCTTGCTGAATTATGCGAACTCCAAACAGTTTTCTTGGTGTCTTGAGGTTCCTTGAGATTCTCAAGCTCATCACTCTCCTTTTGAAGATACATCTCCATCCATCAGTCACAGGTCAGAGGCACAGCCTTTCTCTTTGCTTTACACTCCACTTTATTTTCCTCAACAATATCTAGGAAGTTAAAAAATAAATGGAAGAAATACTTACATTTTAGAATAGCTCTTTAGATGCACATGTGGAGTCATCATAAATCTCATTCCTAGTCTCAATTTACAGAGGAAGAACTTCCAAGTTTACTGAAGGAAGGGTATGGCATTCAGCTTTGCTGTCTTTCACTCTGATACAGTGCTTTTCCTGTAATCTCAGTTATGAGATTATCAGGTTCATGTTCTTCCTTAGGATTTGGTTGTTCTCTGGGTTTATTCTTTTCTATCAGTATTTATCCAATTATTATTTATATTAAAAAGAATGTATTTGGTATTATTTTTATTGCTTTATTTGTTTTCCTTTCTTGTTTCTGCCTTTATTTCATTTGATCTGTGGCTGAAGTCACTTCTTTTTCATAGAAGCATTGATTCTTTTGATTGATGATTTTTGTCATCCAAATATGCATGAATTACCAATCACTAATAACCTTTTTTTCTGTTTAGATTTCTCCCTGATATTGGTCAATTTTCCTGTAATTTTCCTCTGCTTTCTCTCAGCAGATGTTTCTGCCCTGCATTCAGACATAGACTACCTAAAATTTTATTTGATTACTCCTCATCTCTTATTATCTGAGATAGCCAGTTTGATGTATTTAGGTTCCCTGAAGATGTGTGTTCAATTCTGCCAGATTCATAGCAGTCATTTTTCCTTCTAAGATTCATAAATTCCATTCTGTAGAGTTCACAGAATCTGTTGCAGAGAAGGTTTAGTAAAACTTTCAGGAATCAAGTCCTGTCTGCTCTGTTCAATTACTGGAAGTAATATAATCTTTCTGTAGGATTTGAGATTTATTCCTGTGGCTTGATTTTTTTATCCTCAGCACTCTGGAGTTTGCTATCCAATTAGTTAGTCATTACCTACCTTTTCCAATAATCACCACATTTCAGCAGTGTTGTTTGGGGGAGAGCAGCTTGTTTGGGGCAGTTTGTAATGACAGTGCAAGGTCATGTGAGTAACTATAAAAACAATTTTCTGCTGTGATGCCCTTTATCACAGAATCATGGAATCACAGAATGGCTTTGAAAGGGATCTTAAAGGTCATTTTTCTCTATCCCCAGCCATGGTAGGAACACCTTTCATTGTCCCATGCTGCTCCAGCCCCAATGTCCAACCTGGCCTTGGGCACTGCCAGGGATCCAGGGGCAGCCCCAGCTGCTCTGGGCACCCTGTGCCAGGGCCTGCCCACCCTGCCAGGGAACAATTCCTGCCCTGCCCAATATCCCATCCAGCCCTGCCCTCTGGCCATTCCCCTGTGTCCTGTAATAACCATTTTTAATGATTTATGCTTATTCACAGTATTATTTGTTTTTAACTTATACTGCAACTAGCAAATTAAAAGTAATTTTTGATCACTCATTATCATTAAATTCCTGTGCTGATCATATTTGCCTTGGGTATCTGAAGGTGGAAGAATTGTGTGGTAGCAGGGAATATCTTATATGGCCCGGCTGAGGTCAGTAATTAACCCTACTTTCCCCTCTGTCACTACTGCAGTGGTATTTAAACTGTGCTACCACGAAGTCTTAATAAAGACAGCCCAGAAACATTGCATGACAGTTCAGTGTTTTAATGATACACACAAAAACAATGCCACTGATTAGATCCTTTGCTAATTATCTTGGTTATATTTCAACAAAACAAACAGACTTATTTACAAGTAGCATTGCTTTTTAAGATGCCACTTATAGCTTAATTCCTACAGAACAGAACAAAAGGTTTTGGAACATCATTTTACACACTTTCAGGAACAAAACTCAAGTAATTGTGTAAGAATGTTGGAGGACTTCACAAAAAATTTCCCTCCTCTTTTTCCATAATTTGCTTATACTTTATTTCTAATAATTATACCAAAGTTATGTCAGAAGTGCTATGATGTGGTATCGTTTTTGCAGTACCTCCATAACTGCTGGATTAAAGCTCTCTGAAGGATTTTCACTTTTAAGCCTACAGCTTGATTTTACTTTATAGTGCCCCATGTTGCCTTGATTTGGATTCAGACTTCATTTATCTTTTCTAGGAGAGGATTTGTATGTCCTTTTAAGAGGTAGGAACTGTGGTTATTTCACGAATGGAGAGAGGTTAATGTGTAGCACATAATTCTCAAATAACTCTGGAAAACCCAATGGAAGGCGAAGGAGAAACTGTAAGAACAGAGGCAGAAGCCCACGTCTGATTATCACAGAATCATGGAATATCCTGAGCTGGAATGGAACTGCAAGGATCATGGATGCAGCTCCTGTCCCTGCCCAGACCCCCCAGCAATCCCCCTGGGCATCCCTGGCAGCGCTGGCCAAGTGCTCCTGGAGCTCTGGCAGCCTCGGGGCCGTGCCCATTCCCTGGGGAGCCTGGGCAGTGCCAGCACCTCTGGGGGAAGCAGAACCTTTCCCTGCTCTGCAGCCTGAGCCTGCCCTGGCCCAGCTCCAGCTACTCCCTGGGTGCTGTCCCTGGCGCAGAGCAGAGCTCAGAGTAGCCCAGTGCAGTCACTCCTTGGGTGGCCCCTCCAAGCCCTTCACTATCTTCATGGCCTCCTTTGGAAACTCTCTAATGGTCTTTATTTTAGCTCATGATGTCCAGAGCTGCCCCAGCACTCAGCGTGAGGCATTGAATAGAAACAAAATCAAGAAACACCTACCTGTTGGAGTCTGAAACACAGAGTGTGTTCACTTGTCTCTGATGCCTGACTCTAAGATTCAGGAGAACACTGAATTTCATATAACATGAAATTTATGAGCATATTTTCATAGTGATACATGAAAACAACTGTTAAAGTTAGATAGAAAAGCTAAAAGTGCGAGTGTGTAGATTAGAGTGTTTTCTTAAGTCACTGAGTGAAAAAGTTATTTTAGCGTTTAAGCTAGTTTAGAAGGCAGAAGACAAGATGGAAGATTTAGAATGTTTCTTTTCCTTCTTCTTTCTTCTTCATTTTCTTCTTCTAGAGGTTTTTGGATAATAGTAGGTGATTGGATAGAAAATGCTGCAATGCAGTACACAGGTGATGGGTCATTGGGTCATTAAGAAAAATAATATACATGTCTATAGTTAACTGCATAAGAATAAGTTTAAAGGTAAAATAACTATGTAGTTCAGGGCCATTTTGAGCCATCAGAGCTGAAATGAGCCACAAAGGTTGTGGCAAGCTGAACTTGAGCAAAAGTCTGGAAAAGACCTGCCAAGTTTTGTGATAACATTCTAATAACCACAAGAAACACGATCCTAACAAGCTTTGACATTTTCTTCTGACCCGGAGAACTGAGATAAGCAGAACTCCCCATGAGGGAGTATCCAGAAGGAGCTCAGCACAAAGAAGCTGAGAAATCCAGGAGTGAAGTGCAGAAGAAGCACAGCAGCAGAATCAAGAGAAAAAAGAAAGATAATTTTTAAAAGTTATATGTACCCATCTCTCTGATACATGCATACATACTTTGCTGCTTTTGTCCTTGCCCAGTTGCTCAGCAGTTATCTTTAATATGACATGCAGTCCTCTGTTCTTAACCGAACCTAATATGCTCCAGTCACGCCTTTCAAATTCCTTTGCTAGCAAAGGCTTTGACCCAAAAATTCTCTCCCAGGAGAAAATGCTGCTCAGATGCTGCTTCGCTTACATCCCAGATCTCAGCTGGAGCAGTTGGGATAGAAATATCTCACAAGTGCTTCTCTCCCTGGTGTAGCAGAAGGAGACAATATTAAACTGCTGGGAAGTAATCCAAGTATTATGAACACTGGATAATTGCATGACTCATAGGAGACCAAGGAATGTCCACTTCATTAAAAAAATCCAAACCTCTCCAGATTGGCAAAACACCCTTTGGGTTTTACCTGCAGGGTTTTGTTGTGCAAGTATGTGTCTGAGGGGTTTATTCCTATTTTTCCACTATTTTAGATCTTTCTTCATTAATCATTCACTGTGGTGGTGCGTTTTTAATAAGTTTGAGATTTGTTGCACAAATGGTTTGTTCTGTTTTCCCCTTCTGACATTGGTTTCTTCCAAGTTGTACCCTCCTCCCTACTGCCATCAATCATTGTACCCCAACCCCTTTTTTCCAGTGCCTTCCCTGTCAGTCATTGTGACCCTACCTCTTTATCCAGGTCCCTCCCTGTCTGTCTTGCTTAGCACCAACCCTTTGTTCTAGAATCCTCCCTGTCAATCATATTGTATTTGACGTTCCATTGGATTTTGTTAACTGTTCCTGCCCCCCAAGCTTTCCCATTGATTTATGTATTGTAGGCTCCATCTTAAAGTCCTCCCATAAGGCTTCCCTATTGGTTCATTATTTGTATCCTCCTATTACTCCTCCCCTGTATATAAGATGTTGCATTGCATACTTCTGTCTTTTGTCCCTGGCTCCTTTGGAGACTTAACCCATCTTCAAAACCCATACAAATGATCTCCCCTCATTCTTGCCTCCACACTGCGCCTGACCAGCCAAAAGTGCCATAGAACTTTGCTCTAAGCCACACCTCGGGTCAGCCACACTTGGGTCTAGCTGGGTCCGGCACTGCGTCAATTCACAGTGTGATGTTTGTAATGGAAATAAATACTGAAACATTACAAAGCTTTTATCTGTGCAAAAGGCAGGTGTGTCGCCTTTCTAGGGTTTGTTAGTCAAGATCAGGAGCTGAGGAAATCTCCACTATTGTCTTTCACTGTTGTTCTCTTATTTTCTGTGCTTCGTAGCCTTCCCACAAATTGTACAAGGCTGTGTTAATAAAAATAGATCTGTTTTTTAATAAGCAGTGATAAAAACAGGGCCGGGAGACCTTCTCCTCCTGTTTTAAAGCCTTTATTAAAATCGGCTTGGGGTGGCGGCCCGACGGGTCACACGCACACCGCTGTCGCTCCCTGAAGCGGCTCGGAGGAGGAACAATGCGGCTCTCCCTACGGGGTGCAATGTAGGAAAAGCCGGGATCTTCGTTCTCGCGGATAAACATGGAGTCCTCTGTGGCTCGACAGTCCAGGGGTGTCATCCCTAGCAAGTCTCTTCGCGGTCATGGCGAGGAAAGCGGAGTTGGTGGGTAGTGTCCCTTGATCCCGACCTTAGGGCATCGCTCTCAGTTTCTTTATTCAGTGTTCCGATACCTCATAGATCGGGTTTTTTGTCCAAGGTGGTGTTTTTCGGTAGCTGATTTGCATAAGCCCCGATCGCCACCTTGGGAAATCCTCCTCCCCGGCCGCCGTTTCGGGAAGTCTCCGGTCGCCATGTTGGGAAGTCTCTTAACTCTGGTTGCCGTGCCGGGAAGCCTCCGACTCCGATCCCCGTGCCGGGAAATCTCGAACTCCGGCTGCCGGGCCGGGAAGCCTCTGACTACGGTCGTCGTGTTGGGAGGTCTTGAACCCCGGCTGCCCTGTCGGGCTGTCGTATCGGGAGATCTCCGACTCCGGCCGTCATGCCGGAAAGTCTCTAACCCCGGCTGCTGCATCTGGAAGTTTCTAATAGGAGCAACAAGGAATGGTTTGGCATGGAACTCAGAATCGGTATGCTTTGTAACCTGGAATAGAGGCTGGAAAGAACACGTGCAAAACCTGGCCGGCGGCTCCGGTCGCCGGGGCGTCCCCGACCCCGGGCGCGGCCGGACAGGAGTAACGAGGAACGGCTCGGCACGGGCCCAGATCCGGACCGTCTCAGAACCTGGAACAGAGGCTGGAGAGAACACTTGGAAATATGGACTGCAGGTAGGGCTTATTTATATCAATTAGTGGAGTCGGCAATTTTGTGGTGAACAGACGAGACCTCTGTCCAGCAGATGAGATCTTGCAAGAATTAAAATTCTGATACGAAAATATAGGTCATTGTTTTGGCAGCTCAATACTTCCTCCAAGTACTTACAGTAAGAAGGTGCAGAAACTGAAATGCTAAGAATTGTATGATCATAGAGGTGCAGGATTCTGTTCTCTTTCCAGGATCGCTCTCATTAGCCAGTAAAAATCTGAACATGCAAAAAAGATACATACACAGATAATATTGTTCATGGTCACCCTAAAATCAGAGCTGATTAAATTCTGAACTCTCAAGTTTCACCACAAGGAAGGATCACAGTAGAGTCTGGGAAGCTTTTCTGAAAATCACCAGGACTATGGACAGGGAAGAAGGGATTTTGCTCTTCAAGACTGAGCATTTTTCATTAATAGTCAGAAGCGTTTATACTAAAACGAACTGAATCTGGTTATACACCAAGTTGCAACTGATTAGTTTTCCAATTTGGAGTGTTACCTGATGTTCTAAATCCCACTGATGTTAACAGAAAATGAGAACAGATTGCTAAAAGCATTGTATTCAATTGAAAAATAATTCAAACTACAAGCAGGAAGAGAAAAAATATTTTCATACGGAAATTGCATAAAACGCAATAAAATTATTATAGCAGATAGCAACCATAAAGTTTTTCCTTTACAAAGGGCTTTTTTGATATGTATATATGTGGATGTTTCCTGATGTTCCTGAGTTGTATCCTCCCCAGTGCTGCCCATCATTGTGACCCAACCCCTTATTCCAGTACCTTCCCTATCCGTCATTGTAAACCTTGCCCCTGGTTCTGGATCCTTCCCTGTCAATCCCCTGTTATCCTAGCCCACTGCGATACCTTCCTTTTGGAAATCCCTAACTCTCCAAGACCCATTGGTTTATGCAAGTTGTTCACTCCCCCTGTATGGCCTCATTGGTTCCTATATTGTAAATCCCAACTTGTGCTCCTCCCCTCTTATGTTCCTGGTTGGTTAAGATTTTGTTCCCACCCCCTGAAACCTCCATGTATTTAATCCTTTGCACAGAGGTGCTCTGGGCTTCTCTGTCCCTGACTTCTTCAGCCTCAATGAACCTTCTCTGCTGGAACCTCGTACAGAGAGCCTCCTCCTTCTCCTTTACCTGATCCCTTATGTTGGTGAGTGATCCTGCACCATAGAGCAAGTGGCACTAAAGGTTCTGTCTTTAGTAATTCCCATACTGAGGCAGTTCCCCCCGCCTGGCATGACACTGGTGTCATACTTTGAGCTAGCCCAGGCTTCAGTGAACTACCTCACAGGAGATGGTACAAGCTCATATAGATGCCAAAAGCAGCTGAAGATTTGTTACAGAACATTTAAGTTTTTCAGCCAATAGCATATTGCTAAAGCTTAGAGACAATTGTTCTATCCAATTACTAGAAACACATACAATTTCTTCAAACAATGCTTGCTTGTTTGTTTTTTATTAGCAATGCATAATACTCTATTATTAAGCATAAAACCTTCTAGTATCTTGGTAAGCATATTCTTCTGCAGTCTTAAGGTTTATGTTAGCCAAGCCTAAAAACTCTTCTTTCATGTCCTTTCATATTGTATTATTGTATCTTTAACTTTGAGGCCTTGCAGCTGCAACTAGCTGCTAGCTCTAAGTTCTCTGCTTTTTCTTTTCTGAGGCCTATTTTCACAGCTTCTGAAAGTCTTCTTATTTTTACTGTTACTCACATGAACTAATTAGGAGACTGCCTGGTTTTAGCATCCTTTGATTTTTCCAGCTGGGCTGATGAGGTCCCAGTCAGGGTTGTGTCAGCAAAGAGTAGTCTTTTCTCGGAGGCTGCAGTGATGACCTGTGTATTGTGCTTTTCTAACTGCACTGGTGCATCTTTTGTGTTGACTTCCTCATCCAGGTAAGAGTGGCAAAAATAGAAATGATAAATATATCTAAATGAAAGGGCAGTGATCTGGGAGTTTTCAAATTGAATCTTTGTCTGAATTTAGAATAGATGCCACAATTATTTTTTTTTATGTTTTTGTATCGGAAGTTTCCTAAACTAAAGAAAGGTATTTTTATTTCCAGGTGAGAGTAAATTTTGAAGTGTGAACATGCTTAGAAAAATGGAAATATTCAGTTTTTACTCATTCAACTCTTGGTTTCCCATCCCACAGACTATGTCAAGTATTAGGCATTGATGTGAAGCATTGATGATTTCTTTTTCTAACATTCACTTGGGCCTATTTTATCTCCTTTTTGCTTCTGACATGTTCAAATCCATAGAATTCTATAAAGCCTTCTGGTTTAGGGAAAGGACAGGGAGCAGACAGTAGAAAAGGGCAAAGAAAACGCAGCTTTGTGATTTTTGAATGTTAATATGAGTTTTGAATGTCCTCTTGAAAACTAGTGTCCTGTGCACCCCTACCCGAGTGTGGATGAGGGGGGCTGGGACTGCACGCTCAGCCTTTGCTGAGCTGGTGCAGGGTGACTCTGAAGGGCCTCAGTCCTGGCAGGTGCCTTGGAGTTCTGCCCAAATTCCTGGCTAAGTTGCAGCCACAGCAATCGCCCTGGTTGGATGGGGATGGCTTGCTGCTCTCAGCAGCTTCTTGATGCATCAGCTCCTCCTGATGTGAGCCAAGGGTCACCTTCCCTGCTGTTGCTGTCTTCCTCAAGAACTACCCAGAGCGATAAGGCATTTTTCCACTTTTTTGTCCTTTCTTGAAAAATGTGGGTGTAACGTGGACAGAAGAGATGTTAGTCAAGCAAAACCCTCCATGGTCTGTAGGTGAAGTGAATAAAGTGATTACCAGGGTGCAGCTTCCTATGGGCTCAGTATTCTTGGAGACTTCTACTGAGTGCCTCTGCCCAACCACTGTTTGGGAAAGGATGTTGGATATAGAAGAACTGCTGGATTAAGCCAGTAGGTTTATTTTCAGGGTCACTGGAGCCCTTTTGTGATAAGATGGTTATGTTTTGTTGAATCAGGACCCTTGCTGGAAAAAAAAAAAAAAAAGGGTGTGAGAATTTGGCAAACATGAAAAACCCAAAGTATTTTAAAATTAAAAACAAAAAAAAAAAGATTTTCAACAATCTCTATCTTGAATGTATTCATATCAAGCCATTTATACTCATGTTCTACACTGAGATAGTCACAAGCGACAAACATGCACCTTGGCCTGCACTTTTGGGACTCTTCTTCTAAATAAAGCTTATCATTCCTTGGCTAAATTACCAAAGAATCTATATCTGTCTGTGTGAGAAACTTTTCCCTTACAGCTGTTTCCTAGCTGAGCACAGTGCATGCTGAACTGTAGCAGTTTATCAAAGAGCAAATATGTCATGTGGCTGAAAAAGGATTGACAGACAGGACTTGGGTTAATTTACTGTAACCTTCCTTAAAAAGTTGTGTTGGGGAAGCAAAAAGTCAGTATCACACGGCTGACCTTTGCCAGGAAAATAATAATCTTTACCCAGCTTGGTTTGTTAGTACAAGTATATCAACCCAACTGCTCTCAAAAATGTCAGCATCCAAAATAGGCAGCAACATGCTGCACATCTGAAACACTCCAAATGAGGAGAGGCTCTTCCTGAGGACACTAAGGAAACCAAGGGCTGAAGATGCATCCATACGGAGACAAATTTAATAGGCATCCATAGGGATTCCTTGCAGTCCAACCTCACATAGTTGGTTATTTAAATAGTTCTTAAATAATTCCAATAATTGGCTTCCCCCAAGACAGATAAGGTATTTTAAAATTAACAAGTCAGAAAGAAGACTGGTCAGGACCACCCTTTCCAGATAAACAAATTAGTAAGGGAATGAAGATACTTGTTTTGAGCAGAAACAACATTGTTTTGTTTGTTGTTTTGTTTTTTGTTCTTTTGGGTAGTGCCATACATGGGATATCACAGAATTAGAGAATCATGGAATGGTTTGAGTTGGAAGGGACCTTAAACCCCGTCCAGTGCCACCCCCTGCCATGGTAGGGACACCTTCCACTGTCCCAGGCTGCTCCAAGCCCCAATGTTCAACCTGGCCTTGGGATCCTGGCCAGGGATCCAGGGGCAGCCCCAGCTGCTCTGGGCACCCTGTGCCGGGGCCTGCCCACCTGCAGCAATTCCTTCCCAGTATCTGACCTGAATTTAGTTTGAACCCATTCCCCCTTGTCCTGTCATTGCAGTGACGCAGTGCCTGGACTAATCCACCGGCTAGCCTGTCCTGGCCTGCGCTAGGTGTGGCCTCTCTCAGGCTATGAATAGGCTCAAGTAGAGGCAAAGCAGGTCTGCTAAGCTCAGCAGCAGTAAGTCTACTTTTCAAGGCACTTTTGTGGTCAGCATCAAGGTTTGGGGCAAAGACGAGGCAAGGGTCTTTTGTGTGGGTTTCCAAAGAAGTTTACTCTCTGGAAGGGTTCAGTGACAAAAGGCAAAAGATACAAAGGTACAGTAACTTAAATAAAAAGGGAGGAGCAAAGGGAGGGTACAAATCATCAACCAATAGGGAAGACTTAGGGGAGGAATTCAAGGCGGGGTTCATAAAACATGGACCAATGGGGAAGCCTGAGGGGAGGGAACAGTTTGGTTAATCCAATGGTGTTGTAATGCATTTAGAAAAATGGTATA
This sequence comes from Pseudopodoces humilis, assembly GCF_049639895.1. Classification (NCBI taxonomy): domain Eukaryota; kingdom Metazoa; phylum Chordata; class Aves; order Passeriformes; family Paridae; genus Pseudopodoces; species Pseudopodoces humilis. Next base: position 20,280,231 of record NC_142213.1, on the reverse strand, counting down.
ACCTAAGATGTACCCCTGAAATATAGAATGTTAGCTTCCCCCCTTATCTCTTCCTCCTCAGTTTTCCTTATTGGCTGTGTGAATGTAATCCTTCCCCTTCCTCTGACTTTGAAAAGGAGCTCATTATCAATTTTCTTCCTCTTTCCCCACATGATCCCTGGAATAAAGCTGGAATACCATCTCAGCAAGGGAGAGAGCCTCGCTTTAGTCCCTCTGGTCCATGCTATATCTTCCCTGCCTCCCTGGCTACTGTGGGGTGGACGGTGGCAATAGAGAGGCAGGGAACATATAGAAAATATAGCACAATGGGACATCAAATATCAGATGATTGACAGGGAAGATTCTAGAACAAAGGGTAGGTACCAAGTAAACTGACAGGGAAGGATCTGGATAAAGGGGTAGGGTTACTATTACTGGAAGAAGGGGTTGGGATGCAATGATTGATGGTACATGGTACTTGGACCAACAACGCAACAGGGGGGTAACCAAGCAAACCATGTGTATAAGAAATTCAAACTTATTGACAAAAAAAAACCACCACAACACTGCAGTTCCTGAGGAATTGGCTCTCTCTGGGGTCCCTGAAGCACCTCAGACCCTGGAAGGAGCTGTGAGCTCTCAATACAATCTTCTCCTCTCCAGGCTGAGCAGCCCCTGCTCTTCCAGCTTGGCTCCACAGGCGAGGTGCTCCAGTCCCCTCAGCAACTTGGTGCCCCTCGCAGTCAAAGCTGATTAAATTGTTGAACAGAAATTTCTCAGCTGAGATATAAATAGCAGCCACTATGAAAGTGGTATTATCTACTGTCTGAGAAATAGTTCAGTCCCAGGATTATTTTTCCTTTCTTACCAGGAAAAAAACCTGAAGAACTGTAGATAGATTGTTATGCAAATATAGTTAATTTGCTGTGCTGTGGGTGTGTATACCTGAATGTTTTGGCTTCTCAGGCAGGCACAACCCACTATCTCCCACGGCTCAGGTGGAAGGCAGGTCTTGGATGTGCACACCCTGTTCCTTGCTGGATCCCTGCTCTCTGGACAATGTCTCCTGCACACAAAGTGTAGACAGTGCTACCAGCTATGCAAGGTGGCATCCCAAAGAACACAGTTCTGCTTAAAAATCATAAAATAAAGCTCTCAGGAACATCTTAACACTGTGGTCAATAGAGATCTTTTGATCCAGGATCAGCAGACCAGATTTATACTGCATTAAAGTTTTATTAGAACATATCCATATTGGAATATATCAAATAGAATTCTCTATGAGCTGCTTCATAAGAAGACAGAATATTTGAAAATGTTGTGGCTTGTTACTATTCCAAAGTTAGGGGAAGCTGTTCTACAAGTGTCACTGTGCTGAACATTGCCATCAGGGGATTTGTGGTTTAAGTTTGTTTGGGTTTTTTTGGAAGAATGGCTTTTTTTGGGATGTTTTGTTTGTTGTTTTGTTTTTCTTGCGGGAATATGCTGCTTTACTTTAGGAAAAAGATGTGAGGGGGAGGAGGTTGTTCCTTCCCTCCAGAAGCTCCTGAGCATGTTTACTGTAGCAAAGGGATACAGATCCCATTATGGATTTGAGAATTGTGAGAAGCCAGGATGCCACACAGGAGGTGAAAGGTTTCCCTGAGGACCAGAGGAGAATGCACAGGGCTTACTTTTGTTCCTGGTTTTGGACTGGAAAAAAATGAAACCTAAAAAGGACAGACATTCAAGCTCGCCGTGGACAGAGGAGATTGGTATATGAAGCCTTGGTATTCCTTTTGGCATCTTTGTTTTCTGTCACATTTTTATTATAATAAAAAGCCAAAAGATTGATTTCTTAAGTTGAAGGCCCCGAAATTTGAGTCTTTTGTACTGTAGCAATGCTTGAAGATCAAGGCAGATCACAGAGCTCTGCCCACCCTGGGTCATGGTCACCAGTGTGTAAAAAGTCAGGCTGGGCAATGGCCACAAAGGAAGTTTCTTCTGTAAAGTTAGGAGGAAAATCAGGTTTTTTCCCTGAAAACGTTTCCACCAAAAGAAGGAACAAATCAGAATATTAATTAGTACATGTGGTCTATATGTGAATTTGAAGAAGGTAAAAATAGTTCCAAGTGTTTCTCTGTCTGCACTTTTTCTTCCAAACAGCTACTTCTCCTTTTGATTTCCCATTATTCTCGTAGTTCTGGGATGGAAGGATTGAATTGAAAGATGTCAGCACTGGGGGGAAAAAATTGTAAGTATGTGTCAGTTCAAAGTTCTCCAGGTGACTGCTGACTTCCATTTGTAAATGATTGCATATTCTTTTCTCATGCAATCTGGGGAGAACTGAAATGCCTCTTGTGAAGGCTGTTCTTGGTGCAGAATGGAAACATCTGTCCCAGAAAAGACCTTATATAAAGCTCTTACACACAGCTCCAGCAAAGACAGACAGTCATGAACTTCCACAGGTGCTTCTTCCTGTCCAGTCCTTCCTTCTTCTCCAGAAAAAAAAAATCCAAACAAATGAAATGATAAACCTGCATTGGGATTTCAGCATTAAATTGGCAGAGGATATAAATGCAGGTTTTTCTCTGTGTTTTTCTGTGGAGGGAGGCCAGTCCTCCTAAAGGCTTCTGCTTTGGAGGTCTGTTCCCTAAGATAGAACAAAACTACTTAGTCATGATGACTAAGCTGTGGACCCTTCCTGCTTTTGGGACCCCATGTTATCTCCTTGTAAACTATTGGTCATTTTACCCCAGTCTTAAACCATTGGTCCTTTTCCCAATTCTCCCCTTCCTTATAGAAACCCCAGTTTGCCCAGTTCAGTCGATGTGACTGTCACTGCCCCCCTTTGCTGAAGCCTGCCAATAAAGGACTCTGTGGAACGCTACACGGCCTCCTGTCTCTTGTCTATGTGTCAGTTGCAGTAACCCATAAGTGAGCTGAGCTGAGCTGATCAGAGCTGCATCATGTCTAAAAGAGCTGATCACATGAAGCCTCAGACCATGCTCCTAAGGGTTACGCCTGGCTTGAAACTGCCCGAGACCCCTGGATGGGGCATTCCTTGTGGGACCCCTATCCAGGAAGTTGGCAGCGGCTGGGGGTGGACAGACCGCTGGAACCAGCCCCGACATTTTTCTGTGCTTAGTAAAGAGGTAGATGTGTGCTGCTGAAAAGTTTAGGTTAGAACTTAAACTTTGTGATTTTACCTAGGCAGCCTTAACTTCAATGTGTTTTAATTTATTTTTGGAACAAAATAAGATGCTAAAAGCACATAAATGAGCAGATGGGAACAAGCTAATGTTGATTTCTAATTAAATCAAATGAACTTACAAGAACTGTAAGGGCAGAATATTTCTCCTCAGGAAAGCACATGAACCCTTTTGGTAATCCAACTGTGTTTGTGTGTGCATGTAGATACTGTAAAGCATAAAAAAAATCTCTTTTTTTGAGAGCTATTTTTTTATTAGAGCTGGTCATCTCACAACCATGGATGGGGGACTGTGAGAATAAATAAAGGTAACCATGGTGCCTTTAATTTATCAGTGTGGCACACAATGGAAAATACTGCAACTGCCTGGGTTAGTGCATTAGAGTAAAGATGGAATAATTTAAAGAGTTAAATTCATCAAAACATTTTGTATCCTGTTTGTTCTAACATAATTATTATGTTAATTTTGGTATGCTTTGCATATTAATCTGAGTACATCCTAAGATACTAATGACCAGCGTGTCAGCTTTTTATTAAACAGGAAATAAACACGCTGCAGCAGCTAATTAGTTTGTTATTCATACCAAAGAAAATGAGACTGTTCCTCTGCTTTCTAATTTAATGTGTTTGCACTATTTGACAAATTGACATTCTTTGAATCAAGCAAGCGGGGGAAACAGAGGCTGCAGCTCCACTGGAAAGACTTGTGGTTGGAATATATTATATGAATATGCAGCAGTAATAATGACTAAGTAATAAGGCATCAATGCCTTTCTGATCCTTGGAGATGTTGTCAGCTCAGAAGCTTTTCCATGTACTTTGAGCTCTGCTCCTAAATCCTTCCTTCCTCTGGTTAATGGTGTTCCAATCTGATGGATGTGTGGTTAATGATGAAGTTTTTGGAGACACACTTTGCCCTTGTCCCCTGCTGTTGCCCTGGGATCACCGATCAACCCCTCACACACCTGAGGAAGCTTTAAGCTCCATTGTCTTTTGAGCCTTGATATCTTGCAGTCCAAAATCCATTTACTGTCCCTAGATAATGAAAGCTGATAAAATACCATGTTTAGTTATTGATGACATCATTTTGCTGGGTGAAGTGAGAGACTGAATCACTTCTGTGAGAAACAACGCTCACTTTAAAATTTCAAAGGTTTATTAAACCTTAACAAAATACACCAGAAGGACTGAATAAGGAGACACAGCGCTGGGAGTATATGACCATCTACCATGTGCTCCTCTACAAAATGTCTGCTCCCCTTTTTCTACCCCTGGGGGCTGCATCAAGCAACCCTGGCCCCTCATGAAGTCTGCCAGTTAAGTATTCTTTGCTGTCCATTGGTGCAGACTATTTTCTTGCCACTTGGTTGCAGGTTAGGTGTTGCTCTGCCATGCCCCCTAGTAAACAAGCCTGCTCTTCTCCCAAATGCTCTGACTACAGAGGCCGTCCAGTGGCAACAATACAAAAGGGGAGGGGAAAGAGGACGATGGGGAGAACTAATCACAATAACATAACTATACATCAATAAAATTTCTCTTAACATACACATAATTCATCCCTTAATTGAGAGAGCCAATCATCACTTTACCCATCTATAACACTTCTTTATATCAGATATTGCACAAAAGTTGAGGAAGTGCCCAAGGCCAGGTGGGATGGAGCCTGGGGTAACCTCCAGTTGAAGGTGTCTGTGCCTGTGACAGGGCATGAAATTAAATGATCTTTAAGGTGTCTTCCAACACAAACAATTCAAGGATGCCATGATTCTCTAACTGGCAGACTCCTCACCGTGTGATAAACGTCCCTTTGTGGTGACAAAGGCAATGCTGTACACTTAAAGCTACAAAGGGTGATCAGAATCAACCACAGAATACCCAAACCCATGCATGAGACACCAAGTTTCGGGGTGAGAGGGAGGTAATGAGCTCATTTGGGTGGAAATCAGCTTATTACTGTGCCAGCTTGTAATAGACTGTCAGTCCTTGCCAACGAACAGTCCCTGGCTTCCTACCCACAGCCTGTAGCCCCCACTGCAAACCCAGACTGGTGTCACTGTCACCTGCACCCAGCACTGCAAACAGGGGTGATGAGCAGCCATCCAAAACCACAGCAGCGCATAAAGATAAAAACACTGTAAATGTTTGGTTTCTTAAGCCGTGTAACACTTGGGAGGGATCCTGGTCGGAAGGAATGCAGGATTGAATGACACAGAACTGCTGAAGAAGTTGGAGAAAGCAGTGTTCTGTAATACAGATAAAGAAGTAAATAAGTAAAGGAAAAGGCTGTGAAGAACTGCAACAATCATGGGTTAAGATCAATACTGAAAAGAGGGCTCATGCAAAACATTCATGACCAAAGTATGTGAGAGTCCTTGCTCTGTCCAGAACTCACTAAACCCTGAGAAGAGTGATTTAACTATGATCAGCATATGAGAGTTATTTCTGTATTTCTAGCAACATTAATGGCATGAAAACAATGAAGTTTAGGTCTGATATTTCAATAGATACAGCTACATGTCTACAAAGAAATCCAAGCAAGGTATATTTTCATAGTTCAACTAAACTTTATTACATAGATTAATGGATTCTCTGGTATTCAGGGTGTTGGGAACCTGTGCTGCAATTCTAGTCCACCCAGGCTCACAAATATTTAAAACAGTAAATGTAGCACCATACATTCACCTGTCAGTTGAATTTGATAAAAATCAAATGAACTTCTGAGCACTGTTTCTGTCTGAAAATTTTAGAATATCAGATTTGTCATGATAAAGCATTTTTCTCTGTTTCTTAACAATAACATAAATACAGGAATTAAATAGAATTACTCCCACAGCTGACACAGGAGACTGTAACTGAGGGTTATTGAAGCAGACTTCTGAGAGACTGATGGCTGAGGAACAGCATGAAAGCATCACTGAAGGCACTAAACACAGCTGGGTCTGTTGGTTCATGGTGAATATGGTTATTTTCCACTCCATGGCCACCAATTTTAAGAATTTAAATGTCACCTCATTAGTCTGGAAAAGTTTAATTTTCATAGCACATTACGCAGTTCATAGCACATAGTTCTGGAATCACCAGTTTCCACCTGTGAGCAGCAGCATTCCCATCTCTGCCTGCTGCCAGGACCACAAAAGTTTTGTCCTGATCATTTCTTGCTCATCCTTATTAACAAATAGGTTGGACTTGATAATCCCAAAGGTCTTTTCTAACCCAGCTGATTATGTGAAATAATAATCAGGAGACTAAACAAACAAAAAAAGCTTTTTGATTCAATGACTTTTTGCTATTATTTTTCTCATTGTATGTTTTTAGTATATGATTATATTAATTAAAATCTCTGTTGAACACTACAATTGTTTACCAACACATGAGTCTAAATGGAATTTGGGGTGGTAACTCCTTCCTGGTTTTCTGTGCTTGGAGAGCTTCTCCTATCAAGACTAATGGCTCGATCCATCATTTCCCAGGTCTCAAAGCATAAGCTGGAAATGTGGTTTAGTAAATACAAGGTTTTTCTGCCATCAGCCACTAGAAAAGCATCCCCAAAGGAAGAGATGTTAACGAACATTTTCCAGTGGATCTTTGCAGCTCATTGAGTTGCATGACAGAGACTGTCTTTGGGGAGGGAGGGGGAGAAGACACGGAAAACAGTATTTAAAATAACCTTATTTATGATTATTCTGTTTCTATGGCCCACTCAAAAGTATCATGGACAGTTAAACTAAGTATAGTATTACATTGTCAGAGAATCAAACTGATTAAGAAAGAATATTGATGTTAAACCCTTACCTATGTTGTGATTATGAGATAACATGGTAGTGATATAATAAAAAATTAGTAATTATTGCAGTCTCAGCTGTGAAAGGATCAGGAGATATGCCCTGAACCACAACCTCCTACTGTTGGTTCTTTCCTTCCTTTCATCATCAATCCCCAATGGACTCATGGGCCAATTAGTGAGAGCAATAGCAGATATATGACTTTTTTGAATATGTCGGTTATTCCAAATAAAAGAACAAATAGATTAAAAAAATCCAGAACGGCAGAACTGTGTGCTAAAGGTTCTGAAGCTATTTTAGAGTTACTGTATAGAAATTAGATAGTATATTAAATGCACAGTGACGGTACCTGGAGGCTCTCAAGGGTGGTGGCTACTTTATTTATATGTGCCATCTTCTATGCTTGGGTAGTGCTGAAGAATTTCTCAGAAGAATCATCTGGAGTTTTCTCATTGATATTTAGAGGCAGTCAATGGGGTAAATATTATTTAGTGACAACTACTGGAATTTAATGCTTATCAGATGTATTTTGTAGTAAAACATTGGTTTATGAGCTGGAGGTTGCAGGCATAAATAATCATGGAACAGATTACTCCTGCAAGGACCCCAACAACATTCCATGCCCTTTACCATTAGGGATTCCCTCCCCTCCCCTGCTCTTTGCAAGGTGCAACGGCATTTACAGCTCTGAAACCAAGCACATCTTAGAAAGATTTAAGTTCTATTTTAGGCTCATTACTTACTTAAATCATTAACTAATGCTTGATGTAAATACTTCTATTATTGCTTTAAACTTTGCAGAGGCTTTAATTTTTCATGCACAAAGTCTGAATCCCAGCACCTATGCACACTTCAAAAATCAAGATAACAGGAACAATTTTTCTGAGGGGTGCTACCACTCACTCCACTACTGGAGACACAAAGGCAGTTTTTCCTCTTGCACTTTCTGCTGTTGAAATGCAGAGTAAAGATTTGCACTTTATGCAGCTCTGGCCACGATCCAGGAGGAGGATGCACATCCATAAGTGCTTGAGCATGTGATCCCTGCAGAAATCAGTAACAGCTCTGCAGGACTTGAGTGTCCTGGGAAGGGGTTGCCAAATCTGGGACTGAAAACTGGAAAAAAAAAAAAAGCCCAGAAAGATTTATAGATTCCTACAGTTTTTTGCTTATTTCCTTATGGCATTGCAAAGAGAGCCTGCCTTTCTGAGTGTGATGTGTTCACATCCACAGAATTATGAGCATTACTTTTACTTTTCAGACCAATCCATTTTGTGACTCAGCAGGACCTGTCCAGACTGGGAGCAAGACTCATAAATCAGTTGTTCTACACATATCATACAGAAAATAAATAATTTTATCCAAGTGTCGTGGTTTTAAACTAGTAACTAAAAAAGATTACTTATTTCTTGCTGTGTGATATGGATTAGAACAAGAGCAAAACAGGCATAAAACTTAAAAGGAATAAAGAAAGTTTATTAACAAACTACAATAATAAGAACACCAGAATAAACTTCCAGAAAACCTCTTTTTATCCTCTACTACCCACCATTCCCTTGTTCACATGACAACAGAGACAAAAACTTTGGAACTTTGATGGTTAAAACAGTCCCAATTCCTGCAACAGTCTTTCCACCAGTCTTTGTAGAGAAACAGAAGTCTCTTTCTGTTAATTTATGGAGTTTCTCACAAGAAAACTACTTCTGTTATAGTTTCCTATTGCCCTGATGTCAGCTGCCCAGAACTGCTGTTATCAGAGCTCACTCTTCCTATTTCACATCACTCTGAAGTGTGTATGGGCCATGAGTCTAGGGATGGCATTTTAAGGATGAGTTATTCAAAGGCAAAAGTCTTCTTCATCTGTCTCTGTGAGCTTCACTAGAAAACAGTTTTTCTCATTGCCCCCCAAGGCTTCAAATTTTCGCTTCGCTCTGTTCCAGCACTTCACTGTATCACAATCACTCTACTTTTTACTCAGAATTTACACTTTGAGCACTCTATTCCTCCCTATATACTGTCATGAATTAAAGGAGTTTTTTCAAGACATTATTGTCCATTTCCATAGTCTCAACAGAAAGGTATTTCAGCTCATAAAAGCATCTCCTTATTCTCTACCTTTTCTGAAACTTAATTATTTTTTTTACTGTCTCTGATAGTTTTTTATAAAGTCTCTTTACATGTTGATCACTCTTTTTCTTTCTCTGGAAAAAAGGATTAATCTGCAAGTCTCATCTGGGTAATGAAAGGGTTAAAATCTTGCCCAGGCTTTTGTAGATGGTTCTGTGATCTCTGCCGGAGCAGCGGCTGGAGCTGTCTGTGATGGAAGATTCTTCATGGCTGCTCTGGAGAGTGTGGTCACTGTGTCAGCCCGCCGCCGGTCAAGAGCTTTTTTCTTTCTTTCCTTGGCAGTCTGTGGTGAATTCAGTCCCAGCAAAAACTGCAGCTGAGCCAGGGACCCTATTGCCCGGGGCAAGCCCCGCAGGCCCCATCTCCCGGCCGGGAGCCGCAGCAGGCCCAGCCCAGCCCCTGCCCGGGCCACATGGCCGGGCGGAGAACGGGAGGCCAGCCGGAGCTCTGTTACCTTTCACAGCCAGGAAACAAAGAGAGACAAGAGTGCTCTGGCTTTACGTCTTAAGGTAGGGTTCACAAGTTGATCCCACTTTTCAATGGTCAAACCTGTTTCTATATTTTATATATTAGTAAAGGCCTGTATGCACAAACCAGCCTTTGAAATAAGTCGTGATATTAAAGGCTGAAGTCCTTGAAACCTTCATGCAGAAGAGAGAGTAAAGCAAAACAATATCCTTGTGTGTAGGAGAAAAAATGTAAACCTGTGTATGTTAGCCAATAGTAGCTTACTCTGCCTGCAGACCCTGTAGAACCCTATAAAAGGTGTGCTAAAGATAGAAATAAACGGCATTCACAATTACTTCTGTGAAGACTGGTGAATAGCTGGCGGTCTCTCAATATTTGGCGCTCTGAATGGGACACCCTGTGGGCAGATGGGCTTCAGTGGATCCACACACGGTGGGACGGAGCCTTGGACCGAGGTTGGTGGAGCGGATCTGAGTGCAGATAGATGCTGCCTTGGATCGGTACCAGACAGGCGGCTCGCGAATCAACGGGGGTGAGTCGCTGGGCGAGTCCGAAGGCAGGGGCGTGGTAGAAGGGTCGCAGCCTTCCCCCTTGCCGCGGGCCGTCGCCATGGATGTGGAATTTGCGGTGGCAGATAAACTGCTTCTCTGCATCCTCGTTAAACGAGGGGAAGCAGCCAGGGAAAAGGACCTGAATATGCTCATTATATGGGCTAATTGTCATGGGCATTTTCAGTGCTCACACTGCTTCTTGCGGTGCAAGAACGGACTGATATATCAGCTCTGATATGGGAAACGGCAATTACGGAAAAGAGCAAGGACACTGTGTCTCTCGGTCGAACTTGGCAGACTGTAATTAATACCTTAAAATCAGAAAAGCAAGATATACTGAGGCTGTGAGCTCTGTAATTCTACCTGCGTCACAGCGGCAGATGCCTTCACCTCCCACTGCTGGGCAAGCTATCTCCTATCTATGCTGCCAATGGAGAGAGGGAGGGAGAGTCAAAGAGAAGAAAATAATGAGAAAAAAAAGTTCCACAGCGAACGCTGAAACAACGAACAGAATCTGTTCAGTTATGGCAGGATGTGATACATCCAGAAATATTTGCTTCATTTTTGGAGTCACTTTTAGCATTACAATCTTATTTAAGTTCCATCTTTACCACCCTGGAAGAAAAGAAGCCAAATTTAGATTGGTTTCCACCCGAACCAGGGGGACATGGGGGAGCGAGGTGGGTGCAGAGAACAAAGGCACCCTCGGGGTAGAAGCAGCGCAAGAAAAGTTCCAAGGCCACGCTGATAAGCTGCAATGATCGCCGCTCTTAGCACCTGGCCGTGAGAGACTTTTCGTGTAACATCGCCTGCTTTTGTAAAATCGTGCCCCTTTTCCTCTATCGGTGAACAACAAGAGAGATTGAGAGAAAAAACTGCATTTGTTAGAGTTAACTTTGTGAGGGTTTCTTTTTCTTTCTCTCCATTTTTCCTCTCTGCGAGAGTATATGGAGAATGTGAAGAAAGATAAGAGCAGCAGAGAGCAGCAGCGGGGGGGGGCAGTCAAACCCCTCCGCTCCCTCTCTAAGAAGAAGCGTCGGGATTGTACTTAGTTTGTTAAAAAGTCGTGATTTATTGGGTTTTCAAAATGTTTTTATATACCATTTTAGAGTTAATTTTGTGTTTTAAGTAATTATGAGTTTATGCAATTGCAGTTTTTAGAGTTTTACTGGAGAAATTATTGTGGTTCTTTGAAGGTTAAAAAAAAAAAAAAAGAAAAAAAAAGTGTTTAACAGAAGTTGCCTTGCAATAATTGGTTTTAGAACTTAAGGTTAAAACATGGTGTGATTTACAGCTTCTAGGAAAACTTTCCAATTAATGTTATCTACAGAGGAGATTTGTGGTTTAAAAAATAATTAGTTAAGAGAACTTTACTGTACAAAACAAAGTTAAGTTAGAGCATATATTATCTATTTGCTTGTTTTTTCCACAATTTTAATAAGGTAATTTTAATGTGAGTTCTTTTGTTATATAAAACACATATAACTGCATATATACCAATTTGGATTTTGGATTTTAGTTTAAAAATTGGACTTAATGTTTCTGAAAAAATGTAAATGTAGTACTTCTGAAAAGTGCTACAAAAGCTAAATGGCAACCTGCCAAATCCTGTGTTGTTGTGGTTTTTCTCTAGAAAAACTACACTTTTAAATCCTAACCAATTTAAACATATACTCGGCAAATTCCTGTTATGAATAAGTATTTTTAGTAACATTTGCAGTTATTGTGGGTTATTCTCAAAGCTAGATGACATAGAATTGTGATGGATTTGTTACATTTTTATAATCTTTATAGTGAATCCATGTTATTGTTATATTGTGTTTGAAAGGTATATATCAAACTTTTAGCTGCTTTTTTGTAGTAACAGAATAAGATTAAGTTATGTTTTTATTTAATATAGATTAAGTGTTAATAGAATTAAGGATAGTCAAGTTTTATAATGTTTAGGCTTGAATGTTTTTAAGTTAAGTTTTCTAAGATATTCTTTTAAGGTTAAGTTTGTTATTTCCTTTTGTTATAAATAATTATTGTCAGGTTTAAATATTATTTAATTTAAATTGTTTTATGTTTTATTGGAGACACTTGTTTAAATTGCAAAGTATAGTTATTTTCCTAGAGAGATGAAGACAGCCACAACTGAAACAGCAGTGATGGAACACTGGTGAACACCTGCTTGTGGATAGAAGTGAATGCAGTCTGTGACACCCTTGACTTCACTGGGAGTTCTATTGGTTGTTGCAATATCTGCAGTTTTTGTTTGTTATAGCTTTCTTATTTTTCAGTGTTTCCAGAATTTTAAGAAGATGTATCATTGTTGAAGATCAGCTGCCATGGGAGAGGCTTCAGATTAAACCAACTGCTGCATGGTTTAATTGGCCTGGTACCTAAGGCTTCTGATCATTTGATTTGTACAAATGCATTTTAACAGTTTGCTGTGCTGTAAGCATCTCATAGCTGCTACTATTGAGAACCTTGTTTTAGAAATGAGTTAAGAGACATCTTTCCAGTTTAAAGCCTAGGCCCTGGCCAAGCCTTGACTTTACCTGGATGGAATGTTTGCCAGCAGATCCAGATGTTTTCTGTACCAAATCAGTATTTGAGTCACTTTTTGACTCAGCAATTTGACCCTATTAATATGACAGCTGGATCAATTTTGAAGTGGGCTTGGAGAATCATTTCCGGAGATGATTACCCAATCCTTCACTGATTTTTTTGTTTCTGTTTGTTTGCTAACTATGGGATGCTGGTGCAGTGTTTTAGTAATTAATAGTAGTTTTATATTACATATGTTATTAATAATGTTTATGATATAATTTATTTTTAACTGGTATAAGTTCTTATTAATTGTGTATATGGTTTTGTGTTGATGTTGATGTTTATAACAGAAGTACATCTCATTTTATTTTTTTTTAAGAAAACGGGGGAAATGGATGCCCTAAAAGGATTTGATTAGTGTAATTCATTAACTTCAAGGGGAGAAGTGTCTGTGTTTTGTTGGCAGGTTCAAAAAGGTCACCTGTTCATCTGACCAGACTGTGTGCCTCTGAACACACGAGATCCAGTGAACAGAGATGTCATCACACAGCCGTGGTACTTCAGACATGGATCAGAAGTGGAGCTGGTCAGGACACAGTTGTGTCTGAACACTATACAGACAGTTGCCAACAGAAATTTTATGTTATTATTATGATGTTGTGTGTTTACCAATTTTTCAGGTATCCTTTGTTTTAAGATTTAGAAGGATCTGAAGAACAACTTGAACATCAAAGCCCTCAGTCACCGATCAACTGCCAGCTGACATCATGGGAGCAGTGAACGTTCCAGGACTGAATTGTGTTAGAGAAATTCTGTAGGAGATCTAAGAAGTGTAGAGACTCCATTTAACTGTATATAAAGCAAATTGTAGTTGTGTGTTTACCCTTTCAGCAAATTGCTTTCACGCTTAGACTACATATATACCAGAGCACGTGTGTTAAAAATAGTTAGATAATAGTCTAAGATAGAGTTTAGCCTGTGTAGTAATTGTTATGTTAGTATAAAGTATAAGTATTCCCCCTTCAAAAGGTAGTGTAAGCATCTTTGAAAGTTCATTTAATGTTAAAGTTTAGCTGTGAGTTTGCAAATATGATGTCATTTACATGGAACAAACTGCTTATGGTAATTGTGTTGCGTATAGTCCTGACCAACTGTCTGCTAACTAATATCCAAAAGCGACAGAACATATGGGTCACTCTGGCACATTGAACTGGCCAAAGGTCAACGTGTTTGAGCCTAGCCACACCTGGAGATCCTTTTTGCACCTGTCTCATGGGAGTCCCTGAATGGGATCCTCCAGCATTTAAAGGTTTAATCAGTAATGAGACTTGACTGAATCGATTGGCAATGTTGCAAGAATGCAGTCACACTGTTGGCTTCACGTTAAGACAACTTGAAGCCTGTTGGCAAGCAAAAATTACCCAAGTTCTCAATGTTACAACCCTCAGAAGAATTAGATTTGTTAAGTTCCACCAATACCTCAGGTGGATGGATAATGTTTGAACCCCCGACAAAAAGTCATTCTAACAAAGTAATGTAGCACTGAGCTGCAGTCAACCCTATAGCTGATCTCGTTACTACCATTGAAAGTAAAGCCTTTATTTGTGGTGCAATCTCATAGGAGAATTACCAAAGCGATTACCTAGTTCCATCTTCCTTATCTGTGGAGATAGAGCATGGAATTAGATTCCTGCTAATCCACAGAGGACCCTGTTATCTTGGGAAACTAACTTTGTTCCACCCAAGCTTACATCAATTGTTGAATATAGCTAGCAAAATGAAGAACATCGAACAGTCAAAGCGAAGCCTGAATGAATTAAGGCCTAGCAACTCTAAAAAGGCTCGCTTGTTAGACTAAGGAAGGATTGAACTTAACATCCACAATGTTAAGTGAGCTTTCAGCCGATGTGAGTAGTGTACATCATGCAATATTACAAAATCGAGCTGCAATTGACTTTTTGCTCTTAGCACAAGGACATGGTTGTGAGGAATTTGAAGGTGTGTGCTGTTTGGATCTTACTGATCATTCAGCTTCCATCCATAAGCAACTACAACAGCTACAGGATGGGTTGCATGCCCTGAAGGAAGATAGTGACCCCGTTGGAAGTTGGTTTGCCAGCTGGGGCATCACTGGATGGTTGAGGTCTCTTGTGCTAGAAGGGGGATGGACTTTACTTATAATGTTAATCGGGATGACAGTCTAAGTTGTATGATATCTTATCCAAAGCCTGGTTTGTGCAAAAAGAGAAAGGGGGAATTGTTGCTATATTTTATATATTAGTAAAGGCCTGTATGCACAAACCAGTCTTTGAAATAAGTCGTGATATTAAAGGCTAAAGTCCTTGAAACCTTCATGCAAAAGAGAGAGTAAAGCAAAACAATATCCTTGTGTGTAGGAGAAAAAATGTAAACCTGTGTATGTTAGCCAATAGTAGCTTACTCTGCCTGCAGACCTTGTAGAACCCTATAAAAGGTGTGCTAAAGATAGAAATAAACGGCATTCACAATTACTTCTGTGAAGACTGGTGAATAGCTGGCGGTCTCTCAGTACAAACCTGCTGTCAATTCCCAGTAATGACCAATAATTGGTCAGGAGAAAAGACTCCCATCAGTCCCCAGCAACTTCAACTTCCTTAGCTCCCAAAACCACCTTAAAGGTAAAGTCACCTCATGACACCAAGAGAGAAACTAGGAAAACAGAAGTTATTATCTATTTATTTTTACAACATTTCAGTGGTTACATACTGGAACGATTACAGGTGCTTTGAACTTTTTTTTTATTTTATTCCTTCTTTTTTAAAATTTAAAATAACATAATCCAAAAGCTCTCTGGCTTTTTTATATAACCTTATGTTCTCTCTCAAATATAATTCAGAGGGTCTTTTTTCATAGTATTTTAAAATTTTAAATGTTTTTTTGCCGAACACAAAATGTAGCATGTATGGCCAATGTAGGTATTGCAGTAGATAATTTAATAAGACCTCATTCACTTAAATAGGACTTGGCCCCGGCCCTAGTTTTTGCAATGTGTAGCACTTTACAAATCACATGGCAATTGGGCATGTCCCTGAGGACATTCCAGTTTATACCTCGTGGCCTGTGGTAGTAGACTGGCAGTTTTAGGAGTCTTAGTTGCTGAGGGGATCATAAAGACTTATTTTTCTTTTTTCTTGAAAAATGCTGAATTCCTCTAATAGATATGAGTGTCGCTTAAGTTTTACATGTGACAGGACAAGAGGGAATGCATTCCCACTGGAAGGGAGTACGTTCAGATTGCATATTAAGGAGAAATTCCACCCTGGGAGGGTGGACAGGTCCTGGCACAGGGTGTCCAGAGAAGCTTTGGCTGTCCTTGGATTCCTGGTAGTGTCAAAGGCCAGGTTGGACACTGGGGCTTGAATCAGCCTGGGATAGTGGGAGGTGTCCCTAAGGTGGAATTAAATGGCCTTTAAGGCCCCTTCCAACACAAACCTTTCTGGATTCTATGATAAACCATGAGAAATTCACCCTGAGAGTAAATCATTTAAAAAAAAAACACCAGTTGGATCTCACGGACAGGGTGGGATTTTAGGGTGTTCCTAACAGGGCCAGGAATTGGATTCAGTGATCCTGGTAGGCCCCTTCCAACTGATAGTCCATGATTCTGTGATATTTCCAGTTGACAAGGATGGAAGCAAAGACAGACTTTCCAAACTCTAAATAATTATAAGATAAATGTTTATCTAAACCTGTCTTATTCAGAGATTTCTTAGAATTTGGACTCCGCCTTGTAAAGCAACTCTAAAACAGCCTGAATAAAATGCAAAGGGTGCTGTAAATGCCATATTTAATTCTCCTTTCCTGGATAGCAGTTAGATTGGTTACAGTTGGGAAAAATCAAACCTTCATGTTAGGTCCTACAGTCCTTTTAATTCTTATTTTTGTCTTTTAAGAGTGGGGCATGGGTTGGGCAGAAGACACTTCTAAATTTTCATTAGCTTTTGGCTTAGAAAAGGAGAATAAAAATTAAAACTTAAGGTAGAGGATATTTTTAGGCTGCATCCTCACCTGGAGTAAATACCTGTGAGTAACAGAGGTAGGAAACCTGAGCTGTGAGAATATCTGCATTCTTTATCTTTCCTTAAGGTTAGCCTGTTACATTTACTATTCTGTGATATGCCAAAAATAAAACTTTATTATACTTTATTGAAATTTCTGGATGTCCTCATAAAAGCCTAAATGTTAGAGGAACAATAATAATAAGTCATCCAGTTCTCTTTACGGTCACACATATTCTTTGCAGTAAAAGAATATTACATTTCACCAGCTGTGCAGAACAGAATTTGGAGTCTTGTTCCGGGTCAGTTCAAATGTGTATGTAACAACATCTGAGTCTGTTGATGGGAGGCATATAATGGGGGGATCTTAAATCTTATATATTCTCTATAGACTTGGAGAGGGTCATTGTGTTTGGGGTTTTTGTTTGTTTGTGCATTTTTTGTTGGTTTCCTTTTTTTTTTTTTCTTTTAATTTTTATCTGTGTCCTCATTTAGGAAACATAGGAATAATTTTAAGGAACTTTTGAAACCAAATCCAGAAACATTTTCCACAAACAGTATCTTTTGGACATTGCTCTCAGGCAGACTGATTCCCACCCAGATAGATCTTCTTGAATCAGAAGGGAATCAGAGGTACAAAATATGCTTGATATCATACCTGTTTGTGATGTGATCCAGAGGGGTCTGGAAAAGCTCCAGAAATGGCCTCTGGGAATCTCCTGAGATTTAACAAAGCTGAGTGATGGGGCTGCACCTGGGTCAGGGCAGAGCCTGGGATCCATCCAGGCTGGGGCTGAGCAGCTGCAGCAGCCCTGGGAGAAGGCCCTGGGGGAGCTGTGGGGCAGAGCTGGCCCTGCCCTGGCCATGGGCGCTGGGACCCCAAAGCCCCCTGCCCTGGGGAGGGGATTGTGCCCCTCTGGCCCTCAGGTGAGACCCCACCTGCAGAGCTGCCCCAGCCTGGGCCCAGCACAGCAAGGAGCTGGAGCTGCTGCAGAGAGCCCAGAGGAGGCTCCAGGATGAGCAGAGGGATGGAGCAGCTCTGCTGGGAGGAAAGGCTGCCACAGCTGGGATGGTTCAGCCTGGACAGGAGAAGCTTTGGGCTGAGCTCAGGGTGGCCTTGCAGGGCCTGAAGAAGCTGCAGGAAAGATGGGGAGAGACAATTGCCAAGGGCTGGAGGGACAGGACACAGGGAATGGCTCCCACTGATTTGAAAGATGTGTGCTAATGTGCTCATAAACAATCCTGTGGGTGAAGGGATGGGTGTTAACAGCTTTGAAATGTGTCTTAATGTCTCTACCAACTTCAAGCAGCAGGTTTCTTACAGAGCCCAGACTACTTGGCTCCTGAAACAGACAAATGGGTGTGCACAAGGCTGAACTTCTGAACTTTGGGGTAAAATTCCAGGTTCAAGGGAGGATATGGGGTAGGTGTTTTGCAGTGCTGTACCTTCATAGAACCTCAGACGATGGGGAAAGGAAGAGGGCAACATGCAGCCTGGAATTTAGGACAAAAGGAGGCTGCACCCTCCAAAACAACAGAGAAACCTCTGCAGGCGTGTACCCCAGTGGCCTCTCCTCCCTTTATTTGAATGAGGTTTTACGACTTTTCTGTCTTCTTTCGGATGTAAGCCTCTTGTGTCCTGAGTATTTTCCAAACAACACTGACAGAGGACAGGGTTTGATGGGGTATGGTTCCATAAGAGGGTGGGCAGGCCCTGGCACAGGGTGCCCAGAGCAGCTGGGGCTACCCCTGGATCCCTGGCAGTGCCCAAGGCCAGCTTGGACATTGGGGCTGGAGCAGCCTGGGACAGTGGAAGGTGCCCCTGTCTAGGACAGGAGGTTGGAATGAGATGAGCTTTAAGGTCCCTTCCATCCCAAAGAATTACATGATTCTGTGATAATTCGTCTAATTGAAATAACTGGAATGAGTGTAATGGGAGTGAGTAGGATCCTTGTGGATCCCTTCCAGCTCAGGACATTGTGTGACTCTGACCCTGGCACAGCCTGGCAGCAGGGGTGCAATGGTGTCCCCAAGGTGCCACAGGAATCCTGGTAATGGGCACAGCTGGAACATCCAGCACATCCCCAGCACATCCCCAGCTCATCCCCAGCACATCCCCAGCACATCCCCAGCTCATTCCCAGCTCCATCCCCAACACTGCCCTGTGCATTGGGCAGGGCAGGGCTCTGGGGTCTAGGGACAGGAGATGATGCCCTGGGGGGCTGCTGGTGGCTGGCAGCTTTGCCAGTGCCACAGGGGCTGCCCAAAAGGACAGAGAGGGAGGACAGTGAGGGCCCATCCTGGGGTGCCAAGGGAGTGGGACACGTCAGAAACCACCCTGTTCATTTCAGCCTTATTAAACCACAGCATATTCCCTGAAGGAGGATGCACAAGGACATAACAGGCTTCCAACACCAGCATGTTTTGCTGCTCCAAAAGACCAGTGGCCTCGGACAGCTACAAGATATTCCAATTCACTGTTCCAGAAAGTTCAGGGGGAAAGAACAATGCAGCTTTAGGCTGTCTTTTAACTTCCTCTGAACTTTGGGAACATAATTTTCATGGAAAACCCTGTAGCTGTCCATTACACTCCAGAGTCTCTAACCCCTGTGTGGTTGGTCACCAGAGTTTCTAAAACTTCATACATTGAACTAGGTTTTAACACATGATATTAAAGGACTGCAGCTTTAAAAGCACAGGGATTATAATTTTAAATTCTAGTTTTTAAATGAGTATTCAGCTTTTTCACTGTTGGTCTTGCTATTGCTTTTTGAGAGGTTTTTTGTGAGTTCTTATCTAATCTAGATGCTTATCTGGCCTTATAGAAACTTTTACTCTCTGGTATTCCTTAATCAGGTTTGCTTTTCAGACTTTCACACTGGATTTTCACCACACACTTGATTTATAAGGTCCCTTCCATCAACCTTAAAATGAAAATTTAAGTGTATCCTGTATCCTGTAGAGGGGAAGTTTCATTCACTGAAACTTGAGGTTTTTTTTGAGGAGGTGTCTAAACTTTGTCCAAAATTCCTTCTTCAGCGAAGCAGGTATGAACAGTCCTGCTTCTACCCAAAAATCTTTAGGCATGTGTTTCAACCTACTGGAGGTGGTGTGGGCTTTCTGAGCTTCTTCTGAATCTAAAATATGTTTGTTTTGCTGCATGAAGTGCTCATACATAAAATCAATTCATGGGGTTAATGCATTGAGTGATCTTCCAGATTCTAAGAGTGTCATTGTCATCTGATCAGTCATCATTGCTTGGTAATAAATACATTAACTTCATTATTTTACAATTTCTATTGGTAGTAGGTAAGAGACGACCTTTCCAATGGTCTTAAACTTAAGATGTTCATATCTTAACAATGGAATTTCATGATTTAGCAATCAAAACTTATTTCATATGCAAATGAATATGAACATTTTTTTCTCACTTGCAGGTGTAGACATCTTATTTTAATTTTAATACTTTAATTATTTCTCTTGTCTTGATTTTAAATAGACCTAAACAGAAAAAAAAAAAAATATATATATATATATATATATATAAATATTCTATTTATTAATTTAGGCAAATTAGATCCTACTGTGCTTTTTACCTCCTACCAGCTAATTTGTCATGCCAAATTCAATGTCCGTGTCTTTATTGTTATTGTGGAGCCTTTCCATCTTATTTTCCCCCCCATCTTGTTGAGGATGGTGAATGAGTGGCTGAGTGGGTGTTTGGCAGCTGGTCAAAGTCAACAAACTAAATTTGTTACCAATGGACTGTTGATGATACTTGTTGCCACAAACACAAACTGCCTCTCATTCCTTGCAGCCTGGAACCACAACATTTTTGGGATTTCTTGAACACTAGAAGGTGTTTGGGCATTTTATCAATTACAGACCATAAATCCTTCTAACATAACAAGTATTGGGGTCCTTCAAGGAGTATTTCAGGACAGTTTTATCCTTAGGGTAGATATGATACATCAAAAATGTCTTCCTTAAATTCACTGCATAAAAAATATTTTCCCTAATCTCACTTTTCTGCACAGGACAGATTTTTGCTGATCTTTGCCTTTGTCACTAGATCCCAGTGCAACCCTTGAGGGTTCTGAGGTTTTGGCAGGACTTCAATAAATTATTTCACATAAATGGTTAAATTCTGATTCAGCATCTGGATAACCTCACATAAATAGAACTCTTAAATGGTTTACAGTAGAAAAGAAGAACCGAGACTATTTTTTTCCTGAAATAGCATAATTATCAAGTAAGGCTATTCAGCTGTTAGGGGTTTTGCTCATTATACTTGATGGCAGTAACATTCATCACTTTATGATAATTAGATCAGATCTGTGTGGTGATAAGTGGAGATTTGAGCACAATCAAAATGAATTAGCTTCTCTACTTAAAGACAAATATTTGCAAAAACAACAGGGAAAACACATGCCATGATTAATGAACAAAAAGAGCCTGTAAATAAAATGTAAACAAAAAGGAAAATACCTTATTTTGATTGTTTGTTCAAAGCAGCTTTCTTGTATGTTATAAATACAAAGGCAAATTTAGGTTAAATAAAAGAACAGTTTATTATAAAACAATTTTTATAATAAACAACGAGGAAAAACCACAATAAAATAAACAGCGCAGCGCTGGGTGGACAGGGGTCTATACCCAAAGGTATAGGTGTTCCCAAATCCACGAAGGAGGGTAGACTGTCCGGGGTTTTTATAGGGATTTTGTGTCCTGAGGCCAAAACTCTGAGCAGTTACTGTTCAACAAAGAGTTTAGATGTCTGGTTGAATGAATTTCCTGGAACCGTGGAACTGAATCAATAGACGACTGGGCAGAGTCCTCTCATATGTAAAAGTTCTGAGTGCTTCTTGATTGTATCTTCGGTTTGGGCTCTCAGAGTGAAGTATCCAAGTCCGGTGTGGAGTCGACAGATATCTCGGCTGGGCTTCCACTTATTGTCCGGCCTGTTTGCATCTTCAGTCGGGGTTTGCAGGGAGGGGTGCCCAGGTGCGGTGTGGAGTCGATAGCCATCTTGGCCTGGCTCCTTTCTTTGTTTAGCTTAATTGTTCGTGTCCTGCTTTTTCTTTCAGGCTGATGACTGTCGCCTAGGGTCGTTACCGCCTGAATGGGTAGTTACTGCTGGGTTTGGGGAAATTCTTCGGCCACACTATATTTTATATACTTTTTACATTGTTACAAATCTAGTTATATACTTATTTATTCTTTCACGAATTTTTTATCCAAGGTTACATTTATCACAGTCCCCCGCCTAATAATTTATCACATTTAAAATTCGTGTTATTTCATTCATTTCTAGTGAGGGAGAACTGCGTAGTTTTAACTATATTTGTCTTATTCCCAGTCTGTAAGTGAATTCTCACAGTATTCTTGAGAAGGTTTGTTTTTATTTTCAAATTTCTTTAAGGCTTCCACTGCCTTCTGGTTCTCTCTTTTCTCCTCTAACTTCATTAGTTTAGAGAAAAGAGTGGGTTTCCCTGGTGCTTTTTCTGGGTCAATTGGAAGAGTGGCAATTTGCATTCCTTGCACAACAGAATGAATCAACCTGATGAAGCAAGGAATCAAACACGGGAGAAAGATGATTCCGGCAATTGAACAAGATATAAAGAACACTAACTTTTTCCACCAAGCCCCCTGTCCAAATATCTGGTCCCACCAGGAGGCTTGCAGAATTGAGTTCCATTTTTGAACGGGCACATGTGCTACCTTTTTTATTTCGGCAGCTAGTCCTTTTATTGTCTCTCCATAATCATCTATTTCCATGCAACACTCGGATTCATTGTATTTACCGCATACTCCTCCTTCCTCGGCTAACAAATAATCGAGAGCTAATCTGTTTTGGTACACAAAGGCTCTCATTTGTGAATGTTGCTTCGCTAGGAGTTCTAGGGCCTCCGAGGTGTGGTTGGAAACCACTTCTACTACCGCTTGTAACCTGATAAGTCTGTTGAGAAGGTAAATGGGAGTCCTGTAACCCCAACTGCCATCGTTTGCCCAAGTGGCAGGCCCATAATACTTAATGATCCTTTCGGCAGGCCATTCTTCTTCTTTCCATTTCTGACTGCCTCCTGCCATGGGTAGTTCCCGTTTTAATTCCCTTTTTTGTCTATTTAATGTTTCAAAGAGGGGAGCTCCCAGCAATTTACTTTCTGTTCTGGGTAGAGTAAAGAAAAAGGGTCTAATTATTCCGAGAGTGCAAGACCCCTTCCATTTCTTAGGTAGCTCACTATATGCTTTTTTGCCACATAACCAGTAAATGCCATCGGGAGCTTCCCAGCCTTTGTTTGTTCTTGCCGGATCATCCCAATATTCTTTCAGGCCTTCTAGTGCTTGGAAGGGATTGGCCCCGGAGCTTTTGTACCAACATAGTTCAATTATTTCAACCCATTCGCAGTGATTACCCCAGGTGCGACTCCAATAGCCCGCGGTGGTTCAGGTTGCCAAGTTTTTGATTTACTGTCAGAATTCACTGTGAGTGTGCTTACACACGGGGTATAGCCTACTAAATCAGTGAATTCTTTTCCTTCTCTGCTAATGCAGACGGTACCGATTATCCTTTGGTCTATAACCCATCCCTCTGGTCTTTGTTTTGTTTTTGATATTTTAGAGCCTTCCCATTTTAGAAGTTGCTCTGGGGTTAGTCCCTCTCCCTTCCAAGGCCACCTTTCAGCCGATTTTAAACCGCCACAGATCCAACAGTTAGATAGACCTAATTCTGTGGCTATTTCTTGCATTAGATCTATGAAAAGATTCTGGTTGGGGGCTGGCAATCCCCAATTGCTGTATTGTCTCTCTAATTGCTCATAGTGCTCACTAAGGGAGTTAAGCCTCTCTTGTTCTAGTCTCTTTTTCCGAATTTCCACTTCTCGCCTCTTTAATTCTAGGGTTAGTTGTTTTATTTTGTTTTCAGGGTCCATCCCTTCCTCATCTCTGGAGAAGCAGAACACTTGGTCGAATTGCAAACATACTCGGTCATCATCACTTTTTAACAAATCAAGAATTATCGGTTCATTACTAAAGGAGGCTTTCTCTTCATGTTTTAAATTTTTACCTTCCCAATACACTTTCCCCCCTATGGTACACATTTTTAAGTTTGCTTTATTGTAACATAAAGGGTTGACTTTATAATATGCTAAAAAGGTGGATTGTCTTTTTCCTCCTATCCAGACAGTTTTGTTACATTGGCTGCAGATTGGAATTGGAGGGAGCATTCCCACTTCTCTCCTATACCTGAAGTGGGTAGCTTTAGTTTTTCTTCTCATAGGAGTTTTAGACTGCCCGTCCTTAAAACTTGCCCTTGAGTGATAACAGCAGACCTCCCCCTGTAGTTCACAGAGATTATACTGAGTGCCGTTGGATAAACAAAACCCCTTTTGTTGTTCTGGAGGACAGTCAATTATTCGTCCGGCATCTGTGGCAGTCTGACACTGCTCACACTTCCCTAGGGGACGCTCCCCCGGAGGTACCTTGGGACTCATTCCCTTGGTCAAGCACATGGCTAGATTCAGGACTATCAGGATTCCCCACCGGTGTATCCCTCTGCCTTGCCCTTCGCCTATATAAAAATATATGGCGGGGATTACCATCTTCTCGGCAGCAAGGATATTCTTCAGGGGCCCTTGTAGTCCTTATGGCGTACCTTCTTTTGAAAGCAGCCCACCGAGACAACTTAATTGTGTCTGTCCTGCACGGTACCTTTACTGTCTTTCGGCACTCGATTTCCAAAGCTTCTGCCTTGGAGTCTAGCTTCCCCCTTATCCCCTTTTTGAAAAAGTAGGAACCACTCAGGAGAGTCGAGTTCTAACAACCCCGCCCTGGTGGCAAGTATTAAGAGACGGCTAGTCAAATCCTGTTCCTTTTCTAGACACTTTGTACACAATCCCTTAGGTTTGTACCCTCCCCAACAGTGGGTTACCCAAATCTGGTTACAATAAGCGCACTTAAAATGTATAAACGGAAAACAATCACACTCAGGGTTGATACAACTTATCTGGTCGTCACTGGTCATTTGTGGTGACGCTGAAGCCTAATTTTCAGTTCTCCTGGAGGGGTGGTGACTTTCCACTTGGAGGTGTTGTATTCCTTTACTTTTTTTACTCGAGATGAGTGTGTCCAACCTCTTTCTGCGGTCCGGACAGCTGTGTCTGTGGTCAGGAGAACCAGGAAAGGTCCTTCCCAATGGGGGGTGAGGGGAAGCTCCTTCCAAGCTTTGACGAGGACTTTATCCCCAGGCTGTATCTGGTGTATTGCGAATCTCAGAGTGGCGCTTTGGGGGATCAGTCCTCGTTTTCGCAATTCCTGTAAATTTTTGTTGATAGCAATGAGATATGGTTGTATTTGCACATCCTCCACTTGAGGGTGTCCTACTGGCATTCCATGTTTGTATGGCATCCCATACAACATTCCAAAAGGGGACAGACCCGTTTCAGAATGGGGCATTGTTCTAATATTTAGCAAAGCAAGGGGGAGACACTTAATCCATGACATTTTCATCTCTATCATGAGTTTAGACAATTGGGATTTAAGTGTTTGGTTCATTCTTTCCATCTGCCCTGAACTCTGAGAATGCCAGGGAGTGTGGTATTGCCACCTAATACCCAGGGCCTCTGAAATTTGTTTTATAATTTTTGAAGTGAAATGAGTTCCTTGATCCGAATCAATACAATCCACTATCCCATACCTAGGGATGATTTCTTCTAATAGAATTTTTGATACTGTTTGGGCTGTAGCCCTTGCCCTGGGAAAGGCTTCTACCCAGTGCGTTAGTTTGTCAACTATTACTAATAAGAATTTATATCTACCGATTTTTGGTAATTCGGTGAAGTCCACCTGGATCCTCTCAAATGGTCTGTATGAGAGAGGACGCCCTCCCCAAACAGTTTGTTTGGAGTTGGATCTATTCACTTTTTGGCAAACCACACACCCTTGTACCTCTTGCTTGGCAATTTCAAAAATCCCCTTGCACCCGAAAAATTTCAGGAACTGATCGGCCAGTGCCCGAGTTCCCCAATGGGTCTGTTTGTGTAGTCTTTGTAACACTCTCCTTGCCACTCCCCTCGGGATCAGCTCCCTCCCATCAGGTAACCACCATTTTCCCTGTTTCATGACTCCCCCTATTTTCTTGAATTCTTCAATCTCCCTCTCTGAAGGGAGCATGGGGATTTCAGGCGATTCCTCCGGAGTCACCTCGGGAATACTTACGGTGAGCAGAGCTGCTCATTTTGCCTCTTTATCGGCTAGGTTGTTACCTCGGGTTTGAAACTGCAACCCTGTCTGGTGTCCTTTTACATGGACAACTGATATTTCTCTCGGCTCCCGGACTGCCTCTAGAATCTGTCGGATTATTTCCCCATGAATTAGGTCTTTTCCTTTAGTATTTATCAGACCTCTTTCTTCCCAAATTTTCCCAAAAGTGTGTACCACACCGAAAGCATACCGTGAATCTGTGTATATGGTCCCTCTCCTTCCTTTCAACCTCCGGAGGGCTCTCAGGAGAGCATAGAGCTCACAAGCTTGTGCAGACCAGCTTGCTTTCAAAGGACCAGATTCTACAACCTCCCCGGATGCACCATTTATTATCGCATATCCTGATTTTCTTTTTCCCTCAATAATTTTCGAAGATCCATCTACAAACCACTTCTCTCCCCCTTCCAACTCCTGATCCTCTAAGTCCGGTCTTATTCTGGTCTGCAGCTCCACGATCTCAGAACAATCATGTACTAATTTCTCTAGAGGTTCACCGAATAAAAACTGAGCAGGATTTTGTGCAGAAGTGGTTTTCAATTCTAAACCGGGTGAGCTGATTAAGATGGCTTCATATTTTAGAAGCCTGGAATCAGTCAGCCACTTCTCTGCTTTTTACTGCAATATGTTTCTCACATCGTGGGGAGTGTAAACTACCCCAGGGGAGCCCCAAAAGTTATTTTCTTCGCTTCTCCCACTAACAGAGCCACTGCTACAATTGCTTGTAAACACGTAGGCCAACCCCGACTGACTGGATCTAAGATTTTTGAAAGAAACCCTATAGGCTTCCTTTTGCCTGCCCATTCCTGAGTCAGGACTCCCTGTGCTGTTTGTCCACTCACATCCACAAACAACTGGAATTCTTTATTCGTATCTGGTAGAGTTAGTACCGGGGCAGTCATAAGAACAGTTTTCAATTTCTGGAAATTAGACTCATCCTGTTCAGTCCACTTCAGCCTGTCAGTGTTTAATCTTTCATATAAAAACTTCACCTTTTCACTGAAACCCTCAATCCACTGCCTGCAATATCCCAAGAGCCCTAGACTTTGTCTAATTTGCCTTTTTGTTTTTGGTGCAGGCAATGCAAGGATGCCTGCTACCCTCTCTGGGTCCAATTTTTTTTCCCCTTGAGATATCCAATGTCCGAGGTATTTTATTTCAGGCTCTGTGAATTGCAGCTTGGATTTTGATACTTTCAAACCTTTCCTTCCTAGAAAGTTTAACAAGGCAATTGTGCTTTTCCTCACGCTCTCTTCAGTCGGTCCAGCTATTAACAAGTCATCTACATACTGCAAAAGCTTTGTCCTGTCCTCAAGAGCAAATTGGGTTAACATTTGTTCTAAAGCTTGTCCGAAAAGGTTCGGAGACTCCACAAACCCCTGGGGGAGGACCGTCCACCTTAGCTGTTGCTTACGGTTTGTATCTGGGTCCTCCCACTGAAATGCAAAATAATCTCTACTCCTTTCATCCAGAGGGCAAGTCCAAAAAGCATCTTTCAAATCAATCACACTATACCACACATCTTCTGGTGAGAGTCTATTTAGTAAAGTATAGGGGTTGGCCACCACCGGGAATCTAGTCCGGGTCCTAGCGTTTACCGCTCTTAGGTCCTGGACCAATCGGAAGCTGCAATCCGTCTTCTTTACAGCCAGGATGGGGGTGTTGTGTTGAGACATGCAAGGTTCTAAAGTACCCCCTTTTAGGAGGTCATCAATTATTTGTTTCAACCCCCTTCTCCCTTCCATCGGGATGGGATATTGTTTAACCCTTATAGGGTCCTCAGAGTTCTCGATTTCTATTTTGATAGGTTTGATATCTAGCTTTCCTACCTCTCCCTTTGAATGCCATACTTCAGGGTTTATTTTCTCCTCATCTTTAGGAGTCAACTTAAATATTTTCACCACCAATTCAGAATTTTTAATCATGATATTAATTCTTAAAGCGACAATCATGTCCCTTCCCAACAAATTGTAATCTGCTTCTTCCACTAATAGTAAATTCCCTAAGCAAATTTTATTTTCAGATTCTATTTCCACATCTTTTATTACAGGCACTTCAAAGGGGTCTCCCTTTGCACCGATTACAAAAACTTTTTCTCTGCTAGCCACACATCCGTATGGCAATTTCTGCAGGGTACTTCTCTCTGCCCCAGTATCCACAAGAAAACTTACCTCCTGTCATTGGGGTCCCACTTTTAATTTTATCAAGGGCTCCTTGGATGTTCCGGTCCCCAAATTAAAGAGCCCCTGACACCCCTAATCCTCCTGAAAAATTTTCTCATCTTTTATTCTTTGTCTACAATTCCGCTGAACGTGTCCTACCTGTTTACAGTAGTAGCATTCACGGGGTTCTCTCCGTGGGGCCGGGGCTGCCCGGTGAGAACCTCGACTTTTTCCAGGTAGTGTTTTAAACTTACCCTGCATCTGCTCTTGTTTCTGGACCTCTTTCACCGCAGTTACTAAAACCTTAGCTTGCAATTTCTGCTTCTCATCTTCTCTCCTCATGTATACTTTTTTGAGCTTCCCTTAGGAGCTCCTGGAGGATTTTATCTTGCCACCCCTCGATCTTCTCTAATTTTCTCCTAATGTCCTCCCAAGATTTAGCAACGAATTGTGTTTTTAACAGAACCTCCCCCACAGGAGAGTTCGGGTCAGTCCCAGAGTAAATCTGTAAACTTCGCCGTAATCTCTCGATCCATTCAGTGGGTGGTTCCTCTTTCCCTGGACACTATCCAAAAACTTTGCTAATATTCTGGCCCCTAGGGACCGCTTCTCTTATACCTTGTACAATTATGCTCCTTAAATCCATCATGTTCCGTCTGCCTTCTTCCGTCTGTGCATTCCAGCTCAGGCTTACACTAGGCCATTTCTGGTTACCTGGCGTCCCCTGTGGATTGCGTCTGTCCCAGTCTCTGATACCGGCTTGTTTAATCATCTCTCTTTCCTCCTGATTAAACAATGATCTCAGGATTGCCATAAGATCGTCAAAGGTATAAATACTACTCCCTAAAAATTCGTCTAACCTCTCAGCCACACCAAAAGGATCATCCAACAACCGCCCCATCTCTTTTTTAAATGCCCTTACATCTCCAGAGTTAAGGGGTACATTCACAAAACCGATCACTCCCGGGGCCGTCGGTACTTCCCTAAGAGGGAACAACCGGTGCCCCTCTTCACTCTCTCCCCATTCATTATCCATCATTCTCGCTCTCAAACGGGTTCTACTTGCGGGAGGGGAGTTGGTGATTGTGGGTTGCCTCCCTGTTATCAATTGTGGGAACTCCGCCGCCACCCAGCTGAAGGGAGGAGTCCCCTCCGTTGTATGGGAGGGTCCCGGTTGTGGCGGCTGGACCGGCAAGGACGGATAGGGTGATCCCCAGCCTTGTGCAGGAGAAACCTCCGAAGAGGCTGCTGTGGCTACGGTGTTTGCAGGCGGGGAAAGGGGAAGGGCTGCTGGCATCGCTGCTGGCCCTGAGTCTCCCGCTTGAGACACACGTATCTCAGTGGGTTGGTCTCGGGGGCCCAAGGGTGCTGAAGGCACCACTTGATCTGCAGAGGAAGGTCCCGCCGGTCCATGATATGGGGGTGGTAAGTGGTCGAGGGGTTCCCAGGACTCAGCTCTCGACTCACGTTTTTCTTTTTGTTTCATTGGGAATAGCCCTACTCTGACGTTTACCCAGAGCTTAGCATATTCCCTCTCCTCAGGATCTGAGGGGACCTTGTTCTCCACATAGGAGAATAACTTATTACACGTCCATTTTTCAAATGTGCCTAACACTGGCCAAGTGAGATGACTTCTCAACTCCTGTCCTCCCCAAACCTCCATACAATAATGTATTAATTTCTCCTTTGATTTCCCCTTCCTCTGGGGACAATCTTCCCAGTGTTTTAGCATCCACCCCAAGGGACTTTCCAGCGGGATGTCTGGTGATTCCTCCCCCTGATCGGAGGAATCTTTCCCTGTGCTTCTTCTTTGAAGCTTACTCTTTTTCTGCCCCATACTTCGCAAATATATTTTCTTACCTGTCTTCGACTTCTCCGTGAGTCGGTATCCGTTTCTGCGTTGTGTACTTACTCTAGGAATCAAAATTTGCCGATACTCACCCTTCAGCGAGCTGAGCTGAGGTCTCTTGTAATCGGTACTTTTGATCCTCTTCCGGACCTCTACCTGGGTCCGTTAACTAAAAGGGTTTACCAGTTCCCGAGCTCGACAGGACGTATCCTTCCCCTTTTAGTTCCTTGCGATCAGTCCCCTGAGACACCCTTTGGCCTCAGGTTTTTACAAGTGTGTGTCGAGAAAAAAAGCTTTCACTCTGGATCGCTTCCTTCGTGGCCGGCCAATTCCCTTGCGGGAGGATGGAAACGCGGCCTTGAAGTCCACACTCGCCCCGTGATCAGATCACGTCTCACACACTCGCCCGATCGCCCACTCAACCAGCAGTACTTACAGCTATTTTCCTGCGTGGGTGTCTTTGTGCACAATAGACGTTTTACGAGCAAAACAAGCCGCGGCTTCCCGAAGGCTCCGTGCCTTCCCGAGCTCTCCGATCCGGATCCTTTTCCTTTTTATTGTGGTTTTTATCTCAGCCTAAATTTGGTTCGGACGTCGGAACGAGCTACAGGGGCTCTCAACTCACCAGGCCGCCAAAATCAGCGGGGGTACCCGTCCTGGGCAGTGAGATTCCCCGCAGTTTCTCCGATCCGAGTTCACGGCACCAATCTGTTATAAATACAAAGGCAAATTTAGGTTAAATAAAAGAACAGTTTATTATAAAACAATTTTTATAATAAAATAAACAATGAGGAAAAACCACAATAAAATAAACAGCGCAGCGCTGGGTGGACAGGGGTCTATACCCAAAGGTATAGGTGTTCCCAAATCCACGAAGGAGGGTAGACTGTCCGGGGTTTTTATAGGGATTTTGTGTCCTGAGGCCAAAACCCTGAGCAGTTACTGTTCAACAAAGAGCTTAGATGGCTGGTTGAATGAATTTCCTGGAACCGTGGAACTGAATCAATAGACGACTGGGCAGAGTCCTCTCGTATGTAAAAGTTCTGAGTGCTTCTTGATTGTATCTTCGGTTTGGGCTCTCAGAGTGAAGTATCCAAGTCCGGTGTGGAGTCGACAGATATCTCGGCTGGGCTTCCACTTATTGTCCGGCCTGTTTGCATCTTCAGTCGGGGTTTGCAGGGAGGGGTGCCCAGGTGCGGTGTGGAGTCGATGGCCATCTCGGCCTGGCTCCTTTCTTTGTTTAGCTTAACCGTTCGTGTCCTGCTTTTTCTTTCAGGCTGATGACTGTCGCCTAGGGTCGTTACCGCCTGAATGGGTAGTTACTGCTGGGTTTGGGGAAATTCTTCGGCCACACTATATTTTATATACTTTTTACATTGTTACAAATCTAGTTATATACTTATTTATTCTTTCACGAATTTTTTATCCAAGGTTACATTTATCACATTGTACTTGTTTTTGAAAATTGTGTGATAAAGAAATACATGATATAGAGGTGACTCTCAGAGAAGGGAGGCTGATTTAGGAATCACCTCTAAATTTTGGAATATTGCAATCTCTGTGCTCTTGCATGTCTTACATGCAGCTGGGTAAATGCTGGAATTGATCCTATTTCTGATGTTGAAGCCCAGGCTTCCCTGAGCTGAGGATGCCCAGGAGTGTCCCTCACAGCTGGAACACCTGGTCCCAGCAGGGCTAGACCAGATCCCACAGATCTATCACATTACCCAATGTGAGTTCACAATGCTGAGTTCACACAGAGCCTGGCTTGGAGGGTGAGCTCAGCATAGGTAATAGCTCTGGGATGTTTGCACCTTTCATCTCTCCAGAGGAAAACCCTCCATTCATTATGGCTGGCATCAGGGAAAACAATCCCCAGGGGACCCCCTATCTCAGCAGGCACTGCAGGAACCAAGGGAGCCAGACTGAGTGCTTTGCTTTCCTATGACTGGTCTCCAGCTCACATTAGCGGATTTGCCTGTTGGGATGGTGCTTAAATTGCTTCTGTGAGAGATCCAAACTGACTGACTCCAGGTTGTAGTTCTGCTGCCTAAATCAGCAGTGAGTCTGTTTACAGCACTGCACCTTCTGTTGTTCAGTGCTGATGTCCCCACACCTCCCATTAGGATTTCAGGGCCCTGTACATTCCTGCTTGGTTGTTTTCCAGCTAAACCACTGTGATCTTTAATATCTTTAATATGATAACCCCAGCATCAATTACCCCCCACCCATCACCAGGTTATTACATTCGTTGATCCAGGAGACATTACTGCATTTTGATCGTTTGTAGGCATATTTCTAAGTAATTGTAGCTGTCAGCTGAGGAATAAGGGAGTCAGGAATAGAACACACACGCACACGTGCCTCAGAAGCAGCTGAAGAAATGAATTTGTAGAGCATATGCAAAGTTTTGTCTTGGGAGCTGGCACTGTTTCTCAGAACGTATGCAAGCCGTTATTATAAAGTGTGTGTGCTTCTGACAATGGGTAGATTAAGGCAGTTATTCTTGTGATTGTCACCAGCGCAGTGCCAAGACATTGTTTTCTACACAGTTTTGTTGCCTAATGCAACGATCATGGCTGTAACCTCACCTCACTGAGGAGTAATTATATGGTTCTCATAGCACATTTTCCTGAGGGCTAGGAAGACACAGTTTATCAGCTCTGATCAACTCCATGGCTGTTGATTTTCCTCTCTCTTCATTCTTCCTTGTCTTCACATTTTAAGCTGACATTTTGTAATGAAATTACATCAGAATTATGATATGATATTATATTATATTATGACAGGAAAGGTGGCAGAGAGGAAATAAAGACTAACTGATGGGAGAACAAAGTTTTGTAAGGAGTAAAATGTGACCTCCTGATCAGTATACAAAGATGTTTACAGTTTGAACAGTAGAATGTTGTCACCATAAGGTGCCTTCTTTGTTAAAATACCTCATGTTGTGTCATGTTTGCGACCAATGTTGTTGTACCAGCCTTGTTAATGCCACCTGGCCTTGTCTATTGCCTCTGCTGCTCCTGGCACCCCCCAGTGGCACCGATGACAGCACCCAGTGTGTAGATGAGCCCAACTCCCATGAGGGTTAGCACCCAGGAGAAGTGGGATTAACATCTAAAGACCCCTATAGAATCAGTGAGCTGTGGTACAAACCAGACTCCAAACTACGTCGAGGAGCAAGGGAGAACATTGTGCAACTTGCTGATATTCAGACCTCGTCGCCATAAATACAACACTTGCTATCCATGACTACCCTAGATTTACAACCAGTCAGTGTCTTCTTAGGGGCTCTTGTGAGGACAGAAGCCCAGCTCTGCCACGTGGCAAAGCTGAACATCTTCTCTGGGTTGTCCATTGGGAACAGCAGTGGTTGAGCTCCCCCACCTAGAGCTGAACTCAATAAAGGCATTAAAAAGGATCTGGTCTCCTTGCCTATTCTTTTCATTGACCATCCCAAGAGAAGAGCAGTGACCCAAATAAAAGAAGTCCTGGCTGGGATTTCAGAGTATTTGCCTTTTTTATAAACTGTAAGGGAGGAAAAGGCAAAATGAAATCCAACTCTACAAAAGAGGTAGAAAAAGATAAATAATTCTCATCTTACATACTCTGCAGCATTTAAACAAAATCTCAGCTTCTGCACTTCCTGAAGTCAATAAAAATGTAGCCCACCTAGTACTGCTCTATGACAATCAAAAAAGATGTGTTTTAAACTACTCTCCAAGATTTTACCCTTTCTATATTAAAAGATTGGAAAGTAGTCCTACAATTCCCATTTAAATTTTGTTATTTAAACGAGAGGGGAGGGAAGATTTTTATAAAGGTCATTCCAAATGGGCACAGAAACAGCACTTTGTATTGAAGCAAAGGGGTGCAGTGGTGCAGCAACACCACTGCAACACATGACAAATATTGTCATGTAAATTTAATTTTGAAAGATGGAGAATCCTTTCTAACACAGCCAATCCTGGAAATACTTGTAAGTATTATATGCAGCAGAAATAGAGGAGGAGTACAAAATATTCTCCTGTAACTGTTCCCCCCTCTACCTTTTTCTTGTTAAGGGAGAGAATTGGTCAGTAACCACTCCAAACTCGCTGATGGCCGTGCTGTGTCCATCCAAGGGACTGGACAAATGCAGATTAAAACTGCATGCCAGAACGGGCTGGCATTGAGTGACTGCAGTTGCTCACGGCCCAGCTGTCTGATGATGAATGATCAGTTCCCTCCTCAGCTGAGTGAGATTATTTCATGAATCAGCTCTAGAACCAGCAGAGATTTTACCCTCTTATATTAAATGAAATCTTAAAATTCCTGTTTAAATCTGAGGGGGTTATAGTAGAGGGGAGGGAATATTTTTTAAAAACTTCATTCCAAAGTAGGAGACAGGCAAGGAAACAAAATGGGTGTGTAAGACTCGTGAGTAGAAATAAGCAGCCACCTATTTTCCAAGTTCCATTATTTTCTGTTTGAGGAAATAGGAGCTCTCTTTGCTGTCAGGAGGGATAATTCAAACCCTCTCAGGTGTTTTGGAGGTGCAGGGGCAGGAGGGAGGTTCCTCTGAGACAAGCTGATCCCTCCAGGGGTGCGACTAAGGCTGTGAAGGTGCTTTATTGTGCAAGAGAGATTCATGGGGTATTTCCCAGGGGTGCCTTTAGTATTTCACACAGAGGGGATACAAAGGAAAATTCACCTGTGCAAATGAGGAAGGGAGGTGTGAATTGATCTTAGTTTCTTTCTTAGTGCTGAATCACTTCATTGGCAAACCTTCCTCCTTCCCCTCTCCAATCAGTGTAACTTATTCCTGTTATGCTTTAGGTACAATATGGTGTTTTCTATATATTTTTATGTTTTTTTTCCTTTTAAGACTTTCATTGTTCATAATACTATTAATCCCTTCTTCACTATTTTATTTATTCAAGAAGGATCAGCCAGTCTTTCATTTTCCTGAAAGCATTTTACTTTTGACATGATTTTCTTAGTTTCTCAACTAATGAGGAGAACATAGAAAACGGCTCTCAATCTGAAATAACTCCTCGTTCATTAGTAAGGACTGCAGAGCATTTTGTATCAGTAAATATTTACTGTTGCCCAAATTAGATTCTGCTGGAATAAAGCAGAGATTTTGATTCATGTGAGCATCCACCAAGACTGAAGTGATTTGTTAAAGTCAGCAAAAGGAACACCTGGATGAAGACAATAATTAGATTTGTAGAGAAAACAAATATGAGATAGTTTTGATCCCTCATATAGTCTTACATCTGTGCTTCTTTCTTTTACTGAAGGCTTTGTGTGTTTTCTGGATGAGTTACTGCCCCTCTAATAGCCAGACCATTGGCTGCCAATGATCTTGGAACCCACCAGTTGCATTGGCCTGCTGCTGTATTTGGCCAGGGAACCTGGAGTTTGTTCCAGGAGGGTTCTGAACAGCAAGGGAAATCATGGAGCTTCTATTTTTCTTCTTCTTTCCCCCTTCTTCTTTTCCCTTCCTTTATTTTCTTTCACATAAAGGTCTAATATGTGTGACGTGAGGAGACAGCAAAAGATGCACAATGTTATCTTTTTTTCGCACATCGAAAAACCAACCCTTGTATTGTACTTATTATAAATTTTCGTATCAGCCAACAAAGGCGTAATATATTAAAAATATTAAAAACTATTTTCTGTTTCTGTCACAGTACATTTTTATTTATATTTTTATTTTTATTCTGATTATTTGTGTTGTTTTTTTTCATGACTATTTTTAGTCCTAGATACAGGACTGTAAACTGCTTTAAACTTTCCTTCAGGAGTAATTTAATCTTAGGAAATATGTTCTCTGACATAATTCATGACTTTTTAATCTTCTTGGTTAGCCCATGGAATAGCTTTGGCATTTAGAAGATCTTGAAGTCATTAATTACTGTGTTTCCAGGTTCCTCAATGAGAGTAATCTCTATAAAATATCATATACCATAAAAAAGGCAGAAAACTTATTTTCAAATTAAGACCTTTAATGCACCAGTAAATTTTGATGGCAGTGCTGTAAAAAGCTAAACGTTCCTGTGCAATAACTTCTTTCACATGTGTCTCACTGAGCTGCTTATGATAGAGCTTCAAAGGAATAATGACAGTAGATCAGATTTAAGCAGCCTGGAATGCTCCTTGACAAAACTTCTTTCAGCTGCTGCATCCTGGCTGTTGGTAACCATGTTCTGTGCACAAGAAAAGTACCAGGCACTGAAAATATTAATGATGCTGTGCTCTGCTCCTGGATATTCAAACACTGTCAGCATCTGCAGTATGCTGTTTGGTTTTGTTTGGAGTTTTTTCTAGTAAAGAAATAGTTTTCTGATTTTATTATTGTTATTTTATATACTGACAGTATTAATTAGTGCATCAGGCATGAGAAAAGAGCTCAAATACTGGATTGTATTTACAGTTGTAATCAAAAGACACCAGATATGCATAGCTACAGATCTGCTTTTGTACAGCTATTACAGAATCCCAGAATGGTTTGGGTCATTGAAGCTCATCTCATTCCACCCCTGCCATGGGCAGGGACACCTTCCACTGTCCCAGGCAGCTCCAAGACCCAATGTCCAACCTGGCCTTGGGCACTGCCAGGGATCCAGGGGCAGCCCCAGCTGCTCTGGGCACCCTGTGCCAGGGCCTGCCCACGCCGCCAGGGAACAATTCCTGCCCAATATCCCATCTCTCCCTGCCCTCTGGCACTGGGAGCCATTCCCTGTGTCCTGTTCTCTGGAAGGTGGAAATTACCGATCTGAATCACCAGAAGATTTTGATTTTGTGGAATGGCAGTAATCTCATGTAACTGGAGATGTTAATAAATTACAGGTGACCTGAAGGATGGGTGTCATTAGAATAGTGCTTGAGGCTGCCTTTATAGTTAAGCAGGAGGAAATTTGTAGCATAACTTGTGTGACCATGAGACACTCACTGCAGGGTGACATGGATCATGTGAAAGGGGCCCATTTCTCTTCTTTGAGTCGAACTCTAAAGTCTCTGACTTTAAAGCAGTGAAGAAGAGTAGCTGAGCCATGGATGTGTGTATCCTAACAGTTAAATTCCAGCTGTTGGTTTGGACAGTTGATAGAACTCAGTTTTTCTGTTTAACCCGCCAGTAAATGTGGTCTGTGAGATTAAAATCTCTGGGACAGTGGAGATGTGTTGTTCCTTCAATTAGGAGCAACACCAGACTCCATCTGTGTACAACAGGAGCAGGTGAAGAGCACAGGTGGAGCAAACCACGAATTTCACAGCAGTAGCAAGCACGGGTGAAGCTGTGTTGATCTTCCAAGCAGCTTCCTTATCAGCTCCCTGTGGAGGCTGTACAGCAATGGGAGGCAAGAGCTGAGTCAAGGTAAAGAGCAGGATAGCTATCTCCAGATGGAAGAGGCACAGCTAATTCATCAGGACTTGCATCAGGACTTCTTTATGTTTAGTAGGACCAAATAACAGCAGTTATTTACAATTTGCACCCTCAGAACACTCACTGAGATGCTGAGCCCTGTCTAACACTGATGGCAGAGGCTCAGCTGCACAAACCTGGCTTATCCAAGGAGAAAAAGGCACAAGGAGAAAAATTGCAACTCTTCAAATTTTCAGCACCATGATTTGTTTTAGTTAGGGCTCTCCTTTGAGTACTTAAGCCTTGCATATACATTTTTAATTTAAATTGCTCCAGTGAATTGTATTACATACCTCCTAAAAATGCAATATAACAAAGTATCACAGTTTTGTGCATCAGTTACAGATGTACAAAATATAATTACACATTACCCAGCACTTTCTTTTCCTATAAAATTTCTGAACTTGGAGAAAACAGCATTAGCAGCAATAGAAAGAAATTTTATGGGTGTTTATTTGATTTTTTTTCTGTGCATGTTTAGTTAGTTGTTCTTTCTATTGATTTACTTTCTATTGATTACTTAATTGCTATTAATCACTGATGTTCTAACACTGCATTTTAGCTTGAGATAAACAGAATTTACTTTATCCTTATATCCAGTCCTGATATTTGTATTAATGAAGTATTAAAAAATTAAATGCAGGTGCTTCTCAGGAGGAACCCTGAGTGGGAGAGGGGGGTTAAGATTTATCTAGAACTCTAAAGTTTAAAAACTCTTTTAAAATTAGTTCTGTAATTTATAGCAGCGAGGCAGAAAGAATATTGTTACTGCTACCATTCCAAAGCATCTCTTGAGAAAGCCGCTCGCTTGGGTTGGCACACAAAGTCACTGTATCCAAAACTCACACACACACACCACAGGTAAGTTGTTGTAGTATGTTTATTCAGTTCTGTTAAAACTGTTGGTGTTGCGTCTGTTTGGTATGTTCCTGGTTCTCCCCCATTTACTGCTTTAGTTGGTTCCATTTGTCTGTTGCAATATACTCCGGGGGACCCCTCTGTCCTACCTGCCATGGTGAGAGTCCTGCTCTTCACGGAACACGGGCGGGGGAGAGGTCCTGGAGTGGATACAACATGGACTAAAAGTATGTACTCACAGGAAGCTCAGACTTGCTTGGAATGATCCCGGGTTTATTGTCTGTCGTCCATCTGGGGTAAGAAAGAGGCCGAAATGCCCTGGGTCTTACCTCTTATACTAGGGGGCGGGGGTGATCAGGGGACATAGGGAAGTTACAGCCAATGGGACAGGGGAAGGGAAAAGGTTCTCAGGTAGGGACTAACATTACACAGACTGAGGGTGAGATTTTCCTTTGGGACATGCCACGAATTTTAGATGTACTACATTTGTTATGTAAACCCCTCCCAGTTTTCCTGAATGTTCCCCGTCAATCACCTTTACCCTGTCCCATCTTCCCATCCATCATCGTAAACGCCACCCCTCCTTCCAGTTCCTTCCATGTATATCATCCCTTCCTCGACACGTTATTGGTTGTTATGTTACATTCCCGCCTTCTTTGTATCCCCATTGGTCCCTGACATTGTAACCTCCTCCCCTTACCCCTCCCTCCATGAGCTCTGAAGAGCATGTCAAAATTCCTGACTTCAGGAATGCATTGTTATGAATAATTTAATTTGAATACGTGGAGACCTAAAATTTAGTTTAAATGTAGCCATATGCAGCTTCAAACATATTTTTTTCTCCCATTTCTAAACAATAATGAATGAGTTTAGAATTCAAATCAAGAACAGTGGAGTTTTTGTGATATATTATTGATAAAGCACACTTATTCTAACAACATTTTCCAAGGGAAAATACATTATTTGTTGGCTCTGTTAAAGCAAACTTTAACATAAGCCTATATTAAGCTTAAAAAAAAAAATCAGTATGTTGGAGGAAGGTTTGTAAGCAGCCTTTTAAATAATTAGATGAAAAAATGCAACTTGTTACCTTAATTAATAAAATGTTATTCTTTGAGTAGGTCTTCAGTTCACTTTTCCATGTGACTCAAAGAAAAAGTCCAGGATTATAACAATGTATTTCAGCATACAACAACCAAAAACATTTAATAGAACTTTAAGGAAATTATTTTCATTTTTCCTTTCCTAATGGCTCATTGAAGCTGCATAAAAGAAATAAGAATTTCCAGCTAGAAAAATACTCTAAAAACAAGAGTTTCTTGTTCTACTCTTACTCTTTCTAGTAGTGTTGAAATCCAAAAGTGCTTTCAGAACTACCCCCTTGACACCAGAACTCCAGCAGGGATATGTTCCTGTGGGAAATGCATATATTTTTAAAATATACAAACCTTATTATTGTTTGGGAAATATACCTTGTAAACACAGTCCCTCAAGTTCCCTGGTTTAGCAGGTATTAACATAATGAAATTACTTTGTGAGCAGTTATTACTGCATTAACAGATTTGTGTTTTTTAATTTGCCTTGGCTTGGCTACTGCTGACAACCTGAGCTCGTAACAGAGAGCATCACTAGGAATTGGAAGATAATACCTTTGAGGGAAAATCAGGAATGAGGTGTGAGTATATTAATTGAATATACCTAGGCCTGGGAGGTTCAGTCAAGAGGAATAATTTAAAGATAGATGAAAGGGGGGCTGCACTAAGACACATTGGCTCTCCTTAAACCATTTCAAAATAGGGAATAAAATCAGTAGGATCCAATTCAGGAAAAAATACATTTAATTTTGTTACAACAGGTTGTGAGTACTGGCATTCGCTATTCTGATTGTGCATTAAATTTATGTAGATGAGTAACACAAAGAAATGAAGAAAATAATGTAAAAAAATCCTGTATTTGTGGTTATAGGGTTAGGCAAGAAAATTTGTTAGCTGATGGGAAGAGTGAACTTCTCTTTCTCCTTCTTTCTCCTTCTTTCTCCTTCTTTCTCCTTCTTTCTCCTTCTTTCTCCTTCTTTCTCCTTCCTTCTCCTTCTCCTTCTCCTTCTCCTTCTCCTTCTCCTTCTCCTTCTCCTTCTCCTTCTCCTTCTCCTTCTCCTTCTCCTTCTCCTTCTCCTTCTCCTTCTCCTTCTCCTTCTCCTTCTCCTTCTCCTTCTCCTTCTCCTTCTCCTTCTCCTTCTCCTCCTCCTTCTCCTCCTCCTCCTCCTCCTCCTCCTCCTCCTCCTTCTCCTTCTCCTTCTCCTTCTCCTTCTCCTTCTCCTCCTTCTCTTCCGTTGTTTTCCACAGCCTCAGGATCACATCCAGAGAAGCTACAGTTACCAGGAATCATCATGGGACACCAAAAAGATGGGCTTCTGCTCATTAAACCATTTATTCAGCATGGGAACAAACTCAGATGCAGAGACAGAGAGCCCAGAACAGAGGCAGGGAGATGGGTTTTGAGGGACAGAACCAGGGTAGAGTTTAAGGTCAGGGTCTAATAGGAACACAGCAAGGGAGAAACCCCAGGGACCCAAACCAAATCAGAACTCCTGGGCTGACACCCCATGAGGGTCTGGGGTGGGGCAACTCTTCCAAGGCTCACAGGGCCCAGCCCCTGGGGCAGAAGTTCAGAATTCACACTACCTGGACTTTACAGCCATGCCTCTCACTTTAACAATGCTTATCTGAAACGGAATCTTTGCCTACCTGGGCAGGGGGCACCTCGCATCCTTTTCTCCTTCTCCTCTTTCTCTTTTTTCTCCCCCACACCCCTGCCCCCCGCCCCTTCTCC
This sequence comes from Pseudopodoces humilis, assembly GCF_049639895.1. Classification (NCBI taxonomy): domain Eukaryota; kingdom Metazoa; phylum Chordata; class Aves; order Passeriformes; family Paridae; genus Pseudopodoces; species Pseudopodoces humilis. The sequence continues at coordinate 20,239,195 of NC_142213.1, read as the reverse complement.
CTTTAAATTAATGTTTTATTTTCTGCTTTTTTGGTCATATAACTTTTTCATCTTTCATCTTTCATCTTAATGAATATTAAGTTTCATTGAACAGCATAAGCTTTTCCTGTGTGTGGATTGATTAAGTTTAAGAGCCTGCCTTGGTACAGAGAGAACTACAGAGAATCTGCAGGCTGGGTGACCTGGGAGCTCTATGGAGGGCTCCAGTGCAGATCTGGGATTCCCTTTGGGTTCTTTAAACAGATGTATTTTCCCTATGGTTTAAATTTTACATCTATATGTAACTAGAAAATGAATATTTAAAATAAAATATGCTGGGACTGCTCCATTAGTCCAGCAATGTGAAGCTGCATAGTCGGGAGTGTCCACGGAGCAGGGAAAAACACAGGATGTCACTATCTGGCCTTGGATATCTTTTTATCTTTAAACACTGATAGTAATTCAAATGTTCCTGGAAAGAGTTTACCTAATTTTGAGTAGGCTTTTTTTTTTTTTAACCAGTCACTTATACTGATAGCTGGTTTAATTCTTTGTGGTTGTGTGTGTGAGGAACATTACTAGCAGGAAGAAGCAGTGCTTCCAATATTAATGCAAGCACTAAGCATTTTTAAATGTCATGTTTATAAGTTATGAAGGTGTCTTTAACATATCCACATTCGTCTGATTTCCATCAGCTGAAGTAACTGGGTAAATTTCCAGTTAGCTGGAACTGCAGCGGGAGTTGCATTTCCAACCTAAAGAGATAAATCTGCACCCATTAATATCAAATCATATCTCATTATAGTTGCAGGGATAATAAGACACGGATGGCTGGCTGGTGCAGCCTGAGAAGTGTGTTAGCTTTCAGCATGCTTGGCAGGAGTTAAATGGGAAGGAACAGCATCAGAAGGGGAATTTTTCACAACTTGGGAAATCTTCTTGACGTGAAGAAAAAAGTTAATTCCAGCCCTGCCTCATTAATCAGACCTGCCTACAGTTAAGGAAATGTCACCTAAGTATATTTTGATTTCTGCTGTGTGCTGCTGCTGAAGATCCTTGCAAAACAGAAGTAATTAGATTTGTGCTCAAAGGCAAAGCAGTGAGTTAGAATGTGCTTTATGTGTGACCTTTGTGGGGACTGCCCTGGGCACCTCCATGTGGTGCCTGTCACTACCAATAGTGGCTGCAGACTCAAGGTTGTTTCACCAGGCACACACAGGAATTGCTTTGTGTGTGTCTTATATGCTATGGATCATGCACACAATCTCTGCATTATGGCAGGGAGCAATAGCCTGGAATTAGGAATTATCCAGAAGGTCTAAACTAAAATCCATTTCTTAATGTGCTGTCCCAAGATTGAAATTAGGATTTCCCAGATGAGGCTCTGCCTGTGTTCTGGGAGTGTTCTCTAACTCAAAAAAGGAAAACTGTCCAAAGAACTGGCTTCGCTGGGAAGTCCATGGGCAACTCACAGTGCACCTTACTGTTATTGGACTGTCACCTAATGAACCTTGCAAAGAGCAAAGCAGACATTAACCATTAAGCCTGGGTTTTGGTAAGCTCTGCTGTGACAGTGGGGTGTGAAATCATATACAAATCCATGCATGAAGTCCCAAATAAAGCAGAATGGGATCATCATAACCTTATGTAAGGTCTGTAAACACAAACACTTAAATTCCTCAATTTAGGTCCTGCTTACCCTTCACTGAAAGCCCCAGGAATCCCTGGGTTTGGACTTATTCTTGCAAAGTCCTTGTCATTATTCTTGGAAAAAATATTTGTGTTTCTAATCTTTCACTAAAGAAATTCAAATTTTTTTGTAAAATCCTTATAAGGCCATTGACTTTTTTCCATAGAAAGTTGTGATATTATTGTATAAGCATACAAAACGCAGGAATCAAAAGTGGAGTAGCAAATTCCAGGAAACTGGTATGCCAAAGAAATGGAGAATATTGATGGTATAAGGAGTTCTGATGAAAATCAAAAAGAAAAGAAGAAAACAGCTGCAGTCTCTGTCCTTTCCATTTTGCAGTAACTAAAATAGATGAGGATTAAATGACAGTTAGGGAAGGGAGGTTGTCAGGAGGCTGTCAAGTTAAAAAAGAAAGAATAAAGGGTCACTAATGTATATGACGAAAGCTTTTGCCAGTGGTTTATGTTCAAACATTGTGTCATGTTTTGAGCTCACTGGAAATGTTGCTCTAAAGAAGATCTCAGTACTCTAAAAACATGTGTGATGTGCCTGGTGTGTAAGAAGTCTGTGTTTACATCCATTTTCCCTAGAAATAAAAAAAAAACATTTAGAACATAGAATTCCTTCTGAGTTCTTGCAAGAATAGCAATGTTTAGTTGAATTTAATCTCTGCTACCATTATTTTTGGGAAATACTTAAAAAGTGATTCCTGAAGGCAACACTTTCTCTTACTTTTCCTGGCTTCTCTTCCTTGAGAATCAAACATTGTTGAAGAATTGGACTAATCTACTGTTGTATATATGGTTTGGCCAAATCCCAGTGGGATAAGGCAGCTTTTTAGCAAATAGAGGAAGAATGAGGCAGAAATTATTATGTACTGCTAAAAGCAATGACTAGTAATTTGGATAAACAAAAGTTAGAGCTGTTAATAGCCAAGGGAGCACCTCTAATTTAGGCTTTGAAAAGATGATAAACCAGAGGAAAGTTGTTTGGAAGCAAACAAACAAATTTGGTAACAGAATATCTGAGAAATATTTTAAACTGTTTATCATTTAAACAGAATAGATGTCTAAACTCTCCCACTGCTGTGGCTAAAGATTTAGAGGATTTTGCACAAACCTTTTCTAAGTCCTTGAAGACAACCAATTTAGCAAATGGCAAAGAATTTGTGGCAGGAGAAAAATAAATCATTTCAGCCAAGTTTCCCAAATTTGGGTTATTGGTGGATAGACATCAGGACAGGACTGTTGGGACAGATCTTGCTTGTCCCCTTCACCCCAGCCCCTTCATTCAAGGCCTCAGGAAGTTTAACGAAGACAAACTTGCTTGTGGGATAGAATCATGGAATGGGTTGGGTTGGGGCGAACCTTAAAGCTCATCTTGCTTCACCTGCTGCCCTGGGCAGGGACACCTTCCACTATCACAGGCTGCTCAGAGCTCCATCCAGCCTGACACTTCCAGGGGTCCAGGGGCAGCCACAGCAAAGAGAATTTCAGTTGGACACAGAATAAAACTTGTCGCCATGAGAGCTGTTTGAAGCAGGACCCAGACAGCTCAGGCAAATCTCCATCCATGGAGCTTTTCAAAACTTGTCTGAGCAAGGCCCTGGATAACATGAACCTGCTTTGAAGCTGCCTCTGCTTTGAGTGGGATGTTGGAACAGATGATTTCTGAAGCCTCCTTCCAGCATAAATTTTCCTCTGGTTCAAAGTGAGTGTCTTGGTTTTAGAAGACAGGTGTCTGCTAGGGAGGAGGGCAGGAGCCTCCCTTGGAATGAAAAATACAGACCCCCTCCCTCCGAATTATGATAATCCTGAAATCAAGGGGCTCTCAGGCAGAGATCTGGGGATAGGAATAGCAGTTCTTTACTAGTGTGTATAACGAGGTACACAAACAACAATAACTACAGCGTTAACAACAAAACAGAACCAGGGGCCCCGTGACAGCTTTCTCGGCTGAGACGGGAAGGGATGGGGGAGAGGCTTTGCCTCACAAACCCCTCGGGAGGGCAGTCCTGGTGCTCCTGCAGGGCTCTGAGGAACACTCAGCTGGAACAGCAGGGATGAGCTGAGATCCTGGGCCGGTAGCTGAGGTGGATCAGCAGCTCAGCGGCGATGCCTGGCACTGCCAACATGTCCCAGCAGGACAGGGGGTGCAAGGCCACCAACGAAGAGGGAAGAAGGAGAAGAAGCAGCAGCTCCGTCTGGGTGATGGCGAAATTCCCCTCTCCCCACTGCAACAGTTCTGCATCCAAAGTGTTCTCCTCCGAAGCTGAAGAAGCTGCCAAATTGTCCCCACTCTCCCCTTTTCCCGCCCCCTTCTTCCCCTGGGCCCACGGCCAAACTCTTTGTCTTTTCTCAAGCACCCACCAAGTACCCGCAGCTAGGATTTCCCCGCAACTAATGGGTAAAAATTCCACAGGCAAGCCAGAACTAAAAAAAGGACACCTAACCCCAAACAGTGAGCAACATCAGTGACTCCATGGGCTTTGATTTCAAAAGGGGTCATAGCGTTTAGAGGCTGCTTAGGGCTGGTTTGATCCCTCTTCCTCTCAGCAGACATACAACCAAGTTTATTGCAACTCTTCTCATTGAAATTATGAGTTGCATCTATCCCAGTGTGATCAATGCTGTTAAAGCTAATTAGTGCAGTTTTACTGGGGAGTTTTAAGAGACTATGGAAAATGAGATTTTTTTCAAATCCCCTCTAGAAATCTCACGTTTATTTCCATCATGGTGCAGGTTATAAAAAGTGACAGGTAGTGAAAAACAAATCAGCCTTGCACTTATTTTTTCAGTATCAGCTTGTTCAGGCTAATGAACTATAACAGCTCATTTGTAGGATAGTTTTGTTATCATTGTCCACATTTTTGGAATCTCCACATGAGCTTTTATCCAGAACTGCTTTTTCTCTTCCCTTTGACTTTAAAACTGTCTTTGCCTCAGTCAGTGTTGTGGTGGTTTGGCAGCTTCAGGCATCCCTAATCTTTTCCCCATTTTTTTCAGAAATACCATCACTGATTTATTTATTTACTTTGAAGATATTGGGAATCTCAGTCTTCCCTTAAATTCTTTATTTTACTTTCCCATAGATGGATATTCTTCTTGTATGTGTCCTGGGGTGACTTTATGATCCTGGTATTCCCAAACACCTGGTTTATGTTATATATTAAGTTCTGCACCTTTAAGGCTGGCTTTGAGCGCAGGGGAAGTTGAAACTGCTGGAGGCTGATGGGAGTTTTTTCTCCTAGCCAATAACTGATTATTTCTGAGAACTGACAGTGGTTTTTTGACCATTGAAAAGTGAGATCAACCTGTGAACACCTCCCTTAAGATGTAAGTCCGGGAATTTCTTGTTCTCTTTAGTTTCCGGCTTCTGGAGAGGTAACAGGCTCCTCCCGCCCCCACCAGGCTGGGCAAGGCCACGGAGCGGGGGAGGAGGAAAAGGCCAGCCTGACTCGGTTGCAGTTTCTACTGCTGAACTGAAACCTGACACCATGAACATCTGCAGCTTGAGCAAGACTTTAACTCTTTTACTACCTGGATGAGACTTTCAGATTAATCTTTTTTTTTTCCCCAGAGAGAGAGGGATGATCAACATGTAAGGAGACACCATAAAACCATCAAAGACAGTGAAGAAAGGAATTAAGTTTAGAGGGTGAAGAGAAAATAAGGAGATGCTTTAATAAGCTGAAATATTTTGCTGTTAAAGCTATGGAGAGGACAGTAGTGTTCTGAAAAAAAACTCCTTTAATTCATGACAGAGTATATTGGGAGGAATGGAGTGTTCAAAGTGTGGATTTTGAGCAAATAGTGAAGTGGTTGTGATACTGTGAGATGCTGGAACAGAGGGGGAGAAGTAATAGTTGAAGATTTGTGGCCGTTAAGAGGCAAAGCAAAAACTTCTGTTTCCAGACAGGCTCACAAAAACAGATGAAGAGAACTTTTGCCTTTGAATACATCCTTAAAAATTACATCCCTAGACTCATTTGACCCATAACACACCTCAGAGTGATGTGAAATGTCAGGAGTAAACCGATGGCAGAATTTCCGGGAAGCTGGCATCAGAGAAATAGAAAGCTATGAAAAAGACAGTTTTCTTGGGAAAAACTCCATAGATTAGCAGAAGACTTCTTTTTCTCTACAAAGACTGATGAAAAGACTACAGCAAGAATTGGGACTGTTTTAAACACCAAAGTTTCTTTGTCTCTATGTTGTCATGTGAACAAGGGAATGGTTGGGTAGCTGGGGGAAAAAAGGGTTTCTGGAGGTTTTATTCTGTTTTCTTATTCTTGTAGTTTTTGTTAATAAACTTTCTTTGTTCCTTGTAAGTTTTAAGCCTGTTTTGTTCCTGTTCTAATCCATATTTCACAGCAAGAAATAAGTAAGTTTTGTAGTGATTTTTTAGTTACTGCTTTAAAACCACGACAGTATGTCAGCTAATGTACAGCTTCTTGTAATACTGCTAATGTACTGTTCAGTTTCCTTTGAGGTTCCCTTATAATTATATCATTGCTACTGTGTTTTGCTATGATGGAACTCCAGGCAACCCCTTCATTTTTGGGTAGTTTGTTTTCTTTTTTATGCTGACAGTCTTAAGATGTGGAATCAATAGACCAGTAGGTGCAATGCCTCATGGATGCTCACATGAGTTATTCCACAATAAGAGAGTAATATTCCTTCTTTTTTGTCTTGCCACAGTTTGCATTTCTCATTAATGTTCTATTATGATATGGTGTAGATTATTCCAGTTGAGTGTTCAAATGCCAGTCATTCCTTGTAGTTAATTTTGAATAATTATATATAACTTAAATAACTTGGGTGACAAAAAAGAGTTCTATCTATAAATAAGACCAGACACAATGGCCTAAAAATACCACCAGTAACTTGTGACTTTCTCCAGTCAATGTGCAGTGCTTACATTGCTGTTCAGAAGTGTAACCATTTCTGTTGATATTACACAAAATATAATATTTGTTTTTTGTCTCTACAATCTGAAGATGATCTTTCTCTTGCTGGGTCTGCATATTTTAGACACAGATCTTCCAAGAAAAGCAGAATAATACAGTTGCAAGAGAAGATCATTTGCTTAGTGCATTAAATAAATTTTTTAAAAGTGCCAAGCCATATCCAAGTTCAGGACATGTGACTAGAATCAAACTTAACTTACAATACTGTGATCTCTATTAAAATAAATATTTAATAAGCAAAGATAAGTTGAGCATTTTTAAATATACCTTTGGGCTTTTTATTTCCTCTGGGAAAAGAGAAAAGTGTTTGGCAAGAGTTCTTAAATGGATAAGTAAGCAGTGTCTTATTTTAGTGCCAAGGGCACCCTAAGGGGCTTGGCTAAAATTATTGAAACAGAACCTGGGGGAGCAGGAGGACAGCAGGAGGTCGGCTCTTCTGGGCTCCTGCTTGAAGGGGGAGCTTTCCTTAGTGACTGGTGATGTTGGTTTGGTTGTTGGGTTTGGGTTTTTTAGTTTCACAGAGTCCCTGTGAATCTCAAATTTCCTGGGGCAGGGGGGAGATAACGAGAGGTAATGTACAAGTTTGAAACATTTATTTCAAACTTTGTTTTTTTAACCAAAAGGAAATCCCCAAATTTTTCTTTTTATGTTTCATATTTGATTCCAGTATAATGAGGAGAGTGAAGAGGAATTTATAATGTGTCAATTGATAGCAATTATGGCAGTAAAAGGGCTCTTAACTGTCTTGTATTGGATGATGCCTGCCACTTACGTGTGGGGTTGTTGCCTGCTGATATCATCCGTGGTCAAAGGTAGATTCTTTAGAGAAAATTTATGAAGTTCACAACAAAAACCCTTTTAAAAAAATCACACTATTCTGTATAATGAAATGATTTCTACTTCTTTCAGGTGAGTTTTTTATCTAAAGGATGGACAGTATTTACAAATCAGTGGTAACAGGAGGCATTTCTGTGATGCTTTTGAATAAAGGTAGAGAACAAATAATTGAGAAATGCTTTCACTTATGAAGAATTGTTTTATTTGGGTTTCAAATTCTGCCTGTGCCACAGGAATACTCTGAGACATCCTATGAAAGTAGATCTGTTAAAACACTGGCAAATCAGGACAAAAAATAATGTAGCTGCTATTTTTTGGCAGAATACACCTTCATTTTCAGTAGTTCCCTCCCTGATAGTAATAAACAGAGAAAAAAAAATGCCCTCTAGGAGTGACAAGACTGCATGGAAATTAGGATTAATATAGTTGATTTACATAATGTTAACATTTTAAAGCAAATGTGGGCTGTGTATTCTCTGCTAGAAAGCAGCCAAAAATTGACGCCTTTCTATTGTATCCTTCTACATTAATTATGTGGCTATTCTGACATGAATTGCTTCTCCCAGTACTTCATATGTCAAGGAGTACTTATGTCTGAAACACCTCACTGTGGTTTTGCAGTTGAGAAATCTCTATAAAAAAATAAAAAAAAAATAAAAAAGGAAAAAAATAGCAGTATTATTAATTGGATTTTATTTGGGATCTTTACTGTGCTGTTCACACCACTCATTTCTAATTGTCTAGACTTAGACAGGAAGAAAAACTTGGAGTAGTTTGAATGTAAAAAGAGCTTTTCTTGGCCGTACTCTCTGCACTGGTGAGCGAGGAATTGCCTTGATGCTCCTCCCTTTTCTTTGGATTGGCTTGCACTTGGAGAAGATGTTCCTTGTCCTCTGGTGAAATCAGGAATACACCAGGACTGCAGCAGTTTTCTATTTTCCCTTTAGCCCCAGAGTTCATCCCCGCTGTTTCCCCAAAGGCTGATCTGCTGGCACAATGAAAATGCAGAACTTCAAGGTTAAAATAAGGAGGAAGTCCATTGGTTTAAATTTTAATATTCATCTAAGAGAAGAACTAATGATGTCGAAGACATCTATAATACAGGGAGAAATTGGAAAAGCTTCCTTACATGTGTCTATTAGTACTCTGCTTTATGACTGAGGAAGAAATTTGTCACAGAAAGAGACAGAATCCTTCACCACATTTAATCCTTGTTTCAAAGACTATGGCTCCTTATCTCAATAAGGGATAATCTCTGGTAATTTTTGTATTGGTGAATCAACAATTTTGTATTTGATGTTGAATCAACATGTTTAAAAAATTAATGATCTTAGAATTATGCCAAATACTACAGAACTAATATTGCCTTTTTTTTTTTTTTTTTTAAACATATCTATTCAGAGTTGTCCGAAGAATTTATTTGGCTGATTTTAAAAGTCATTTGTGTTGGATTTATGTAGACTTCTGAGCAGGTGAGAACACAAGCCAAGAATTTTTGCAGGAACAGCACTTCTAGATAAAAACTGAGAATGGAAATGGAATACGAATTTTAAGTTGTAGCAAGCAGAGGGGAAAATTAGATATCCTCAGCAGAAACAAGATTCTAATTTATTTAGAGACAGAAATAGAACATGAAAAAATGCTTAATCAAATTAGATCATTTTTATAACATCAGAAATGAAATAATAAAATGGACTCTTTAGATAACACTGGTTAAGGACCACAGATTTTCTCCAGAAAGAAGGCAGATTAAGAGAATTAATTAGAGAATACTGTGATCTTATCTTGTATTCTGAAAGTCGGGAAATCTGTTACTAAACTTACTTTAAAACTAATTCAGTCATATATAGCTGCAATAAGGCATCAGGGAACAGTAAGAAAAAATATAAACAGGCTGGTTTGCCTTCGTTTAAGGTAATTAAGGATTATTTTTTTATCATTCATACTTACAGAAAACAGCATGAGGGATGGAATGATTGATTTGAATCAGCTCAGATCAAAAACAGGAAGGTGACCTAGGTAGGGCTTTTCAATCACGCTTTTAATTTGGACTTGAAGCCAAGTTTCACAGGATTTCAGCTTGGGGGTTTCCCTGACAGAAAATAAAAGCAGTGTGACCATGAACAGAATAAAAAAGCAGTAAGTTTATTGTCAATGAGGAATTAATTTTTTATTAATATTATAAAGTTTGTCTAATTTTCAAATTTGCTGCAGAACCATCACCTACATAATTTATTCATCTAAAGGCTCAGAAAAACTTCTGTCCAAGCTCACAATGCCTAAGTTCTTGCTGCTAGTGGCAGAGAATAGAAACAATTCCGTGCTTTTTTAAGACTACTTGTTCTATTGCATTTTATCTTACAAGTTAGAATTGAAAGCAAAGCATTTATCCAACCCAAACTTTTATCTATAAAATCTATAGGATCTTATTGCCTCCATGTACATGTATGATGATTATTATTCTTTTAATAAATAAATATCAGTATATAAGGTGACAGATTCCCTTGGAGTACATTAAATTTATAACATTTCACATTGTCATTACAATAACTGTCAAAATAATAGCTTCACATTTCTGTTCTGTTCCCATTACTACCTTCAGTGAGATTTGGAATTTTAGACTCATATATTCAAAGAATATGGGGAATACACTATACACTGTGACCTTTTCAATATTCCGTAACTGCGTTGCTGAAAATTTTACTTACCTTCCTTGTTTACTGCTCTTCTCTTTCCCGTATAGTTAATTTTGTGGGGAAGAGTTGAAATGGTGACCTTTCCAGGGTTTTGTATTTCCATTGGCCAAAAGATACATCAAACTTATATAGCGGTTAACAACACAATGTTCTCTTTTCTTAGAACAGGTAATACAGAAAATTTTTGTGACTCTGTGGAAATGAAGGGCATTCAAAGAACAGCATTTTATTTCAAAAATGTTCCCATCAATAATAAAAAGAAGAATATCTGTAATACATAATTTTTGGAATGTCCAACTCCCTGAGTCATAGGCATTTATAGACATTCCTGACATTTAATTTGGGAGATTTTTGACTCCAAACCTCTTTTGAATTCATGTATATTTTTCTGCCTGGATAGTACTTGCAGTAATGCTTCTCTTTTAGTTTCAATATTGAAATGAGAATGGAGAATCATCCTCAGTGCATGTCTCTTATTCAGCAGTACTGAGAGCAGCAGGGTGATCTTTTCCATCCCAGTAATCCTTTAGGGTTAGTGACTTGGAAGCATGCTGTAAATGCTTAACATCTGTTAGCCTTTAACCTGGGAATGAATTGCATTTAATCTGTTTGTTCTCCTTGTGCTGTGCACTCTGCTGATACTGAGTATGTGGAACCTCAGTCCATATTGGTGGGGGTTGTGTTTGTTTTTTTATTGTAACTTGTCAGTGCTAAAAGGAGTGGGAAGGGTATGGAGAGGGAAAAAAAAACCTTTCAGCAAAGGGATGAAAGGAGGATTTAAAATGTCTGCATAATCTTGAAAAGGAGCAGAGAGAGATTAAGTCTTTGTTTTAAATATGGATGGCAAGCTGAGCACACTTCTCTTTACCACCCTCTTGGCAACCCTGCATGGTGAGAGTGTAGTGGTGTAAAGAAATCACGTATTTATGACTGATTATTGTCATCATGAGACCCCACCATGGACACTTCTGGTACCCCAACATTAAAAGGAACTGTGGAACTGTTGGGGTAAGGAGGAGCCATGGAGGTGCTGAGGGGACTGGAGCACCTCCCCTGTGGAGCCGGGCTGGGAGAGCTGGGGCTGCTCAGCCTGGAGAGGAGAAGGTTGTGTGGAGACCCCAGAGCTCCTCCCAGGGTCTGAGGGGCTGCAGGGACCCCAGAGAGAGACAATTCCTCAGGAACTGCAGTGACAGGACAGGGGGGGTTACAAACTGACAGAGGGGAGATTTACATTGGATATTAGGAAGGAATTGTTCCCTGGCAGGGTGGGCAGGCCCTGGCACAGGGTGCCCAGAGAAGCTGTGGCTGCCCCTGGATCCCTGGCAGTGCCCAAGGCCAGGTTGGACCAGGCTTGGAGCAGCCTGGGATAGTAGAAAGTGTCATAAATAGAGACATGAAATCAGGAATTTTAAATTCCATGTCCTATATTGTGAGAATTTTACCACAATATTTGTCAGGTACATTTGGTGCAGCAGCAAGGGAGCACTGATAAAAAAGACAAAGATAAGCTAAGTCTAACTCAGTGATAAGCTGCCTTTTTCCCTAAAGTCTGGGAATACTCCCAGGTTTGATGGAATTACTGGCACACATGGCAAGTGTTCAGTCACTGGAAGAAAGAATGCTTGTGAACCAGCATGCTGTGAATTCTGGTTTTCATCTGGACTTCTTCTGCAATTGTCTTTGCCTCCTAGAAGTTTAGCATTTTAGATGTGATTTTCAAGTACTTTGTACATGATCCATAACAAAATTTTTTTTTTTTGTAAGGAATAAACTCAAATAATGGGAAAAAATGTTTGCCAGCCATAGACTATAGCAAGGAGAACTTATGGTGTAAAGCAGTCATTGAACAGGTTTGCTCCTTTGGCTGTACTGGGATGCAGTAGTGACAGTGCCCACAGCATTCCTGGAGCTGCCATCAAGGCAGATGCCATGTGAGATGCCACCCATCCCTCCAGCTCAAGCTTCCAGGCTGTTCCAGACATTTCTTATCCATTCTCTGAGCAGTACCTGCAGCTCTTGCGTGGGTAAAGACAATAAAGAGAGCATTTAAGACAGACAGCTGCTGTGGGAATCCATCAAGAGGAGAGATTTCCATCTGTTCCAACATTGAAAATTGTTTTTGAACTTGTGGCAGTCTTTCTTTAGAGCCAGACTTGAGCAGTTCCATTTGTTAGAACATGGATACTTTCATTTCCAGGCATCACCTGAGATACACATATGTGTACACTACACAAAAAATTACACAAGTTCCCTATTTTAATACTGATTTTAAAGGACTATAATTTCATGTATCTTCTTTATAATATTTTAAGGGCTTAACTGCTATGTCATGGCAATGCTTATCAGGAAACACTGAAAAGCTTTAGTTATGAATGCATGCAAAATTTAACTATTTCCCCAGGAGCAAATAAATTCCACATTTATTATGTTACATAAAAGTTACGGAATGATTTAGAGTAATTAAGCTGTAGGCTGTTTTATTTGGGATTTAGCTCATCTAAATTATGCATAAAATTAATCTCAGAAAAATATTTAATATGATAGTGCATCATGAGAAAGAAGTGTTAGGATCTTCTCAGAAGGATTTTTTAATAAGAAATTAATCTTATGGTAGTGAGATACAGGTATTTTATGTAAACCAACAGCATTGTAGTGGGGCCCTAATTTCTCAAATTAAACCAATCAAACAAAATTGTCATCAAGAAGAACGAAAAATTCAGAAGTGTAAAAGAAGACAGAATTTAAAGCAAAAGAAGAGAGTGTAATTAGGAAATTTGAATAAAAAGTTGGGAAATCAGAGAAGGAATGCAGGTAATAAGAAAAGGCAAGAGGAAAAATCAAAAAAGAACCAAGTTCTCAAAATCAGCTTTGATAATTTAGAAATCGAGTTTTACTATTGCAATAATATTTATCATCTGTTGCCTGTTTAAAGCAACTTAAGCTCCTTCTGCCCAGGGTTAGTTGTTGTACCACTGGCAACTCTGGATCAAATACTGCCAACTGTTTTCCAAGAGAATTTATTGATAACTAACACTGAGAATTCCTTACATGAGTGATGTGAGGACAGAGGAATTATTCTGTAAGTTAGAGCTACATTAAGAATCCCACAGGTTAATAGTTACAGCCGTATGTTAAACACATTGGTCAGTTTGATGGACAAAATCATGGAAGTGGATGAGTGAAGAATACAGGAAATGAAGGGGATCAAAGTAGTTTCAGGATTATGTGGAATGAGTGGATGAATGAATGAATGAATGAATGAATGAATGAATGAATGAATGAATGAATGAATTAATTAATTAATTAATGGTAAAGTTAAGCACTTCAGTATCTTAGTGATTTTGTCTCCATTTCCACTTGTTATATATGGAAATTATGGTCATGAAATCATAGGATAGTTTGGCTTGGAAGGACACCTTCCATTATCCCAGGCTGCTCCAAGTCCCAGTGTCCAACCTGGCCTTGGGCACTGCCAGGGATCCAGGGGCAGCCCCAGCTGCTCTGGGCACCCTGTGCCAGGGCCTGCCCACCCCCACAGGGATGAATTCCTTCCCAATATCCCATCTGACCCTGTCCTCTGACAGTGTGAGCCATTCCTCCTGGTCCTTCATTCCAGACTCTTGCAAATAATTTCTCTGCATCTTTCTTGTCATCTCCCTTCAGGATATTATGTAAGGGCATAATCCAGGACAGCTCACTGCAGTGGTTTTACAGGAGTGGGCTAAGAAGCTCAGGTGGCAGACACAGTGAAAACTCTCACAGTTTTTAACATTTTATAAAGCCCCAGGAGTGTGACTGTGCTGAGGAATAGATGGAGTTTCAATACATTAGGAATAGATTTTTATTCAAAGACTTCCTAAAGTTAGACTTAGTTACCACTGCATTGAAAGGGAAGAAGTTCTGTGAAGTTTTACAAACAGCTGATGCTTCAAGAAACTACATAAAGCAGAAGGATTCTTGATGTATACATGTCCAATGCCGCAAGAGAGCACTTGCTATCTTTTCTCGCCCTCAAAAAAGGGTTCCTCAGAAACCAGTGAGGATGCTGAAGCTTTATTTGGGATGACTTTGGGGCTAGAACACAGCTCCTCATTTCATCTTCTCATCAGTTTCACAAGCTCCTTGTTCCAAAAGTAGTGTGGAATGTGGGAGGACTCAAATTCTACCACACCCTAGAAAGGAAAACTTTGCAGTGGTAATTTCTACATAAAGAAAAATGATCCCCCGAGTCCCAAAACCTCCCAGTGTAGGAAGTAGAAATTTTTTACAGCTGTCATGCTCCTGAAGGTATCACATCTTTGTCTCTGTTGAAATGCAAACTATACATCTTGAAGTCCAGGCATCATGAATAAATCTGACTTTCATGGCAAATGGAGAAGAATTTGATTGTATGAAAAAACTGTGTCGTAGAATTCTGCCTGAAATTTGGGCAGTGCTCTCAAATATACTTTCTTGTATTCTACCATCACAGATTTTGAAGGCTTGGAATAAATCATGCACTTTTTATTTAAAACTTAAATGGAAAGTGGCCAACTCTAAAAATTTGCTCCATCAGGTGGTATGAAAATTAATTTCAGAAAGTTCAGAGATTTTAGTGGAGGAAATCTTTAGCAAGTCAGTGTGTGCTCTTACTTGATATAAACAACAATGCTGTGAGACAAAGGAAACAAGGAAATATTGGTGTACTCAGTCATTCTGATTTTATCTAAGCTTTATTACTATCTACAAAAGGGCAATATTAAATGATAACATTACTTAGTTAATGAAAACTCCATGAAGAAGCTGCAATTCTCTGTTGTAACACTGATATACTGACAGTAAGGAAACCTCTGCTTTCTCAGCTGGATGTCACTAATTAATATCTTGCTTTCCAGTTAGCTTCTTTCCTTCTCATTGGAATGTTGATTCCTGAAACAAATGTCCATGTTGCCAGCATGTGCTGTTTTCCAGCAGAACACAGCATCTGGTTGCCCACCAATTAATATAAAATAGGGAGAAACTGCTGAGTTTATTATGAATACCAGAAACTCTAGGAGGTACAAGCATTAAATAGATGTTGGTTTATCGTTGTTTTCAACATGCAAAGAGATTAAGGTTGACATTTGTGAAGTTTATGTGGATGTCAGTGGGACATGGGGCTTATTTTAACATTTTTAGAAAAATTTTAATAATATTAAATTTATATTTTCTAGGAAACTTTAAAGTAAAAATATTTTCTGAAAAATTGGGCTGTATCTAATTCTAATAAATACGTAACAAAAATAACAGAATTGTGTTTTAGAAGACCTTTTTCTTATGGGGCAGATGTAACCCCAAAACATCTTCAAAGAGGCTGGGGTACATTTGAGCAAAGGGAATATGGAGTTCATGTAAATACTGCAGTTCTTCAGACATTTCTGTCATTGTTTAAATGTCTCTTCTTGCTGTTTTCTCCTCCCAGGCCTCCAGGCAGCTCTGCCTCAGGACACCTCTGTTCCTGTGGTCCTCTCTCCTTGGTCCACATAGGAGAGCAGAGATGGGCAGGGAAGCACCAGCAATGTGTGTGTGTGAATCAGCTTTATCAACTTTCCATGTCGTTTTTCCCCTTTTTATCACAGACATGCTGAGTGGCAGTAACTGGAAGATGACCAGCTAATCCATGGAAGTTACTCCCAGTTTCCATGAATACAGGGATGAGTGCAATTTCTGGTTCTAGAGTGTTCCATGGGTTGTGAGTATTGCACACCCCAGGATTGGGGAAATGGTAACAGTGCTAGGGAAAAAAAATGGGCCCCTTAAAAGCTCTTAAATCCCTTGTTTCACTGATACCAAGGTCTTTTTATATGGTAAGATCCTGTCCTAAGTTAGGTTCTGTCCAGTGTAAGGCAGCAATGGCAACATTGTTTGACCTGAAGATGGGCAGGGACACCTCCCACTGTCCCAGGCTGCTCCAGCCCCAATGTCCAGCCTGGCCTTGGGCACTGCCAGGGATCCAGGGGCAGCCCCAGCTGCTCTGGGCACCCTGTGCCAGGGCCTGCCCACCCTGCCAGGGAACAATTCCTGCCCAATATCCCATCTAACCCTATTTTCTGTGAATACGAACCTATGCCCCCTTGTCCTGTCACTTCATGCCCTCATAAATCATCTCTCTAAGAAAGTTTCATCCTCAAACCTGAGGAGCTAGTCTTGGATGACCCTTCCAGTGCTTCTGGGGATAATGTGATGTGTGGGACACAACAGTTCAGTGTACTGGAAGTTATTAAAGCTCTTTTTTCTTTTTTTTTTCAGGAAAATTTTCTGGATCTCCAAATGCTGTTGTAAATATCACTGTACATAAGCACATTAATGATCAAATATTAGATTACCCTTTTGTGATATTTTCTCAGCTTTAATTTTTATTTAATTGAAACTATTAGTAGGGCTGTAACATTTAGAAAAATGGCTGCTGTAAGGTCAGGTGCTGTTTATCTAAAAGTACATATTTGTCCAGCAAACTAATATTTTTAAGACATTGTAATATTAGCCACCCTATATACATTTTCTCAGAGCTTGTACTGAAGTAGGGCTTTTAAAGCTGTTAAAATAATATTTAAAAAAGTTATTACAAAGAGCTTTTTAATAATGGAATTTTCAGAGCGATAATATTGGCTGATATAATTTTGTCAGCTTTCCATCTGAAAGACAAGTTTGAGTAACATTTAATATAAAGTTAGGACATTCTTTTTTTGTAAATACTTTGTGCCTCAGTTTTCCTTTCCTCATCAAATGTGCAGTTCTTATGTACCTACTAATTCTCTTTGATTTCTTTTCTGAATATAGATTTTTTTATTTGCGTCCAAATTTCAAGATATTTAAAGCACCCATTCTAAAAAGTATCAGTCTTTAATTATATAGGGTACAGTGCTCTTAAAACATCTTGCTGTAGTCCACCACATGTAAAACTATATATATGTGAAGTATAAATTTTGAATTGTTTACCTTGAAGTTTTCTACGGTTTATAGATACGTCGTCTTTTTTTTCCTTTTTTGCCAATTCACATGGGATTCAGCCACACTCTTTGTTCCATAAGGTAAATCTTTCCTTAGTTTAGAAAGTCTGCCAGATCAGAGGAATTAATCAGGAATCCTTCTGTTTTCCCAGTTAGGTATATGAAGCTCCTTGTTGAGCTATAGGATGACTCCTGCCATACTGAGAACACTGTGAACAGTATTTTTTTTTTAGAAATACTTTTCTACTAATATATCATAGCTTGGAAAGGATTTGTAAGGTTTTTTTTTGCTTTATCCTGACATTAGAGGATTATTCTCTGAAATTTATCATCCAGTATAGTCCATTAATCTTGTCAGTTTTCTGTTTTTTGTTTTTTTTTTAAATATCAGATCTTTCAAATCCTGTTTATTTTCCTGTTATTCATAAACCATTTTCCTCAGAGATTTATAGAGAGTACATTAGATGATATTGGAAGGGAAACTATTCCTTATGAATGAGTATAGTAAGGTTCATGTAAGTCTGAAAGATGCTCTCGGGATTCTTTCCATTGCTGTGAATAAGTGAATGGGAATTCTGTATTTCCTTTTTTCACCTAGTGTGGGAATATCTTTATGCTGATATAGACACATTTATAGCTTTAACTGCTGGCATTATAGTAGAAAAACCCTGTTCACAGAAAGTAACAGGCTTGAGAAACAATACAAATTCAGTTAAAACACATAGAATTGATTAGACATTAAAAAGTCCCTTCAAAACACTTCTTTCTTTTATGTCTTTTCAATTATTCAAGAAATCTTGTAGGCACAAATCTGCTGGAGTTCCATGAGCTGTAACGTGTCTGCTTTTGGTGCCTCCTCCTTGAGGGATATTTTGCTCTAGGATTCCACATGAAAAATGTAGCTTTTAGGAGAACTGTCTTACATAAATTTTTCCTTAATTTAAATAATTCCTAGCATAAGAAGATTGGTCTCTTGAGCAAAGTCTTCCTACTTCTACCAGGAGGTATTTCTGCTTCCTGCTGAAATGAGTGGTTTTCTTTGCTTTTAAGCATGTACCAATAATTTGAATAGAATCAGCTCCTACAGGCACATATTCAAAATATCATAATAATGTTTCCTTTGCCTCTTAATTAATTTACGCAAAATGAAAGAGAGTATTTTTTTTCTTTATTCTGTCTATGAGGTTACTTATCCTAAGATTAAAGTCTGGGAAAAAAATGGAATTACCATTCATTTCTCTTATTTGAAATGCTCCTCTAAAACAATTAATTCCTCTTTTTAGTTGGAGTGTTCTGAATTTAAGCAGCTACTGAGATTGATGTGGACCTTTGATGTTGTAATCAGAATTCTTTTCTGAAGGCTGATTTTCATGATTATAAAATTTTCTGAATTGTGTTCCTCCTTGTAAACCCACAAAAATCTTGAACTACAAGATGTGCTTTCATGTTGAATTGCACTTGTTATGTTGTATGTAATTGTTGAAGATGTGTGTGTTCATAATACTGAAACTGAAGAAAATTGGACAGATTTTTTTTTCCCCCAAGTGGAGGTTTAAAATTTCTTTTTATCTACAAGAGAAATTCATGAGCAGCAATAATGAGAAATACTCACTACAAATAATTGAAAATATCATTAATACAGTCAGGTTAACTAAGTGTAAGAGGAAACAAATTTTGGGGGTTGGGGAGTGCAGGAGAGAGATAGGAAAATTTGGGACCTTTAAATGATGTCCTAAACAAGAAATCACTGAACACTGGGTTCAAAATTCTTTCATCTGACCCTGCATCCTTTCATTTCATTTCTTTTCATCAAATCCCTGGTGGATTGATGGAGGCTCTTTTATTCACTTAAAGGTCTTCTCACATTGTCACTAGTAGGCCCAAAAGCCTGGGCCTACTGAAAGTTATTTTATACTGATTTTTTTTTAAAGCCTCTGATTTTTTTTATCTCAGTTGACACTGCAGCCAGCAGTAGATTTGGTTTGGATTTTTTTCCTCCTCAACTGCAGTTCTTCTGATGTAATTAGAAGCAAAACAGAAATATGTAAATATATATAAGCACTTTTTTTGTTATTTTTTTAGCTTCAATAAACCAGTTCCACATCTGTTGTCTCACATGTGCTGCCCTAGCCCTCAGCACACTGGGCTGTGCATTTGACCCATCTGAACTGAAGTTCATTTTCTGTGCTCAGCAGCCTCTCTATCTCAGCCAGTCCATGTGAGTGAGTAGATGCCAGAAGAGGCAGCAAGAAGGGCTTGTGATAAATGGTTGTTCAAGCATATGCATGTATAGTTGTGAGAAAATCAGAGTGGCTGATATTGTCAGGTAACTTGGATAATTACCTGAGAATTGAAGGGTGGCAGCTGTGATGGGAATTTTCCAAAAAGTGAGATCTGAGTATCTTTGAACTTCTGAACGTGGTATTTCTACCAAGCAAATTAATACAAGGATAGAAGTAGTAGACACATGGGTAGGTATGATATAACTTGGAATAAAAATGGTGTAGATCTGTAAGGAAAGTTTTTTCTGTATTTTCTGAAGAGAAATGCAGCCCCCATTTTAATACAAAGTGTGTTGATACTTGTAATAGCTTTACGTTTACTAATAAACCAAATCATTTAAATGTTTTGAAGTTGGTTATTAATTGCCATATAAGCAACACAAAAATTGCCAGGTAACAATTTGTTGAGTGTTGTTGTGATGCAAAGAGTGGAGTATGGGAGGATCCCAGCTGTTTCCACTACTTTTTATTTATGATTCAGTGATTGACAAGCATAAATTGTCATATATGTAATTTGGAAATTTTTAAGACCTTGCAGCAGTAAATCTGTTGATAAAAGTAACACCCAGTAGTGTAAGCCACTTTTACAGGGAAAAATATTGAGCCTGTTAGTTCCTATAAACCTGTGGTACTTCTAACATGCTCCTTAACAATTACTGGTATGAAAGAAATTTGAATATGGATTTGTATATTGGACTTGTCAACTGGAGAGAAAACAAGGACTGGTAATATCCAAATAGAGATGCCAAAATAACAGCAAGTTCCCTAATCTGCAGTTTACTGGTTCAAATTTTTACTAGTTACTGTGCTTTGAGGTTTTTGTTCAGCTAACACAGTAAATGGATAAAATCCCCAGAAAGCTACAGAGCAGCCATGCTCTCTTCTGGGGATGACCAAACTGCTTATGGTTTTGCTAAATCTTCTTTTATGTTGACCAGTCTCAATGTCTTTCTGTGGCAATCAGTGGGATTGCTCCTAGTTTATAAGAGCAGTGGTGAGAAGGTTATATGGATTTACAATGGAGAGCAGTGTTCCAGTTTTCGCAGAATCCCAGAAACATTTAGATTGGAAAATCCCTCCCAGCCCATGAAGTCCCAACTGTGCCCAATCCCCACCTTGTCCCCAGCTCAGAGCACTCAGTGTCACCTCCAGCCCTTCCTGGGACACCTCCAGGGATGGGCACTCCAAACCTCCTTGGGCAGCCCCTGCCAGGGCTCCCTTTCCATAGAGAAATTGCTGCTGCTGTCCCCCCTGAGCCTCTCCTGGCCCAGCCTGAGGCCGTTCCCGCTCCTCCTGTCCCTGTTCCCTGGGAGCAGAGCCTGACCCCTCTGGCTGTCCCCTCCTGTCAGGGACTTGTGCAGAGCCAGAAGGGAGCCCTGAGCCTCCTTTTCTCCATTCTGAGCCCCTTTCCCAGCTCTCTCAGCCACTCCTGGGGCTCCAGACCCTTCCCAGCTCTGTTCCCTGCCCTGGACACGCTCCAGCCTCTCGAATTGTCTCTGGCCTGGAGGGGCCCAGAACTGGACACAGCCCTTGAGGGGCCTCAGCAGTGCCTGCACAAGGGATAATCACTGCCCTGATCAGGATACCACTGGCCAAATTGGATGCCATTGGTTTTGTATGACCACGTTATTATTGTCATTCTCTGACGCTGCTCTTGGCTGCACCGGAGCTCCGGGCTAGCTCTACCGTGCCACTCCAGCATGGGCAGTCGCCAGGAGTGGGGAACTGCAGGGGAAAGGCAATCCCACTGCAGAACCTTCAGAGCACCAAATCCTGCCGGGCTCTGCTAAATGAGATGGCACAAGGAAGGAGGAGACTCACTCAGCTATACTTCCCAGGAACAGATTTATTCGGGAGAGGGGATGAGCACAAGGGTCTGGGCTGGGAGAATTCAGGACCGAAGAGAGCACCGAGCACCTCTGTGCACTCTACATCTCTGGGATGGGCAGAGTCCAGGATCCAATGGGAGCTCATGGAGGGAGGGGTAAGGGGAGGAGGTTACAATGTCAGGGACCAATGGGGATACAAAGAAGGCGGGAACATAATATAACAACGTGTCGAGGAAGGGATGATATACATGGAAGGAACTGGAAGGAGGGGTGGGGTTTACAATGATGGATGGGGAGCTGGGGCAGGGTAAAGGTGATTGACGGGGAACATTCAGGAAAACTGGGAGGGGTTTACATAACAGACAAATGGAACCAACCAAAGCAGTAAATGGGGGAGAACCAGGAACATACCAAACAGATGAAATACCAACAATTATAACAGAACTGAATAAACATACTACAACAATTCTCTTATGTAACACATTATGTATCAGTTTATTATTTAATGTATTACAAAGAGGAACATGCTCATTTTTCTTTAAAAGGGTCTTTTGCTGAGAAGCAGGGTAAAAAGGCAACCTTTTCCCTTCACAGGAAGTCCATGCTTCATTTTCACCTTTAGGTCATGTTAAAAAGTGTTGTTTTCTCTTTGGCTTTTACAAGATTTAGGGAAATGGATTCATCTTACAGATATCTGTGCAAGGTGCTGAGTCTGTTCTGTGGCTTTGCACAGTGTGGACTCCAGGGTGAACTGGGGAGAGATCTCATTTCACATCAGCTACTTGGCAGTATCTCCCTGTTTTTCCCTGCAAGAAGTGTTGAGTAATTTATGACAATTTATCTGCCTGGCAAGAGCAGGATGGCTCACCTTAGGTATTTGCTGTCATGTCCCAGGAAGATGTTTTCAGGTTTGGGACATGTTGGGTTTCTGATGGAGCTCAAGAGCATCCTCTGGCTGCTGCTGCTGCTGCTGCTTCTTGACCCTTTAAATCAGTTCTGCTTCCAGATACATTGATGTTATCCATTGATCTTCCCCTCAGCTTCCTGCTGCACTACACAAAATTCCTTTCTTACAAGTAGTTATTGACCATGTCTTTTCCTCCAAGCTGGTAAATTTAAGATGCTTTAGGCAAAAAATGAAGTACAGTTTATGTGCTCAAGACTTCTTTATAAGTCTCTCAGTTTTTGGTTTACTGTGGATGTGTCATAATGCAGAGTGCAGAGTAAACTTGTCCTTCTAACAGACCTTTGCCAAATTAATTCTGTGTGACTGCAGTGATCCAAAAAGAGTTTTTTTGTTTGTTTAATTACCAGAGTTCTTTACCTGTGGGAGTTAACGTGGATCTATACCTAAACCACAAATATCAAAGCATTTAAAAGTAACTTTTTGTTGTTGTTGTTCTGTTTGTTTTTTAGTTGATTTTATGTCAGTGTTTTCAAAAAACAAAATTATTTTAGTGGAACTTCATAGAGTCCTATGAAGATTTGGGTTCGGAGAGACCTTAAGGACAAAAATCTTGCAGAGACAAAATTAGAAGAAATGAGAAATCCTGAAGGATATTTTTTGGTAACTGGAAATTCAGTGGACAGTTAAAACATGCACATTATTTAAAGAGCTGACTCATTCATATGTGATATTGAGCAAAACAAACCTGGAATTTATTATCTTGGACATCCTAATTTAATAAAAAATAATAATTAAAAATTCTGTTATGTTTGCCAAGCATCCTAATAATGAAATAAAAAATAAATTTCTTAATTTTTGTTTACGATTAATGCATGTGTATAATCACACAATTGTGCAAGAACACTATGATATCCTTGACAAAGTATTTGCATGAGTATTGATACTATTTCATGTGGATTTTGAGAGAAAATTTGTTTACCTGATTAAAAAAGAAAGAAATGTTAATCTATTCCCCGCCCCTTGTGAATGTGCATCTTTAATTTCCCCCTCATTCTTCTCTGCCTCCCATTTCTAATGTCATTGTGGTCATTGGGTCTTAGCAGAATTCAATAGCATGAGACAGAGAGCTGAATGTGCTTGTTGGATGTGGTATGTGAGGTTGCTTGCAAAGAGGTTGAAGCAATCTAACTCAGGATTGCCAAGGTCCAACCCTCTGATGGTCCTGTCTGTCTTCTTTCTCCATTGAGCCACCCTGAAGGCAGTTGCTGTTGGGCTGGTTAGAGGTTCTACTGTAAAACTCATCACTCACTTTGCTGGATTATATTTGAAAGGCGTCAATTTCCAGAGTCAGCTCAGCCAGAGCATTCCCAGCAGGTCAGGGAAGGATCCTGCCCCTGTGCCCAGCCCTGGAGGCACCTCTGGAGTGCTGTGTCCAGCTCTGGATCCTCAGCACAGCAGGGACAGGAGCTCCTGGAGCTGAGGAAGGGCCTGGAGCATCTCGGTGCCCAGGGGAGGCTGAGGGAGCTGGGGCTGCTCAGCCTGGAGAGGAGCCCCAGCTGAGAGGGGCCTTCAGCCCTGGGTGTCCCTTTGTCTGTCCCTGGCTGTCCCTGTGTCTGTCCCTGTGTGTCCCTGTGTGTCCCTGTGTGTCCCTGGCTGTCCCTGGGTGTCCCTGGGTGTCCCTGGGTGTCCCTGGCTGTCCCTGTGTCTGTCCCTGTGTGTCCCTGGCTGTCCCTGTGTCTGTCCCTGTGTCTGTCCCTGGCTGTCCCTGGCTGTCCCTGTATCTGTCCCTGTCCATCCCTGTCTGTCCCTGGGTGCAGGAGGGGCAGAGCAGGCCCAGGCTCTGCTCCAGGCCCAGCAATGGCAGCAGAGCCACGGGCAGGGGCTGAGCCCAGGCCCTGCCCTGCACAGGAGGCAGAACTTGTGCCCTGGGCAGTGCCCAGCCCCGAGCAGATTGTGCAGAGAGGCTGTGCAGTCTCCTCCCTGGGGATATTGCAGAGCCACATGGACACACTGCTGTGCCCTGGGCTCTGGGATGGCCCTGCTGGAGCAGGGAGGTGGCACCAGAGGAGCCCCTGTGGGCCCCTCCAGCCTCACCCAACCTGGGGTTCTTTGCCCCCCAGCCCTGCTGAGATGAGAATATACTGGAACGTGGGGATATGCAGCACAGTGGGGCACCCTGAGCCCTTACTGGTGACATCCTGTAGTCCATGGTCTGGCAAATATTTCTGTGATGAGGAACAGTCTGTAAATTGCACTGTTAGGCTCCAAAGCCATCAAATCTTAGTATAGGTTCCTTGTCCTCTGACGGGGACACAGTTAACACATTTCTGCAAGAGATACAGAACTTGAAAAGCTACAGCCAGTGTAAGGCCAAAGCAATGTTGTGAAAATCTGTTTGCTAAATAACAGCTGAACTTAAGATTGATTACATTTATCTATTCAGATTTCTGGCTATGATATCCCATAAAGGCAAATTAGTGGAGATTTCTACCATGAAAATGCTGTCTGGATTTCTCAAATATTTATTTGGTTTTCATCTTCTATTGTACTCCTTTTTTTCCCTTGTTCCTTGAAAAGTATTTTTTTCTCCATTTAACAGAATATAAAATACAGTTCAGAAATGTATTGATAGAGCTGCATAATTAAATTCCACTTTCCTCTATAATGCAGAGTTACATTCTATTTTGCCTTTCATTTATCCAAAACATGTCATAAAACATGGAGTATGCATATGCTTTCCAGCCTTTTATTTAAATGATAAAACTCTTCTGGAATTCTCCCAGAAAGAAAGCATTATAAACCTTACAACTGCATATATTTTACCTATATATATGTACAATGTATGTGTGTTTTAATTCACAAGTTTACTTCGGCTTCACATATGATCCGGGATGGCAATGGGGGAGTAAATTAGGAGGGGTTTTTATGGGAAGATGGAATGAGAGGTTTCCAGTCTGAGGTGGTGGGATATGAGTGTGAAACAGGGCCAAAGCCATGAGGTCACACTGCCCTCAGCAATTCCAAGTTTGTTTTCTCTCCTGGATGAGTATTTAAGTACCTTGGCTCACCCTGTACTGATCCAGTTTTGCTGCAGTGTAGCTGCGAGCACTGGGAGCTGCACACCTTGTGAACTTGAACAAGTTCAGGTGCCTGTCTGTGGGAGACAGTATTCCCAGCAGGAGTGGTTCAATACACCCTAGCCACACGGAACTGGCTCTTTATACCCCTTCAAGACGCACTGTGTTACTCCAGGCTGTGCCTGCCTCAGTTTTCCTTACATTTTAGATGTGGAAAATGGAACAAATTTTATATTTAACAAGTCACACCTACGCTTTTCCATTTTTCTCTCCTCCTACACAGCACCTCTTGTTTTCTCAATTTTTTTTCTAAGTATTTTTAGTCAACATTCCAGCAGAGCAATTGTTCAGTAAATACCAGTATTTGTCAGTTTATGCTGACATTCTTTTGTATACACATAAAGATCCCTTGCTAGAAAACCTCCCATTTTCCAAATGTCCAGCAAGGTTGATTGATCAACCCTGATAAATTAATCTCGGTAAGAGTCTAAAATTTTAATACAGTAGTTCATGATGTTCTCAGAATGAAACCAAGAAATAGAAAACAGTGCTCATAGCATAAATCTTCAGAAGGCTTTTCATCTTTTTAAACATCTTTTTAAACTTTCCCATGGTCTCCTACTGCATTCTGCTCAGCTTCCCAGCACTCAGACCCCTGCTGAACAGAGTATTTTGCCATTTTAGAC
Source organism: Pseudopodoces humilis (assembly GCF_049639895.1). NCBI lineage: Eukaryota > Metazoa > Chordata > Aves > Passeriformes > Paridae > Pseudopodoces > Pseudopodoces humilis. The sequence continues at coordinate 20,213,272 of NC_142213.1, read as the reverse complement.
ACTGCAAAATTCCATCAGCCAACACTGTCTATCACTGGAATGTGTGATTATTTTAATTCTTAGCCTTGGCTTCCCATAAATCCAACCTTGTCACTCAGCCCAGAGCTCTGAGTGCCACCTCCAGATGCTCTTTGGACACCTTCACCTCCTCTCTAAGAGGTTTCAATTCACCTTTTAACATCTCCTCTGTGACAATAAATATTGATAATAATTAAAACTGCATCTAAACTGCAATAAATAATGTTTATTGTCTTCACATATGTGCTTCTGTCCATACTTTGTGTGATGTGCTGCAGCTCTTGTGGGGCAAACTGAGGTTTGTTCCTATTCTGTATTACTTTATATATGCTGCTGCTTTGCAGTCTTGAAGGTTAAGGATTGAGCCTTCCTTCACCTTCTGGGTTATTTAAAGTTGCTGTTGGGCATCTGGTATGGCAAGTTTCAGCCTGAAGCAAAATTTTATGACTGAGTTAAAAATACACCGATAAATCCAACTGGAATTGTCTCACAATTCCACATATTATAATATGCAAAAAAAGGAACTTTGCCAGAGAGGAAGAGAGAGAGACTCTTCTTAAGGTGAAGTTAAAGTCAGTCAGCTTCTACTTTTTTATTTTTGTGCTGCTATCTACTCTCCCCTGAAGGAGCAGAAGTTATGCCTCCAGGTCAAACAGGTGCAGCACAGATCTATATTCTTTTATGTTTCTATTTATCTTTCTGTCTCTCTTCTATTGAAAGTTTCAGCTCTATTGCTCAGATTTTTGGGGCTCATAACAGAAGTTGTTTGCTGTATTTTTAGTTTAGGGAAGGCCTTGTAGTAATTCTGATATTTATGAGGAATGTAAAGGATACATGCTGATTGTGCATAAATATTTTCAGTATCTGTCTCATTCAGGAGGAACACTTCACATTTCCAGTGTGTTATTATTACCCTCAATTCATTGTGTAACTTTATGGATTCATGGCACAAGCCGTGACACCAAATTATTTTGAAACATTGAAAATGCTGTCTTTTTTTTTCTCCTTATTTTTAAAATTTTTGTTTCTTTTTCCCTCCCTCATTTAGAATTTGCAGACAGATTGTGGCCCCATTGAAATCACCAGCAGAGATATTAATTGTGGACATGATTTTATGAGCCTGAGAGAGTTTTCAGCCTGTCAGTAGCTGATCTGTTCCCAAAGGAAAGTTTCCCGAGAACATGTTTCTCTCAAGGACTGTTTTTTGTAAATAGGTTTTTGGTTCTCAAAACAATGTTGTACAGATATCCTGAGTGTTTTCTCTTGTTCCACCAATGGGAACAGAGAGGTGTTGTTCCCTTTAGCAATCATGTTAAACCTGTATTGGAACACCTAATAAAAGGGACTGAAAACCCTGAAATAAAGGCTTCTGCCTTCTTGGGATGAAACCTCTGCTGCTGTGGTTTGAATCCAGGCTTCAATTTCGTGTCCACTAGCAACAATTAATATTCCAAGCATTGCAGCAATGAGTGTCCAGGCCATTGTGATGCCATGTCCTTAAACAGGAACTGGACAAATGTAAAAAGCATTAAAATTCAAGATTATTTATATATAGAAATATATTAAATATATATAAATAAATTAAATACAAGGTTTATGTCAGTAGATGTTAATAAAGCAGTGAGATTGTGGCAAATCAGGGCTTCTAGAAGAACTCTTCGTTAATTATAGACAGTATTTCTGAGCTGATGATGCAAAGCTGTTTGTCAGCTGTTGTCCTAACAAGGGGCAGGATTTGCACTGGGGCTAATGGGGTCAGCCCCAACAAAAAAAGAAAATGTAATTCTTTGAAAGTTATAAACGTTGCACACATGGAGACACTGGATTTGCTTCCGTCAAGCCCAGTACTATTGCACACCAGATGGGGAGTTATGAACTAAGGACTGAAGCTCCCTTGTGCCCAGGAAACAGATCTTAAAGGCATTAAATTTGGCCCTAGTTTTAAGTACTGGAGGAAGATACTTTAGATATCTGACCAACCTGCTCTGCCTTTTAGCAGAAGTTGTACAGTCAGACATGAAATTATCTCAGCTATGAATCTGAGTGCCTTTAAAAAGTTTAGCCCAATATAAAATTGTTTTTCACTGTGTCAAAATGGGTTGGTCTGTTCACAGCATAGCAGCAGGGTCTCTTAAGAATTCTGCTGCTCCTCTCATGGAGCAGAGGGTGAAACTGTTATGGATGATAGTGGGAGTACGTGCAGTCCATGGTCTCTAATGTGTCCATGGTCTCTGTGAGGAAAAAGACACAACTTTGGGGGTTCAAATAAACTAGGGTGTTTATTAAGGGAAAAGAACAAGGGGAGGAAGGGATAATGGGTGAGGGAGAAAAAAAGAAAAGAAATTAGAAAAAGTCCTGGGTCTGAGGATTGAGGAATCCTCTGGCCGAACCGGCGTTTTTGGTCCCAAAGCAAGAACTCAGCGGCACTGCAGTGAATGCAGCTAATCTGCACTCAGATTTATATAAGAAGTCTCTAAAAGAGATGTAGACCGAAGTCTGCAGTGTCTGGTCCTCAGCTGCAGCTAATCCACAGATAAAGGGCACTTCTTCGAACTTCACAGGTCCTTTTATAATCTCTGTCCCCTCAGTTTGTTGCTGGCAGTCCCACCCCTATAGCTGATTGGTGCCGGTAACATCTTCTCCTCCAACAGTTTGCTGTCGTTGGGGTAACTGAGGTTTTGGAGGGAAAGTTCCTCATTAGTATTCACCGTTGCCGTGGTGTCAAGTTACAAGTCTTCTGGGGCAGGTTAAAATTCTTTTTAAGATACTGCTGGTGAGGCGATTTGCTTTGAAAACCTCGAAAGTAACTAACTTAAAAGGGATTATTAAACTTACAAACAAAGCATCAATAGCAACAAACAAATGAGTAAGGGACTACAAAAATAGGGATAATGCTTATTACAATTAAACATTCAATTGGAACACACAAAAAACCACAACCAGTACAATTCTGCAATGAACAACTTCTAAACAACAACAACAAACAATTCCACATGCAAAAGCCAATCTAAGGTTTTATAGATGACAGTCTCTAATAGTCCATGGTGCCTAAAATGAACTTTATAGAATCCCAGAATGGTTTGGGTTGGAAGGGACCTTATCCAGTTCCACCTGGGCAGGGACACCTCCCACTGTCCCAGGCTGCTCCAGCCCCAATGTCCAACCTGGCCTTGGGCACTGCCAGGGATCCAGGGGCAGCCCCAGCTGCTCTGGGCACCCTGTGCCAGGGCCTGCCCACCCTGCCAGGGAACAATTCCTGCCCAGTATCTCACCTAAACACACTCTGCCAGTTTGATATTTGCCTTGGAAAACTATGAATGAACTGGTTTCTGTTGCTTCAAAATACCTACAGAACTGATTGCAGAAAATTATTTTGTTAATGAATTCACTTTGTGCAGTACTTCTAATGATTTCCTGTTAATTGAAGTCCATTATCTGATCAAAACCCATGTAGTTTTGGGATCAAATAATTCTAATTAGCCTAAGAGAAATGAGACTGGAGGAATAATGTGTTTTCATAATTCTGCACGGTACTTGCTAATTCTAAAATGCCAGAGGACTTGATGGTTCATGTAATTGGCAAGGGAGAAGTGAGAAAAAAAGACCTTTTCTTTCTGTCAGCACTTGAGATGTGATTCCAAGTAACCTTCTTACTGTTTCAAAGGCTCTTACTGTACTCGGGCCCTGCTTGATGGACTATCAGCACAGAAAGGCAAGGGTTTTCACCTCTCTTTCTCATAAGTCAGCATTTTCATCACAAAATGTGTGGCTGGAGGCAACTGGCACTATTTCTGTTTGTTTTTTTAGGGAGGTAGAAGAGCAAAGCACTCTGAGCTGGGTTCCCTCTTACCATGAGAGATTTGGTCACATCTGACCAGACTGGCACTACTCCCTCCCACCTTAAGACACTCTGGGCATTCAAATTGCACTTCTGTAGCTATTCCCACCTAATGAATTCAATATACTTCAGAGATGCAAACAAACTGTGCTTTGCAGCCTGCCTCAGAGAAAGAAAGTATGGTATTTATCTCAAACTCAAAAGATAAGGGAGAAGCAGCAGAGTAGTTCAGAGTCTCCAAACTGCTGAGTGCCTGAATTTCATTTAATTAATTGAAGTTTGGCTGCTGGATATCACTAGTGAGATCATTGCAATAAAAAAAATAATAAAAAAAGAAAAAAAAAAAAAAAGAAAAAAAAAGTTCCCATGAGCTTTGTGAGGATTTCTTGGGCTTTCTTTATACAAACCCCTTCTATATTAGCTCAAAACCCATGGAGCTGGAACTGTTTGTGAAAAAGTAGGAATAATCTAAAGTAGCTTTGTACATATTGAAATATTTCAAGTGTTTCATTTCAGATATAGTGGAAATGGAGAAAATCAGAAAAAAGTATGATTCAGAGATAAGAATGCTACATTCAAATAAAAGTAAGATTGCAATTAATAAGCCAAGATACTGGAGTATGTCCCATCTTTGTGAACAGGATATGGCATGTGGCATTGCAAAGAAATCCATGTGTAAAAATAATCAGGAAAATAGGAGAGTTTGTCCACTGCTATCAAATCATGTTTTTTATGTAAAATATATTTTGAATGTAAAAATTGTTGCTACTCACACAAACCATAAAAGCCTATGCTTGCACTGAGACTTAATTAGTCAGAGTATTATCTTCTGGTAATTAATTAAAAATAAAATTCCACAGGATTTTGGCCACGTTGGTCAGTGTAATTTTTCTGAAGTTCAGTTAACCCTATGAGTACTCAGGACACAATTCATCTTGAGTATCTCAGGTCTGAGGACACTCACCAAGAGTGAGTTCACCCTGTACATTTTCTCAGGTGTAAGAACTACTTTTCTATGTTGGTCTGCTTCATGAGATTGATATAAGTTCAACACACCATAAATACCTATGAAGGATGTAGACATTTTTAATCCAAGAAATGGGAGACAGACTAGAGGAGAAAAAAGAATTTAAAAGGGTAAAAAGGTGAGTGATGATGCTGGTGTTTAGTCATTACATCTTCAAAATGTTGGGGAAACATTTTCTTCACCATCTCTTTTGCACCCTGGTGAAGTAAAATGTGTCTTCTCTCCTTGAAGAAGGTTTTCTGTGCTATTAGAAGGTGCTTTAAGCTTATGGCTAGGACTTAATTAAATTTTACGTCTTCTGCTGCTTCACATAAGCTGCTTCCTTATAAAAAAATCTCTGATTGTTTGCCATACATTTTTATGAACTCTGCCTTTTGCCAAATACTGTGATGTTGATTAACAGAGTGAACTTAATCCATTAAGTTCAAAATGAATTGGAAACAGAAGGTGAAAAGTGCAGTTTTGCACAAATTAATCCCAGAATGATTATTGATTATCAGTGTTCTTCACTATTTGCTTTATTATTTTATATTCATAAGGTGTTGGTTATTCTTTCTATTGTGAAAAAATAAATATTCATGTTCACAATTTTGCTAAATGTAACATAGCTTTTAACTGCCTAAGAAAATGTTTTCACAGTCATTTTATTAGCTATGTAAATCTTCCATATTTAAAACTAATAATACTTATTTACATTACAAATGACTCATTGATTTGATAAGGCTGGCTAGCAAAAGTTACACTGTTTGATAATAATTTTTATCTTATGTTAGCAAATATAGAACACAATTAGGAAAATCTAAATGCCTATTGGAATTTTTTCTTGTATTTCCTGTATTGACTAGGAGTTCTCCCACAAAAAAAAGGATTTTTGTGTCATCATAAAGATGGGATTTTTCCTCTTGTTACCTTTAATTTAAATTATTTCTAGTAGTTTTCTGATGTCTTAGAGCTGGGATTTTCCTGCTTGTGATACATAATGGAGTTCTCTCTTTGACTGCTTCATGAATTCTATTCCCTTTCTTGGAGTGAAAGGCAGTAAAAAGTATTGTAGTCACTGAGGTATTTGGATTTGACTTTGAATGCACTCAGGGAGTAATTTTATTTAAAATAAATAAATATGGCACTTTTGAAATAGTCACCGTTCAGAGGAGCATTGGTGTGTTACAGCCCCTACAATGAGTTCTGTGAGGTGATCTCAAAAACCAGACACCAACAAGTCCACTACAAAAAATGAGTCTTACTGGTTTTAGAACATTTGAATCCAGAAACCACACTGGTTTATGAACCTTCTTCTTGGTAGAAATGAGATATAATAGAAATATAGAAATAGCAATAGAAATAGAAATAATGCTATTTAACCCAAAATTTCTATTTGAAAATAATGAGTTGCAGAGAAGGAAATACCTCAGTGTATTATTCACAGATGCTGTGTTTTCTCAGGCATCTTCCTGGCTTCTAAGGGGAAGAATTCCTTGCCTTGCCTTGCCTTGCCTTGCCTTGCCTTGCCTTTCTCACCATAATTATTCAAATCTTAAGTTCCTGAAGTCTTTTTCTAAAAACATGTTTTATTCTCTCCCCTTTTATTTTTTTCCTTTTTTTTTCCAAAACAATAGGAAACTCTTTCAATTTGAATCAAAAGAAGGATAAAATGAATATTTGACAAGTGTTCTGGGACTTTTAAACTAAGTTGCATAAATCAAACGTTCAAATTTTGATGTGTTCTCCTATTGTCCACATATATTTTTAATGACAATTTGTGACAAGATGCCTCTGCTTTAATCTTAAGTATTTTGGCAGTTCCTTAACTGGAAGACTCTTTACTACACTGGGTTGACACAAAAGAATTTTCTTTCGTTTTCTTCTTCAACTGACAAAAACAGAAGGGCTTTTACATTTTTAATGAAAAGAGGGTTTCAGTATTCAGGGAAAAAAGGGTGGTTTTCACCACTTTTTTTGAGAAATGAGGGTGCAGCACATATTTGTACACTCCTGTCAGAACTCAAGGAAAAAATTGTACAGACAAGACATCACTGTAGCCTCTTAAAGCTTTGCTATCTCATGGGAGAAATATCCTTTTACATGAAAGGGGTGATTCCAAAAACAAATGAAAAATGTGTGTTCTGAGGAAGAGGTGAGGATCAGCTGTGAACCTACTTTGTTGTCTCCTGCCAAGGGAGTGAGCACTGACTGTGCAATACTTTTGGATTATTAACAAACAATTAAAAAAGGAAGGCTGGAAAGAGTCTTAAATCTAGAAAGTATTTTTTTCAAAGGTTCTTTCTAACTACAGCTCCTGTGCTCCCCTCTCTTAATAAGAAAACACACAAATTTAAGCCTGTGGTTGTTAAAGATGTTTCAATTTTACTTTCTTTTTTCAAAGTGTAACAGCTTCCATAGAAAATAATTCAAAAGTATATTATAGCTATGAACACAAACTACTTATTTTAAATTTAACATTTATTAAGTGAGAATGTGATGTAAAATGTTTTGGAATTAATGAAAACTATTTTATCTTCTGAAAATGAACCCTATCACAGATCTTCTCTTTTAAAATGCATTACAATGACAGCTTTTCCTTTCTTTTCCCTTGAAAAATTCTTTGCTATGTATGTGTTTCATAGTAAATAAGTAATTTTGAATTTAGATTTGCAGAATGATTCAAGGAAATAGACTCTGCATTTCTTTAAGATTTTTTAATGAAACCATGAGAAAACAAGCTAAATTGTTCTATTTTTTCAACCCTGCCCCCGTGTGTCTACTCTGTTGAAATATTTACTAGCTTTTACAAGAGATCTCACTCTCGCCTCCAAAACATTTTTGGCATTTGAAAAAAAAGCCCTCTACCTGATATAGAATCTTGTATGTGACAGTCATAATGTGTAGCCATGCAAATGAACATGCAGGTATCGCCCAAAATGTTTTCTGTGGATGCACTGAAAGTTATTTTCCTTCAGCAAGTTCCTTTCCCCATTGCTCAGCCACACTTCAGACTCAGAGTCTAATTGAACACTCCAAGCTTGAATGATTTTGGAACCTACTGCAGTCCCTGATACATTTGACAAGTCTCTCCCAGCTGTGCACCCAATAATGACTTTTTCTTTAATTAGTCCCACATTACAGGGGATACACCTATATCACATTCCACCTTTGCAGCTGCTACCCAAGCATTTTCTGGGACCTTATAAATTTCTCATTATATCACTGGGAAAAGGTGCTGGAGCTGTTTCCACAGGTGTCTGATAAAACTAAAGTAGAATAAGGAGGGGATTGTGCCCCTCTGGCCCTCAGGTGAGACCCCACCTGCAGAGCTGCCCCAGCCTGGGCCCAGCACAGCAAGGAGCTGGAGCTGCTGCAGAGAGCCCAGAGGAGGCTCCAGGATGAGCAGAGGGATGGAGCAGCTCTGCTGGGAGGAAAGGCTGCCACAGCTGGGATGGTTCAGCCTGGACAGGAGAAGCTTTGGGCTGAGCTCAGGGTGGCTTTGCAGGGCCCAAAGGAGCTGCAGGAAAGATGGAGAGAGACAATTGCCAAGGGCTGGAGGGACAGGACACAGGGAATTATGGGAAAACAGATGGGGGACAAAACAGAGAGCACAGCTAAGCTTGATGTTCTGGCCTTGGTCAGGTACAGACCATGGGATGGGTAACCATGCATGTGAAGGGAAGAGCTAGAAAAGTACAACATATGCTGATATCAAGGTTTTTGAAACTATTTGGTTTTGTAAGGTTGCCAAGTAATGCAAACAATAGGCTGATTCTGTAACTGATAAATTTTTGCTTGGGGCTGTCGTATCTTGGGGCTTCAACAGTATATAAACTTAACTTTGAAATCAATAAATGACTTTGGTAACTTCAATGACTTAAAAAAATCACTTCAACCCCTTTTTTGCCTGACTTTGATGACTTCAACTCGGACTCTGACTTCTTTTTGCTCAGGCTTTGATTTCTTTTTGTTAAAGCTTCTTGCTTAGGCTACTTTTTGCACCCCTCCTCTGAAGTCCCGATTCTCATTCGTGCAGTTGGTGCTCCCATATAAGGATGCAAAGATTCGCCTAAGCTGTGTGGCAGCCACTGACCGCCCCTCAGGACCGGAAGTGCAGATGAAAGAAGTGGGATCGGGCCTGTTATAATCCCTCTGGACAACTGGGAGGACTGGGAGGACTGACAGGTGAGCTAGGGAAAAGGAAATATGAGTCAGGGAAATTCTGCGCAGGAGAGAGACGTTTTCATGTTTATGCTTGAGCTGCTTAAGAAACATAGGAAGTCCTTGCCCTCTCATGACTTAAAACTTGTCCTCAAGTGGGAAGCTGCTGAGGGAAAAAATTCACTCCATCTACTATCTTTATGAAAGACTTTGGGGATGATATAGGGGTGAAATTATGGGACTGTGCCACGAGGGGAATAAGGTAGTGGCTGGGATGCTCCCCTCTTGGTGGGTGATTTACAAGGCTGTGGGAAAACAAGAACAGTCTCAAGATGGAGGTAATAATCCGGTACAACTAGCAGACACACCAAAGGCTATAAATCCTTTCATACAGCCATCCACTCCTCCTCCCCCACCGTGATTTGTGGCAGCTTTTGCTGCCAGCTGCTACCTTGGGAATGGAGAGGGTGACAATGGAGAATACCCCTTTGACCCTGGATCTGTTGACCCTGAAAAGGAGCCAGACCTTTAGCCCCCGGTAAGGTGTCTGCCAGGAGGCACAGCTGTGACTGCTGCTGCTGCTGCTGCAGGGGGTGTGGCCCCCCTGCCTGGCACCAGTCAGCACAGCATGCTGAAGCTAAAGAACACCAGAATACCAACTGACACTACGTACTGACTGAAACTCTGTTAAAATTTACCTTCTAATTTCAATAACCAGCGAGTTGTGATTTTTAACAGGGTTGTTACTGAAAAGATTCAAAGGTGTTTATGTGCATGTGGTGTTTTCCTATGTATTTGTAACACAGCAAGACTGCGTGGTTCACTGAGAGTAATTAACTAGGTTGTAAATTCAACATTCTTTTGCTCATGTTTAAAGTTAACTTTGAATTTTATCTGAAACTCCACTGCCAACTTTGCCAGTTGCTTGCTTTCTACTTCAGAGTTTTAACAAGGTATCTTTATTGTGAATTTTTCAGTACAGCTATTTAGTGATTTAAGTACAATTATTCTTCCTTGCCATGTTTAAATTGAAACTGGACTTGATATCAAAACATTTTAAGTATATTGATAAACCACAAATACAGTAAACAGTAGCTTACTTTTTAGAATAATTTGAATCCCTGACTTTGTAACTGTTTGTATGCAAGTATCAGTCTTACACACCCACTAACCTAACCAAGTTGTTTGTGTAAAATTTATAGCACTATTATATAACTAAATTCTTATTGTTTTAGTCTTTAATATTTATATCTCATTGCTTTTATTGGGCCAAACTCAAATTTATTGTACAGGCAATTTTAAAAAAGCTACAGCAGTTTAATGCCTCCCATAAATCCATGTTATTGCTATTTTAGTACAGTTATTTACCTGCATGTTGTTTATCTTCATGTTTAATTGTTGTATGACAAATTTTCAGTAACTTTCTGTAATGGTAGAATTTAAATAATTTCATTTCTGTTAAGATCAACTTCTGTTTAGTTTCAGTAATGTTAACGTCAAGGTTTTTTTAAGTATATTTTTTGTTACATTTAAGTGAAGTTAAATTCCAGTGAAGTTAATTTTAGGGTCTGCTGATATATACTTGTTTAAATTATAAGATACAAGATACAGCTAATTTGTTATAGAAATACGAGCAATCTCTGTTGTTTTATCTTTCATGGGTAGCACTGAAGAATGAGTGACAATTTCATATTATGACTGTTATTAGTTATAAGCAGTTTAATGCCTTTTTTGCTTTATTACTACTTAGCTAAGGATAAATGACAAAGCCAGCTGCTTTACAAACCTTCACATACTGTTGTATATCTATCTACAAGATGTATTATTTTGAGAAACTTTCCTAACTACTGTTAATGAGCAGTGCTTAGAATATATTAGGGAGACTCTTCCAGTTAAGGCCTGGGCCCTGGCCAAGTCTTTGCATTAGCTGGTCAGGAAGTATCCAACAAACTCAGGTGTTTTCTGCACCAAAGATGTACTTGGGTCATTTTGACCTGCCAATTTTGAACCTATAGTAGATGGAACTCCCTTTGGAGTGAACTTGGTGTCTTGGTTTAGGGCAAATTTGGGAGAAAACCTCCAGTGGGGCTCCCCTCCCCGTGAGGCAAATCCACGTGGCCCTTTTCTCCCACCCCCCAACCGGTTTGGGAAGAGATTTCTCTGAGAGAAGTGGAAAAAACCTGTTTATTTCACAGGCACAGTACTGCCCAGCACAAAAATGAACCATATCAAATTACAAAACCTCTCGTCGTTCAGAAGAGATGACAAACTTCAGAGGGTCTCTTTCCTGTGGGTGTTCGCTCTGTTATCAATCCCTCTGGCGCTGGAAAATGCCGCTGCCCAGGCTGGGCTCCCGGTAGTCCACGGGTGCAAGCTCCCGGTGCTCCCCCGAGTCCCCAGTCCAGAGCAGGTTGGATCCGTTCAAGGAAAAGGGAAAGAAAACAGTCCAGGAAGACCTCTCTGCTCCGGCTAGCTGGAAAGCCAAGGCGATCTGTGTCTTGTCTGTCTGTGCTGTAGTCAAAACTCCCGATGTGGGGGGAGCAAGTACAGTCTCTGATAACAGACTCGGTGCTTCTTTTCCACTCACTTTTACTCTTAGATGAAATTTTAAGAATACAAAATCTGTGTCTGGGTTAGGTGGACGAATGGGGATACAATTTAACATCATAATCAACCCAGGACACTTGGAAATCTTACCCAGGAATAGATTTCCAAGCCTTCACTCTAAAATGAGGCTTGCCATTTACTGCAGACTGGGTAATGGTACAGTGTTAAGGAATTGATAATGCATTGTATTAAATCACCATTTTATTTCTCATATACTACTAATTGTGTATATTATCTGGTTTATTTTTGCTTGGTGTGAGTTTATTGTTTTACTACATGTTGTTTTGCTTTTTATGTTGCCTTTATGTTTCTAACAAGAGACACATATTGATAAAAAACAAAAGAAGGGAGAGTATAGCTCCTCAAGAATGTTTACACTAATATTGACACTAAAAAATTTTTGGAAGCAAAGCAAATCAAATCAAACTTGATCCCTAACAGAGCAATACTGCTTTGAAGGTTTGCATGGGGAGAAGCAAAAAAAGATTTTTAATTGAGTGTACAATAATAAGGCCTAATTGATTTACCAATCTAGGGAGAAGGTATGTATGTGTTTTATCACCAACAGATCCAAGTAGTTACCTTCTTGTCTAGACAAACATCGATTGCTTTCAAGAGAATGAAGCCTAGAGAAAAGAAAAATTACCTAATTGCCATCTAGCTTCCAGTGTTGAAGCTAGACCAAGGTGGATTCCAGCACGGAATGTGAAACCACTCCGAGAACCCTTGGCAACACCACCTAAGGATCCGGCCCTGACATCAGCCTCTGAAGATTTGTGATTTCGCTCTCTGAGAATACCTGTGAGAAGAGCCTCATCAGCAGCTGTATGATGACAAACAGACTTATGTTCTTGGCAAGATTGTTTGGGTTATTTAGAGGTTTTAAAGTCACCAAGATTAGGTCATCCATTTCAGAACTGGTGAACCACACGCCTTTGATTACCTTTCATTCCACTGTATCTATATTCAAGAAAAACAGTGCTGAAGAGATCTAATCATATTTTAGCATGTCCATTATGGAACCAAAGACTGAGATATAAAAGAAGGAACAGCATTTATTTTCAATCCAATCCAATTTCCTTTTGTCCTTGCTTTAGATTGGGAACATACTGATCCCAGCCAAATAGTCACTGCTTTTGAGTGGGAACTCAGGGCAGGACTGCTACTTTCTTTTCCCTGCTTAGTTTCTCATACTGGGCATCCCCAGGCTTGGGTTGAATGTAAATGTGTTGAATGTGGAGTGTTGTGGTGTTGTGCATCTCACAGAAGGCAAGCTGCCTGTTATCAGTGTGATACACTGAGAGTAAATGAGTGTGAGTAAATGACAAATTGATGACAGCTTAGATTGTTTGGGACAGCTTTCAGGAGACTGGGGGCTTGGCGGCTGGATAAAGAGCTTAGTTAAAGTAGCTGTTTGTGCTTTGGGTGTTATTTTGTGAATAATTGTTGCAGTGCCTTGTATTTACAGAGATTGATTGACAAATCAATAAAGAAAACTTTATTGATGCAAAAGGAAGGGGGAAATATTGGAAAACAAATGAGGGATGGAACAGAGAGGACAGTTGAGCTTGATGTTCCAGCCTTGGTCAGGTACCAACCATTCCATGGGATGGGCAACCCATGTGAAGGGAAGAGCTAGAAAAATACAACTGTGCTGGTTTTGCAATAATTGATATTTGGTGAGGAGGGAGGAAGCTACCCATGGAAATGATTTTTCTGAGTGAAGCTGCTAGGAGCTTCCTCTGCGCCCGGAAAAAGACAATAGCTGGTTGGCTTTGAGAACTGACAACCTATTAAACCATTTTAAAAGTAGGTCCACCTCTTTGAGATTCACATTTTAAAGACAGATAAGCCCAGTGTTGGCGGTTGGGTGTCTTCCTTTTGTTCCATCTCACCTATGGAATTTTTTGCTCATTAGTTGCAGGGAAACCTTACTGCTGGTACTTATTTGGTGCTTGAGAAACAAAAAGAGTTCAGCTGGGCCCAGGGTGGAACAGGGGCAGGAAAAAGGGAGGGCGGGGGCAGCTGGGGCCTGGCTGCTTTCCTCAGCTTCAGAGCAGGACAGTTGCTGGGAGCTCTTGTGGTTTGGAGAAGAGAATTCACCATCACCCAGAGGGAGCTGCTCCTTCTTCTTCTCCTTCTTCCTTCTTCATTGGTGACCTCGCACCCCCTGTCCTGCTGGAACGTGTGGCAGTGCCAGCCACCACCACGGAGCTGCTGATCCACCTCAGCCACCGGCCCAGGATCTCAGCTCATCCCTGCTGATCCACCTCAGCTACCGGCCCAGGATCTCAGCTCATCCCTGCTGTTCCAGCTGAGTGTTCCTCAGAGCCCTGCAGGAGCACCAGGACTGCCCTCCCGAGGGGTTTGTGAGGCAAAGCCTCTCCCCCATCCCTTCCCGTCTCAGCCGAGAAAGCTGTCACGGGGCCCCTGGTTCTGTTTTGTTGTTAACGCTGTAGTTATTGTTGTTTGTGTGCCTCGTTATACACACTAGTAAAGAACTGCTATTCCTATCCCCAGATCTCTGCCTGAGAGGCCTTTGATTTCAGAATTATAATAATTCTGGGGAGGGGGTCTACATTTTCATTCCAAGGGAGGCTCCTGCCCTCCCTAGCAATCACCTGTCTTCCAAAACTGAGACAGAAAGTATGGGGGGTTAGAGTGTTCAAACTGTAGATGTGAGCAGAGGCATCCATAATGAAGCAAAGCAGATGCTGAGGTAGCTGTGATCCCATGAGAAGCTTGAACAGAGAGAGAGAGTGATGAAGACCCTTTGGCCCAGGGAGAGAAGGCAGCCTCTGTTCGCAGAGATGATTTCAGAGATATATGAAGAGAACTTTTGCTTTTGAACAGCTCATCTGTAAAATAATACCTTTATAATAATAAAGTTAATAATATTTTATAAGCTTTATAATAAAAATAATATCAATATTAACATTAACAAAAACATGTTATATATAATAAAATAATATAATAATAAGTTTATATGGCACATGAACTCAGCTGTGGGAAGGCTGTGAAAATGGGAGAAACTCCATGACTGCAGATTTTCCAGGTGGCTGCTATCCTTGGAAATTAAAAAGCCATGAAAGAACTGCTTCTTGTGGAGAAGTCTCCATGGCATGTCGAGAGAAACCCCTCTCCCTACAAGAACTGATGAAAGACTATTATAAAGGTGGTAATTGATTGAAAATCCCAGGTTTTGTCTCTATGTTGTCAGTTGGGAAAGAACAGAATTTGTGGAGAGGGAAGGAGAAGTGTTCTGAAGGTTTTATTCTGATTCTTCTTCTTTTAGTTCTGTTAATAAAGTTTTATTTATACTTTTTGGGTTTTGAGCCTTCTTTGCCCTCCTCCTAATTCATACCTCACAGCAGGAAATGAGTAAATAATTCTAGTAGGTGCACTGGTGATTTTAGCCAGCGCTAAACCTATTACAACAATATATGCTGCTATCAAGGTTTTTGAAACTATGTAGTTTTGTAAGGCCATCAAGTAATGCAAACAGTAAGTAACTGGTGGGAAATTTTTGCTTGGGGCTGTCATTGCTTGGGGCTGCAAGAGTATATAAACTTTGAAATAGTATATGAATTTTGAAACAGTATGTGTACTTTGAAAACAATAAACTACTTCAATAACTTCAATGACTTCAATAAACAACTTCAACCCATTTTTCACTTGGACTTCAGTGACTTCAACTTGGACTCTGACTTCTTTTTGCTCGGTCTTGGATTTCTTTTTGCTAAAGCTTCTTGCTTAGGCTACTTTTTGCACCCCTCCTCTGAAGTCCCAGTTCTCTCAGTCAATCGGCGGGGAATGGCTTCCACTGCCAGAGGGCAGGTTAGATGGGATATTGGGAGGAATTGACCCCTGGGAGGGTGGGCAGGCCCTGGCACAGGGTATCCAGAGAAATGCTGGATGCCCTTGGATCCCTGGCAGTGCCCAAAGTCAGGTTGGATGGTCTTTGGAGCAGGATGGGATAGTGGAAGATGCCCCTGCCATGGCAGAGGGTGGAACAAGATGGTCTTTGAGATCCTTTCCAACCCATTCTGGGCTTCTCTGGATCGACAGTTTAGCCATTTTCTGTCTGGAACAGCAGAAATTAGATAGCAATTATGGCTATTGTCATAAGAATCAAGAAGATGCTGAAACAAGTAATTCACTATTAATATCCAAGCTGTTGTTCAGAGTGACTCCAATTTCAACATGTAAAGACATACTGTCATTTCTCCCACTACATCCAGGAGCAGTCAAATCCAAAAATCCCTTTTCCTTGGAATACAAATCCTGTTCAGATGCACATTTTGGCTGTCAAAGAGTACAAAAAGGGTATTGGCTGTGCATGACTGGCTTTCTGTGCCAGCTCAGAATCTACTTCCTCACACGTCTCAGGGGAAATTGTCTGCTTCACTAGAGAAAAATACAAAATTGTGTCCTTACATTCAAGCTCCACTTTTTAAACTTGCATTTTTTTCCCCAGACACTGGATAAAGATTACAGATTTAATCCATGCTCAGTACAGGTCACTGTGCAGCTGAATTCCAGTAGCTGGTGGTCCTGTTTGGCTGCACCTTTGATCATTATTATTATACACCCTCCTACTAAACACCACCAGGTTTTGTTCCTCTCTCTGCAGACTGATTTTCTGATCCTTCTTTTCCTCCTCTACCATTCAGTATCCAAAATAGGTGCAGACTGCACATTGATCATTGAGTGGGTCAGGCTGAAATGGCTGCTCTGGTGCCACCTCCCTGCTCCAGCACAGGGCACAGCAGTGTGTCCATGTGGCTCTGCAATATCCCCAGGGAGGAGACTGCACAGCCTCTCTGCACAATCTGCTTGGGGCTGGGCACTGCCCAGGGCACAAGTTCTGCCTCCTGTGCAGGGCAGGGCCTGGGCTCAGCCCCTGCCCGTGGCTCTGCTGCCATTGCTGGGCCTGCAGCAGAGCACCCAGAGACAGCGAGGGACAGCCAGGGAGAAACAGGGACAGCCAGGGACACACCCAGGGGCACCCAGGGCTGAGGGCCCTCTCTCAGCCATATCTTCCTGAGGCTAAACATACACAAATTGATGAAGTGTCTTTTCCATTAAGCGCCAGTCTGAAATCCCTATTTGGGCTCCACAGGCTTTTCGTCAGGTCTTTGATTACCTTTCATTCCACTGTGTCTATATTCAAGAAAAATAGTCTAGAAGAGGTCTAATCATATTTTAGCATGTCCGTTATGGAACCAAAGACTGAGATATAAAAGAGGGAACAGCATTTATTTTCAGTCCAAGCAAATATCTACTTGTATTGCTGTAACCAACATGAAGTCTAAACCCAAACAAGCCAGTCTGTGTCCTTCAGTTTAGGACAGAGCTTTCAGCTCCAGCAGCTTTTATTAGTCCCTTTTCCCTAGTATCCTTAGCTCCATATAATACCTGCATATGTATTATAAATGTACTTTGTCTCCAATCTCCTGCTGCTGTTGGTGTTCCCTGTCAGTTGTGATCACCCATATCAGTGTGCCTTGGCATTTAACTCCAGCAGTCAATGCCATTAGCCAGCTATCCAGGTGGGAATGTCCACATCAACTCCTGCCTCACCTTCAGCTGAGTGTGGTTTTTGTTAATATAAACTCTCTTTATAGTCATATTTCATTGTTTCAGCTCACATCAATCTCAGCTTCCCTTCTATATCATATTTCTCTGCAGTCACAATATTCCTTGTCTCCACTAAATTAGTTTCTGTGGGTACGGAGAAGCCCGCTGGGCCCAAGATCCTGGCTCTCCCCTGGAGAGAAGATACTTCCTTGTGAGAGACACAATGTGTCGCTCCCAGGGGTCTTTGAGTTAGATACCTTTAAAAAGATACCATTGGCTGGTCCTTCCTCAGGGGATGAAAAATTCTCCTACCATCTGCCAATGGTACGTGGCCCACATTCTGTCACCTGTGAGGACCCTGGTCCCAGATGCCGTCATCCTCCACTACATGGATGACATCCTGGTTTGTGCTGCTGACGATGACTATCTGCACCAGACTTTACAAAAAACTATCCAGACAATTGAGGATGCTGGATTTGAGATTCGTGAGGACAAGATCCAGCACACCTGCCCTTGGACCTACCTGGGACTCCAGATCTGCGAGTGGACCATCGTGCCCCAGCAGCTGACCATCAGAGACGACCCCAAGACCCTGTGGGACCTGCATCAGCTCTGCGGGTCCATCAACTGGATACGCCCTCTGCTTGGAGTAACAACAGAAGTCCTTGCACCCCTCTTCAACCTGCTCCGTGGCAGTGAGGCCCTCGACTCACCACGCTCCCTCACTCCGGAGGCCTGGGAATCCATCACCAAGGTCCAGGAGGCCCTGTCTTCACGGCAAGCCCACCGCTATGAGCCCAGCCTGCCCTTCCAGCTGGTTATCCTGGGTAAGGCCCCGCGCTTACACGGGCTCATTTTTCAATGGGACACTGCATTGAAGGATCCATTCCTTATCATCGAGTGGATCTTTACACATAACCAGCCCACTAAAACTATTATCACCCTGCAGGAAATCATGGCTGAACTCATTAAAAGAGCTAGAGTCCGTCTCCGTACTCTTGCAGCCTGTGAGTTCTCCTGCATCTTCCTCCCATTGGCAACTGGAAGTTTGGAGCCTTTGCTCCAAACCAATGAGAGCCTTCAGTTTGCTCTCGATAGCTATTCAGGCCAAATTTCTATACACCCACCTGGCCACAGATTTTTCAAAACCACATTTAATTTGGTCCCCAAATCATTACAGAGCAAAACACAGCTCCAGGCCCTGATGGTTTTCACAGATGGCTCAGGGAAATCCCACAAGTCAGTCATGACTTGGAAGGACCCCAAGACACAGAAATGGGAGTCTGATGTCCAAGTGGTTGAAGGATCACCACAGATTGCTGAGTTAGCAGCTGTTGTCAGAGCTTTTGAGAAATTCCAAGAACCTTTCAATCTGGTGACTGATTCGGCTTATGTGGCTAGAATAGCTATGAGAGCAGAACATGCATTTCTAAAAGAGGTCTCTAACCCAAATTTATACCAATTGCTTTCTGAATTAGTATATCTTATCTCTCACCGAAAGCAACCTTACTATGTCATGCATGTGAGGGTGCACACTGACCTTCCAGGTGCCATTGCCGAAGGAAACAGGAGGGCAGATGCCTTAGCCATGCCTGCTGAGGCAGCCAATGTCCCTGACATTTTCGCACAAGCGAAATTGTCCCACCAGTTCTTCCACCAAAACGTGCCTGCACTGATGAGAATGTTCAGACTACCCAGAGACCAAGCTAGAGCAATAGTTGCCACTTGTCCTAATTGCCAATCGTTCCAAATACCAGTCGTTAACTCCAGGGTTAACCCCCGAGGACTGAACAGCTGCCAGATATGGCAAACTGATGTCACTCACGTCCCGTCCTTTGGGAGAGTCAAATACGTACATGTCTCCATAGACACCTTCTCTGGTGCAGTGTTTGCCTCAGCCCATGCAGGAGAAAATGCCAAGCACACCATCCGACATTTTCTCCTTGCTTTTGCAACCCTGGGAGTCCCAGAACAAATTAAAACAGACAATGGACCTGCTTACACCTCTCACAAATTAAGAGACTTTTTCAATGAGTAGGGGGTGAAACACACCACGGGCATTCCTCATTCTCCTACAGGGCAATCAATAGTAGAGAGAACCCACCAAAACCTAAAAAGAGTCCTTGATCACCAGCGGGGAGGAACAGAAATCATTCCCCCCATTGAGAGGCTCTGTAAGGCTCTATATGTCATGAACTTTCTAAATTGCTCGCCTACAGAGCCTGACCCCCCTGTAATACGGCACTTCTCTAACTCAACTCATGCCAAACTCACAGAGAAGCCACCAATGCTGATCAAGGATCCTGAATCGCAACTGACATCGGGACCTTTCCCACTGATTACCTGGGGGAGAGGGTATGTGTGTGTGTCCACACCATCAGGACCTAAGTGGCTCCCAGGGAAAAATGTGAAACCTTATTTAGGCCCTACAAACCCTGCACCAGATTCAGAACTTTCAAAGTCTCCTGAGACCCACACAGGTCCAGAAAAACAGCAGCCCACTGCAGCCTGAAAACAGAGACGTCGTCGGAGTCCACCAAACCGACCTGCCACCAGACCAACAACCAGACAGAGGCCAAACCGTCCTGCTACCAGGGCCGCAATGAGACGACTGCCAACGTCACGCCTGACACTGTGACAGTACACAAGTCTTCTTAACTCCCTTCCCCTTCCCCTTCTTGCCCTCGTTGCCTAGCCCAAATTGCCAGCTTACACCAAAGTGCATCTCTGTGCTGCTGCTGGTGTCGGGTCATGTGTCCCCAACACACAGAATAACCTTGCCTGTAATTGTTTGGGGTTTTCTTTTGTTTTTGTTTTCTTTTTTTAAAGAGGGGAGAGACAGGAGAGGAAAGGGAGAAAGAAAATAGCTCCCCCCCTCCAAAAATCAGAGCTAATCTTTTATGTCCTGTTGTAGAAAATGGAGAGCAAAACCATCCTTGAGTTCCTGATGTTCCTGATTATCTGGATGCTCCTGAAAACATCATCTGTGAATGCCTGGCTAGTAGCACAGCCCCAGGAGAACGTGTGGATCACCCTCGCAAAGACGCTCCAACAAGACCACATGTGCTTGTCCATGGGCAGTGCCACCAACCCTCTGTCATCCTGCCTGGTAGGGATTCCTTTAAAGCCCCATGAATATCCTTTCACAGGGAAAGAACCCAACCCAGTAGACACTTAGGATGAGTGGACAAAGATCTTGCCCCATGCACCAGAGGAACCCCAGGAATTAGAGCTTTTGGGATCCTCCAAAGCTACCTATTGCATAAATTTTAATTATCACCCAGTAGCCAATGCATGGCCTGCCTCGAAATACCAAAAGGCAATTAAATCAAGGAAAAATGTGACTCCCAACAGTAAAATTTACAGTCAGTCCAAATGGTGCAATTACACCAGCAGCACACGATCCACCTCCTCTCACTATCCCAGAGTGCTGCCCTGGGGAGTGTTCTTGATCTGTGGGGATAGAGTGTGGGCAGGAATCCCTTCCCGACTCTGGGGAGGTCCTTGCACGCTTGGACAGCTTACCATCCTCACTCCAAATTCAACTCTAATACATGATTGGCTGAAAAAGAATGAGTTGGCCCGCCAAAAGAAAGATCTCGCCCAATTAGATGAAAATTGCAATAGCCAAATTAAAGATCGGTCCTACACAAAGAGGGTGGTGATGTCAGCATTTTTGCCGTGGGCGGCTGCTGCTAAAGCCCTTGGTGAGCCTTCTCAGCTGAAGTGTTGGCTTGGTAAGCAGG
This sequence comes from Pseudopodoces humilis, assembly GCF_049639895.1. Classification (NCBI taxonomy): domain Eukaryota; kingdom Metazoa; phylum Chordata; class Aves; order Passeriformes; family Paridae; genus Pseudopodoces; species Pseudopodoces humilis. The sequence continues at coordinate 20,192,313 of NC_142213.1, read as the reverse complement.
CCAACCAGACCTCCTCTGTCCTGAGTGACCTCCTGACAGATGAAGAGACTGTTAGGCATGCCACGCTACAAAACCAAGCTGCCATAGACTTTCTACTCCTGGCCCATGGACACGGCTGCGAGGAATCTGATGGTTTGTGCTGCTTTAACCTCTCCAGCCCCAGTGAAGGCATCCACACCCGCATCCAGAGACTCCAACGTGCAGTCCAAAAACTCCAGGCTGAAAAGGAGCCCCAGTGGCTTGAAGACCTTTTTGTAAGCTGGGGACTTGAGAGATGGGTTGCCTCCGTCCTCAAGAACATTTGTTGGGTTTTCTTGATTGTTATTATCTTCCTAAGTATGTTTTCATGTTTTAAGAAGCTATCAGCTAACTCTCTAGGGGATGCCTTTTTAATAAGTAAAGAAGGGGGAGTTGTGTGTATGGAGGAGCCCAGCGGGCCGGAGATCCTGGCTCTCCCCTGGAGAGGAGATACTCCTCTGTGAGAGAGACACAATGTGTCGCTCCCAGGGGTCTTTGAGTTAGATATGTTAAACTGTTGTGTTTTATTGGTGTTCTCCCCTGCTGTCCCACCCCGATACAGGTATCTCGGGCTTCCCCCTGCCCCTCTCCTTCCCCATAAATATCCCGGGTTTTCCCCTGTTTGGCAGATTCGCTGTTACTAGCACCCGTCACTGGAGCTCTGCCTAAATAAAGGCTAGTGCCTCGGTGGAATGCTGGACCAGCTATCTCGTCCCTGCTTCTTGTGTTGCCTGCCTGCCGCTGCCTCTGAGCCAAGCTGAGCTGAGCTGAAATCACTATACTATTACTGAGCTGAGCTGGAATCACTCGACTGCTCGAAGCTGCTCACATGCGCTTCGGGCCAGCCTTTCTCAAGGCTGCCTCTGGAGAAGTCGTGGTGCTCCGGGCTTTCTGCCGCCGCGGCAAGTTTCCCCTCTGAATGCTGAATTCATTGTTTTGAAAAGAACTGAAAATAGACTCCTTTTTTGATCTTCTGAAAGCACAAGGGTAAAATTGCCATTTTTCAAACCAAAGAGATTGTAGGAAGGAGAACTGTGGATGAGCCATATTATTTAAAATATTTAAATAATTTTTAAAATAAAATAATAGTAATATTATATTAATAAAATATTATTACTATTTAAAAATTTACCTTGTAGTTCTCATCCTCTTTTAGACAGGAAAATAAGGAGAATTACAATTTGTTACATCAGCGTGCAATTACTGATTTTATAATGACACAAGTAAATGAAGCTACCAAAATGTCTGTTTCTTTAGCACTGTAATCTGTTTTTACTCATGTCCTAGGATGTTAATAGCACATGGAATTGCACATATATCAGAATGCCTTGTACATAGGCAGAGCAGCACATACACAGGTGTAATCTAATATAACAGTGTACATCTTCTCTTTTAAAATGCAGTCCTGATAGTTTGCTGAGGTCTGGCTCTGATCACAACAACAGCTCATTTCCCAAGAAGCTTCTAGATTCAGGTTTTAGTGAAGACACTGTCAGCTCAGTGTTAGTTACATATATAAAAATCAATACTTTAGACAAACTATACCTTTCTCTTTTTTTCCCCCTTCATAGGCTAGGGTTGAAAAAATAAATATTATGGTTTTGTTTTGTTTCGGGTTTTTTCCTACTATTCCTTTTTTTGGGGGAAATAAAGCAATGTTTAAATTTTCCAGCTGTTGCTTTATACTGTGATATTTTATGTTAGGTTACCTCAGCCATGTCAAATGATATAAAGTTACATGATGTAATTATGTGACTTGCATTGAGTTATCTCAGTATGACATAGCAGGCAGGCGACCTGCTGGAAAAGACACACTTTCCTGGAAACTGCAGATAAATTTTCTGAGAGTGGAAAGCAGTTAGTAGTGGCTGCCCTGGGTAACAACATCAGGCCTGACATTCCGCAGTATATTTATTATTGATTTGGTGGATGGCTTGTGAATGTTGCTGATAACAGAAAATTTCTTAGACTAAAGAAAACTTCATAGAATTTTAAGATTTCCCAAAGGATCAAGTCAAACTGGGTGACTGAATAATATGGTGATAACATGGTGCTGATAATGTGTTGATAAAATGAAATGTATAACTTTAATACTTTAATGTAGAAGGTAAATAATCTCTTCCAGCATGGCTTAACTTTTTAATACATTGGTAGGTTCAGAATTGAACAATACTCCTAAGACCTTTCTGAGGTCACTTTCTTACTTTCCGAGAGTGCCTCTGAATTTCCCTATGGATCATGCCTCTTTTTCCACTAGCATAGATGAATCCTCAATGATGGCTCAAAATTAGCAAAGATTGGAAATACTGTAAAACAAAAATCTTAAGGCATCCTCTAGGAAGCTTCTTTATTTTTTTTCCCCTAGCTCTGATTTTGTTCTGCTTTTCTGTGACTTTCTCCCATGTCATCAGTAATATCACCAGAAAAGCTTTGTACTCTGCTGCCACATCATCATAATTCCAGAAAACAAAAGGAATAGACTCAGACAGGGGGAACACTAGAAAAAATCAACGAAGATTTGCATCCTACAGTCTGTTAACCATGTTGTCACCATCAACATCTGCTGGAATGCAGAATGATTTAATCTTTGATAAATGCTGTTCTCTAGATATGCTGTTCTGTATTTTCTACATAATTTTGGTGAAAAATGTGTTCTCCCCATGTTGGTTATTTGGTGTGTCTAGTCTGGATGGGGGTGGATGGGTTGGTTTGTGTTGTTATCAAGTGCTGCCCACAAGATATTTTTTTCTATTTACTCCCAGTAGTAGAACAGAGCTGACAAACAAGTGATGGGTTATAACAGGGCTACAGTGGCTCCTTAACATCTCCTGAGCACTGGCAAATTTTTGCATTAAATTCTTTTACATGTGGTCTTTTAATAGTTCATGTTCAGTCTTCCTCGTGGCCCTGGTTTGCTATCCAAAACCTATTTCAACTGATAGTTTCTTTAATTTAATTCTTGTTCCAGGTACATACACTCACACAGCTACACAGCTTGCTGCTGTTTCTCTCTTAGTTATCAAGAGTCATTGAAAAAAACCCACTGCTCTCATTCCATTGCATTGTTCCATTGCTCCCAGTCCATTTCAAGACACAAAACTGGGAGCGGCCGATTCCCCAGCCAGTGGGGCCTTGACAGCTGGGAGAGTTGGGCAGGGAAAAAACATCTGAAGATCAACCAAAGCAAGTGAAGATCCTGTTCCTTGGCAAGAAAAAGTTCAGCACCAGCAGTTGCTGGGGGGAACCTGCTGGAGCAGCCCTGCAGGGAAGGACCTGGGTGTGCTGGGGACATGGAGCTGTCCCTGAGCCAGCAGTGTCCTGGGGCCAAGGGGCCGTGGGGAAGAGCCTTTGCAGCAGGTCAGGGAGGGATCCTGCCCCTGTGCCCAGCCCTGGAGGCACCTCTGGAGTGCTGTGTCCAGCTCTGGATCCTCAGCACAGCAGGGACAGGAGCTCCTGGAGCCGAGGAAGGGCCTGGAGCATCTCGGTGCCCAGGGGAGGCTGAGGGAGCTGGGGCTGCTCAGCCTGGAGAGGAGCCCCAGCTGAGAGGGGCCTTCAGCCCTGGGTGTCCCTTTGTCTGTCCCTGGCTGTCCCTGTGTCTGTCCCTGTGTGTCCCTGTGTGTCCCTGGCTGTCCCTGGCTGTCCCTGTATCTGTCCCTGTCCATCCCTGTCTGTCCCTGGGTGCAGGAGGGGCAGAGCAGGCCCAGGCTCTGCTCCAGGCCCAGCAATGGCAGCAGAGCCACGGGCAGGGGCTGAGCCCAGGCCCTGCCCTGCACAGGAGGCAGAACTTGTGCCCTGGGCAGTGCCCAGCCCCGAGCAGATTGTGCAGAGAGGCTGTGCAGTCTCCTCCCTGGGGATATTGCAGAGCCACATGGACACACTGCTGTGCCCTGGGCTCTGGGATGGCCCTGCTGGAGCAGGGAGGTGGCACCAGAGGAGCCCCTGTGGGCCCCTCCAGCCTCACCCATCCTGGGGTTCTGTGATTAAAAGAGGAAGCTGTATTTATGGAGACCAGGATTTCAAATCAGGGAGCAAAATTATTTCAGAAATTAATCTGTGGGCTGTTAAAGCACAGCTTCTAGAATGTCTTTTCCCCATCGTTAGTATGTGGTTGATCCAGAGGGCTTTAAAATGAAAGAAATTCAAACTAGGCTTCCAAAAGGCTTGCCCAAACTTTCCATAAACTTTTACTCAAAATTGTCTTCCAGATTTTTTATTTAGTCTTTTACCTACCTGTTAGTGACTGTCAGAGCTCTGCTAATGACAAATGTGGAGGCCTAAGGGCTTCATCCCTTGACCCTGGAAAGGTTGTAATAAGTAATAATTCCCAAGGTTGGGGTGAGGGAAGCCTCTTTCCCACAGGCCTTTGCACTCAGATGTTAATTCTTTCCTAGTTGTTATGCCATTGGCCCATTGGCCCTGACCTCCCTTGTTTGGTCCCGATTGCCCATTTATGTATACCCTCTAGAATGTTCTTCTTTCCTTGAACCCCTATTGGGCCTGTTTTGCTGCAGTGCCGCGCCCTGTCAATCCCCAGTGGTTGTCCCTGTCCCTAACCTCTCCTAAGCACCATTTTTCCCTACTCCCTTTAGATCCTGCCCTCCGAACCTCCCCATCTTACCTCGTGTATCATTCTGGATCCTCAGCCTATCCTCGTTCTTGTCCCTGGATCTTATTTGGAGCTGTACCCTATCGTCATTTTAATAAACCAGCTTTCATTATCTCCAAACAAGAACCCATCCCAACACCATCCTTCATCAGCCTTCTAGTGGCCTCACACCCCAGACCCGAGCGCACAAGCTGCTTTAGGGACCTGGATGTAGCGCATTGCTACGCACAAATGCAAATATGGCTTATTCTGTCTTTAATTCTATCAATATTTTTGTGTTGATCATTAATACAAGTAATTTGCTACAAAAGAATGAAGATTTATTATATTTTTTCTCTTTAGTTTAGGAATAAATCAATTCAAAATACTGCTCTCCATATCCTGTTACCAATGAAAATAAAGTTCAAAAGTTTCATTACCATAGCCATGCTAAGTTTGCATTTGGACTCAAAGGAGATAAAATAGAAGAAAAGGCTGATGGAGTATCTGCTTATCTTCTCTTAGGAGAAGGTGAGAAAAATCAATGTAAGGAAGACATAGAAAGGAAATGGAAAGCGTTGAAAAATAAATTAAGGTCTTTCATCTAGCAGTGAGTATACTATGACAAAAAAGCCCCAGTCCGATAGAGATGAAAATAAAGTGTTGGAAAGAGACATCTATAAGGTGTAAAATATCTGGACCAAAGGTGAAGTAGGAAGATTAAAGAGCAAAGGCAAGTGCAAAAACACCTGATAAAAAAGTTTACAGGTGGACAATAAAAAGAAGAGTGTCAGAGGTTAGTATAAATAAAATATGTTGCATTGCCAAAAAGAACAAGATGATGTTGAAGGGGACTGTGAGACACCTTAAAAATCCTTCAGAAGTGCCTTTCATAAAAAACATGTACAGTGAAAATAATACATAAACCAAATATATACAGTTTAAAATTCAAGCCTGAATTTATAACTGAACATGTACAAATGGGAAAATTCCCAGTTTGCTTTCTGAGTGTCTGAGTTCTCCCAGCTGCTCACGTAGCTGGCATGAGATCTATTCAAGTAAACTTTGACAATTCTTTAGTTCACCTATCCAGCAGGATGGCATTCCCAAACAGAACTGGAATGCAGCAGGAATGATGGAGGGGATGCCATTGGAAAGTAATTTTCCTTTGCCTCATCATCTGCAATGATTCCTTAGAATCAGGTGTAAGCCAACATAATTGCTGAATTTAACCAGGGCCTTATTTTTGCAACAACTTGCAGTAGGTAAAGGGGGTTTCCACTTTTAATCAGACTGGGTATTAAAGTTCAGCTGGTTTGTTTTGCTCTGAAATGGATTAGAGGTGCTTGTACCTGCACTTACCAGGTGGGAACCACAGGGCTGGGTAAGTCTTTCTAAGCACTTCTTCATAATTAAGACATTAAAACACATGAGGATAGATTAATAGGTAAATAAATCAAAATTATTTGAGCCACAAAGGGTTCAGCTGCATACAGAAAGTATTTGAAGTGTTTTCCCTTTTTTCTCTCACCATTTTATAAATTCCATTCTTTTAGGAACGTGTTTGAAAGTACTTGTAAATTAATCAACAATGTGTCATTGTTCACATTTTTTAATTGGTTTCAACAATCCAGTGTAAAATACAGTATTTAAATAATGTTATAAATAGCCAGAATGGTTTACTTTTTCCCCAGAGGGACATGGCTATATCCCAAAGGTCCAATGCACTCAGTGAGATTGGATGTGGGATAAAAGAGAGAACAGATATTTCAGTAACATACAGGAATAGGGGGAGAGAGAAATATGACAGTTTATAGCATGTAGTGTCATTTATGCTGCATTTGTTGTTGAAATACATCATTTACCATATTTGCTGCACAAAATCCAGGTTGACAGAATTCTTCCACCTTTTTATACAATGACCAGTGCAAATTGTTTAGAATAAAAAAGAAGAAAGGGTATGAGGGATGATAATTGACAGTATTTTGCAATAATGAAATAATAAAATTGTGGGTTTTAGAGGCTACACAGAAAGCACGTAAAAAATATTATTTCTGAGAGAAAAAAATTAGCAACAGATAAATCTTGTATTATTTTTAATACCAAAAAAAAAGGGTTTTGTTAAATGAAATTTTACATAAAGTGTCAAACCACTTTTAACGGCTTAAATAGCATAATACCAGGAAAAGCTGGTAAAATGACAAGGATCCCCCATTTATGACTGTGAATAAAAATACTGTATTAATGTAGTTTTTAGGATAGGTGGGGAGGTTGTTGGTTTGTCTTAAAGAAATTAATTTAAATCAGGTTTGCTACTGTAAAATGTTTGTCCTTCTAAAAGAGATAGTAAACGATGGGCAGCTTTCATTTAAATGATGGGTTTGAAGGAAGGGTTTGAGTGTCATTGGCTCTGATTGCTCTTGTTATTTTTTATTAATGAAATTTCACCCGCTGGCAGAGAATACGACTTCCTCATGAACAGGTTCATCCAAGTTCATTTCCTTCCCCTGAAATATTTCAGGATATGGCTTTGTTTAGACCCCCTATGTTTTATAGCTCAGAAGAATACAATTTTGGCAAGAGCAATTGGTTGATGTTTGTAAGGGAGACAGAAGCACATCTGCCCAGAAACTTGTCCAAAACAGCTATTCCATCCACAAACTCAAATTTGAAATGCCAGTAGCTGTCCCAGCAGGATGCCGGGAACTGTATGTACAGCTCTGTGAAATAGCTACTCACTCTGGTGTTCTTCTTTTCACCTTTCCTCTCTTATTTTCTGCTTCTTAAATCAGACTGTCACAGACCAATCCCCGGGCTTTCCCTGTGAGCTTTCCATTACATTTCAGGAGCCAAGTTAGTTGCTATAAATTGTGGGTGGAAAATGTGAGAAGATTGAATACAGGCCTGTGTTACTGTGTGTGTGGTATTTGCTGTATCACTCAGTAGAGACTGGATACAGCACATTTTATTTACTCATCCCCAGGACATAACAACTTCATTATTATATCTGCATTCATCTTCAGTACATTTTGAGGTGGTGAGAAAGGTCCTTACCCAGAACTGGGCTCACTCCTAATAATAATATGGATTGGCCATGGAAATTGTCTCCAGAGATGTCCAAGGAAAGACTGGGTGTGGCGCTCAGTGCTCTGGGCTGGGTAACAAGGTTTAGTCAGGCACAGGTTGGATTCAAAGATCTTGGAGGTTTCTAGGTCCCAGATCCAGAATTCAGATCCAGGGATTTGGGTTGTGCCCATGTCTCTTCTCTTTTTCTCTATGATACCAAAGACAAAGAATCTTAGTGAGCTAAAGCATATTTAATGGTAAATTCTCTTGAGTTAAAAATACTTATTGGTGCTGAACACATGTATAATACTCATAGTCTGCAAAGCAGTGTAAGGTAATTAACTCAATTATTTCTCTCTACTTCTCCCTGATGATGGGTGAAAGGAGTCCCTGATGAGGGACTTCTGATCTAGGTAGGTTGCTTGAAATTTAGAGCAGGAGCTCTATCAACATCTGTCACCCTTGATGCTGTTACCATAATCAAAAGAACTTGTCCTACTCTTCCCCAAATTAGAGCAGCTGTAACTGAGAACAAGCATCTGGAAAGGTTTAAAACAATGAGGAAAGACATTGCTTATTTATGTTCCTCAAGACCAAATTTTTTTGTTTTTTCTTCTCTTCTTTGGTAAAAAATAATTAATCTTTGGATTTGGAAAGGACCTTCCACAAACTCCAATTGCAAAGGTCAAGGAATTAATGGATTAGGGAAAACACCTTCTGTTTTCTATCAGTCCACCCTAGCTGAAATAGGCTTCTTAGCAGTTTCAGTTAAACTGCATCTTTCAGAGAAAGGGAGTTCAACCATCTCACTCAGTCATATTTAATTAACAGAGAAGTCCAAACCTTGTTTACATAGAGATCTGCATGAATTATAATGTTGGATTGAGTGAAAGAATTTTTGTATAACTTGCAGAAGGACTGCATTAAGTTAAATTCAAGCTCACAGGAAAAAGAGCAAGTATGACTTCATGCTGTAATTAAGGTCATAATAAAAACCAGGCACATTGTACTGGTGTGCACTGGAAGCTTGTTTTGCTTGGAAATCAAATTAATTGTTCCGAGTTATCCCTGTTATGTGATCACTTGGTAAGTTGGTTTGTTTTAATTACAACTCTGAGGGTAATTAAAAGATAATCACTGTGTCACAAACACAAGCACACAATCCAGCCAAGAAAGAAGCAGAACACACTGAAGGACATCTTTACACTTTTATAAAAGCAACTTCCAGAGACCTGCCCTCACCCCAAAATTATTTTAGAACTCCTAAGTTCTTTTGGGCTTCTTAATGCAATGGTGTCTGCTGTAGAAAACCAGAGTGTTCCCAGTGCTCTGCAGCTCTGAGCTTCTCTGATCAGGTGAGACCCCACCTGCAGAGCTGCCCCAGCCTGGGCCCAGCACAGCAAGGAGCTGGAGCTGCTGCAGAGAGCCCAGAGGAGGCTCCAGGATGAGCAGAGGGATGGAGCAGCTCTGCTGGGAGGAAAGGCTGCCACAGCTGGGATGGTTCAGCCTGGACAGGAGAAGCTTTGGGCTGAGCTCAGGGTGGCCTTGCAGGGCCTGAAGGAGCTGCAGGAAAGATGGAGACAATTGACAAGGTATTGAGAAACCACCAGACTATTCACTGAGTCTTCACAGAAGTATAGTGAATGTCATTTATTTATATCTTTAGCACACATTTATAGGGTCTGACAGGGTCCGCAGGCTTAGCAAACTACTATTGGTTAATACGTATGGTTTACATTCTTTCCCCAATACACAAAGCTATTGTTTTTCTTTCATTTTCGCTGCTTCAGGAGAGTTTCAAGGACACTACCTTTAATATCATCACTTATACCAAAGGCTGGCTTGTGCAGACAGGTTTTACTAAAATATCATGCCTTTACTCTGTTAAAATGTTTTACTACAATTCCCTTTCCCTTTTTGCACAAGCCAGGCTTTAGATGCGATTCGTTTTACACATTTACAGATACAAGATAACATACAGCTTAAAATAACTATCTCTATTAATACCATAAGTAAAATTCATTCTCCTTTCAGCACAAGAGACTTCAACCATCGAGTGATGTCCCAGTTGGCGAATCAACTTCCAATGGGGTCACTATCTTCTTTCAGGGCATGTAACCTATTCTGTAGCTGTCTTAGTTGTTTGTGGATTGAGACTGAACAATCAATAAGGTTCAAACAGCACACATCCTCAAACTCTTCACAACTATGTCTTTGTGCCAAGAGCAAGAAATTAATTGCTGCTTTATTTTGCAATACGGCGTGACGTACACTACTTACATCACCTGAAAGTTCACTTCACATTGTTGATGTTAAATTCAGTTCTTTCCTGGTCTAATAAGCTAGCTTTTTTAGAGTTGACAAGCTTTTAGCAGCAGCTGCTCCTGGAATAAAAAAAGGAGGCTAGCTATATTATACCACAACTTTGATAGTCTGGGTCTCTAACATCATCACACTGTAATTCATTCAGGCTTTGCTTTGACTGTTTGATGTTTTTATTTTACCAGCTATATTCAACAACTGGTGTAAGTTTGGATGGAACAAAGTAAGTTTCCCAGGGTAACAGGGTTCTCCATGTGGACTAGCAGGAATTCCATTCCATGCTCTATCTCTACAGATTAAGAACATTGCAGTAGGTAATTGCCTTGGTGACTGTCCTGTGAGATTGTACTGTGAATATAAAGCTTTATTTTCGGTGTTAGTAATGAGATCAACTATAGGGTTAACTGTAGGTTAGTGTTGCATCACTTTGTTGGAGCGGCTTTTTGTCGGGGGCTCAAATATTATCCATCCACCTGAGGTACTGGTGGAGCCTAACAAGTCTAATTCTTCTTCTGGGGGCCCTATGGTAACATTGAGAACTTTGATAATTTTTGTTTGTCAGCAGGCTTCAAGTTGTGTTGACGTGAAGCCAACAGTATGATTACACTCTCGCAACATTGACAATTGATTCAATCAAATTTCATTGCTAACTAAACTTTTAAATGTTTGAGGATCCCATTCAGGAACTCCTATGAGACAGGTGTGAAAAGGATCTCCAGGTGTGGCTAGGCTTAGACACATTGATTTTTGGCCTGTCAGGTGTGCCAGTGACCCATATGTTCTGTCACTTTTGGATGTTAGTTAGCAGACAGTTGGTCAGGACTATACACAGCACAATTACCATAAGCAGTTGGCTCCATGCAAATGACACCATGCTTGCAGAATCACAGCTAGGTTTTAAGGTTAAATGAACTTTCAAATATGCTCACCTTAACTCTTGAAGGGGGAATATTATACTAATATCTTCTCTAAAATTATCAATAACTTACAAATAACAATTATCACACAAACTAAAACTTTTTATCTTAAACTATTCTCTAACTACTTTTAACACAAGTGCTCTGGTATTCATGCAATCTAAGCGTGAAAGCAATTTGCTTAAAGGATAAAAATACAGTTACAATAACAAAAATACAGTCAAATGGAGTCTCTATACTCTTTTTGATCTTCTACAAAATTCTTCTTAGAAGCAGACTATGATTTAACGTGATTCAGTCTTGGAACATCTGCTGTTCATGCAACATCAGCTGGCAGCTCATCAGTGACTGACTGAGGGCATCAATGTTTGGGTTGTTCTTCACATCCTTCTAAATCTTAAAACAGAGAATAACTGAAAAAAATTGGTAAAGACACAACATCATGATAACAACATAAAATTTCTGTTGGCAAACTGTCTGTGTAGTTTTCAGACACAACTGTGTCCCGGCAGTTCCACCTCTGATCTCATTTGGAGTACCAAGTTGGTGACTTCTCTGTTCACTGGATCTCATGTTTTCAGAGGCAGACAGTCTGGTCAGATGAAGAGGTGACCTTTTTGAACCTGTCAACAAAACATAGCCACTCTCCCCTTGAAGTTAATGAATCATTTTGGCTTAGCTGTGGTACACCCAATTGTAAATTTAGATTATATAATCTTTCTAAATTTTTGATGTAAATATTTCATCATTGTGGTCCAAATTTCTAATGCACATATTACACTAATCAAATGCTTTTAGGGCATCAATTCCCCCCATTTTTTAGAAAAAAATAAAATGAGATGTACTTGTGTCATACACATCCCTATCAACACAAAACCATATACACAATGAATAAAAACCTATAGCAGTTAAAAACCAATCAAATAATAAACATTATTAATAACATATGCAATATAAAATTATTATTATGAAGTAAAACATTTTAACAGAGTAAAAGCATGAGATTTTAGTAAAAGCCTGTCTGCACAAGCCAGCCTTTGGTATAAATAACAATATTAAAGGTAGTGTCCTTGAAACTCTCATAGAGCAGTGAGAATAAAGAAAAACAATAGCCTTGTATTCTGGGGAAAGAATGTAAACAATATGTATTAGCCAATAGTAGCTTGCCAAGCCCGCGGACCCTGTCAGACCCTAAACGGCGTTCACTGTACTTCTGTGAAGACTCAGTGAATAGTCTGGTGGTTTCTCAATACTATTAACCACTAAAACAATGCACTAACATCCCATAGTTTGCAAGCAAACAAAAAAATCAGTGAAGGATTGGATAACCACCTCCAGAAATGATTCTCAAGCCCACTTCAAAATTGATCCAGCTGTCATATTAATAGGGTCAAATTGCCAAGTCAGAAAGGGCCTCAAATACTGATTCGGTACAGAAAACATCTGGATCTGTTGGCAAACATTCCATCCAGGTAAAGTCAAGGCTTGGCCAGGGCCTTAGGCTTTAAACTGGAAAGATGTCTCTTAACTCATTTCTAAAACAAGGTTCTCAACAGTAGCAGCTATGAGATGCTTACAGCACAGCAAACTGTTAAAATGCATTTGTACAAAGCATCAGGAGCCTTAGGTACCAGACCAATTAAACCATTCAGCAGTTGGCTCAATCTGAAGCCTCTCCCATGGCAGCTGACCCTCAGCAATGATACATTTCCTTGGAATTCTGAAAACACTGAAAAATAATAAAGCTATGAAAAACAAAACCTGCATAGATTGCAACAAACAATAGAACTCCTGATGAAATCAAGGGTGTCACAGACTGCATTCACTTTTATCCACAAGCAGGTGTTCATCAATGTTCTATCACAGCTATTTCAGTTGTAGTCATCTTTATCTGTCTAGGAAAATAACTATACTTTGCAGTTTAAACAAGTGTCTCAAATAAAACCTGAAACAATTTAAATTAAATATTTCAACCTGATAAAATTTAATTATAAAAAAAGGAAATAATAAAACCTTAAAAGAAAATCAAAGTTATAAAACTTAACTTAAAAACATTCAAACTTAAACATAAAGAAACTTAACTTGGCTTAATTCTATTAACACTTAATCTATATGAAATATTATTACAAAAAGGCAACTAAAAGTTTGGCATATACCTTTTAAACTCAATATAACAGTAACATGGATTCGCTATAAAAATTATAAAAATGTTACAAATACATCATGATTCTATGTCATCTAGCTTTGAGAATAACTCAAAATAACTGCAAATATTACTAAAAATACTTATTCATAACAGGAATTTGCCTAGTATATGCTTAAGTTAGTTAGGATTTTAAAGTGCAGTTTTACTAGAGAAAAAACACAACAACACAGAATTTGGCAAGTTGCCATTCAGCTTTTGTAGCACTTTTCAGAGACATCAAGTCCAATTTTTTAACTAAAATCCAAAGTCCAAATCAATATATATGCAGTTATACGTGTTTTTTATAAGAAAAGGACTCACATTGAAATTACCTTATTAAAATTGTGGAAAAAACAAGCAAATGGGTAATATATGCTTTACCTTAACTTTGTCTTTTATAGTAAAGTTCTCCTAGCTAATTATTTTTTAAACCATAAATCTCTTTTGTAGATAACATTAATTGGAAGTTTATTTCGTTAGTAGCTATAAATCATTCAATATTTTAACATTAGGTTTTAAAACTAATTATTGCAAGGTAACTTTTACTTCTGTTAGTATTCACCTTAAACACTTTTTTAAAAAGGGGCTTTTTGAACTTTCAAAGAATCACAATAATTTCTCTAGTAAAACTCAAAAAAACTGCAACAGCATAAACTCATAATTACTTAAAACACAAAATTAACTCTAAAAGGTTATATAAAAACATTTTTAAAACCCAATGAATCATGACTTTTTAACAAACTGGGTACTGTCCCGGTGTTTTTTCTTAGAGATGGAGCAAGGTGGTGAACTGCCTGCTCTCCTGCTGCTGCAGGAGTTAACTTAGAAATGCAGTTCTTTCTCTCAATATTTCTCTCGTTGTTCGCAGATAGAGGGAAAAGGGCACGATTTTACGAAAACAGGCTATGTTACACAAAAAGCCTCTCATGGCCAGGTGGTAACAATGGTGATCATCACAAATTATAAACTTTTAATTACAGTGATGAATTTAGAACTAGATACCATCTAGTTAGCGATTTTTTGGCTATTTTGTCTCTCTTTGAAGCTGTCTGAGCCACCTGTTTCTTTTCAACTGTTTCTGTAATTGCTGATATTTGTCCAGTCTGGCCTTGGAGTTTTTTCTGCACTGCCTCTGCCATGGTCATGCCTTTGTTCTCTGTGCACACCTCAGTGCTTTCCCCCTATGCCTCCCTGGTTTGGGTGGAAACCAGCCTATAGCTGACTTCTCTTCTTCCAGGGTAGTAAAGGTGGAACTGAAATAAGATTGTGGTGTTAAAAGTGTCTCCAAAAGTGGAGCAAATAGTTCAAGACGTATCACATCCTGCCGTTGCTGAACAAATTCTGTTTGTTGTTTCAGTGTTTGTTGTGGAGCTGCTTTCTCCTTATTTTCTTCTCTCTGACTATCCCTCCCTCTCTCCAAGGGCGGCATAGACAGGAATGCCTGACCAGCAGTGGGATGTAGAGACAGCTGCTGTGACGCAGGTAGAATTACAGCACTCGCAGCCTGAGCATATCTCGCTTTCCTGTTCTTTAAGGTATTAATTACAATCTGCCGAGTTGGACCAAGAGACAGAGTGTCCTTGCTTTTCCCTGTAATTGTTTTCTCCCACAACAAATCTCCTATGTCTTTCCATTCTTCCACTGCAAAAGGCAGCAGCGGGACCTGGAGGTGCCCATGCCTATTATCTCTAGCCCATAAAATGAGCTTTTCAAGGTCCATATCCTTGACTGCTTTGCTTTGTTTAATGATAATGTTTAGAAGTAGTTTGTGCTGCCGCAAACCTATCCATTCTTTGCGGCCATGGGCAGGGGGAGGGTTGCGACCCCTCCTCACCTCTTCTGCCCTCGGTCTCCCCCAGCGTTCTGCCTCCATTCCACATCTCCCTGTGCGCAGGCTCGCCTACCCAGTACCCATCTGAATCTGCATCTTCCCGCACACGGATCCGCTCCACCGGCTCCACCACCGAATCCCCTCTGCCCGCAAGGGGTTCCAGATTGGAGTGCCAGATATTGAGAAACCGCCAGACTATTCACTGAGTCTTCACAGAAGTATAGTGAATGTCATTTATTTCTATCTTTAGCACATATTTATAGGGTCCAAAAGGGTCCGCAGGCTTAGCAAACTACTATTGGTTAATACATAAGGTTTACATTCTTTCCCCAATACACAAGGCTATTGTTTTTCTTTCATTTTTGCTGCTTCAGGAGTGTTTCAAGGACACTACCTTTAATATCATCACTTATACCAAAGGCTGGCTTGTGCAGACAGGTTTTACTAAAATATCATGCCTTTACTCTGCTAAAATGTTTTACTACAGACAAGGGATGGAGGGACAGGACACATGGAATGGCTCCCACTGCCAGAGGGCAGGGTCAGATGGGATGTTGGGCAGGAATTGTTCCCTGGCAGGGTGGGCAGGCCCTGGCACAGGGTGCCCAGAGCAGCTGGGGCTGCCCCTGGATCCCTGGCAGTGCCCAAGGCCAGGTTGGACACTGGGGCTGGAGCAGCCTGGGACAGTGGGAAGTGTCCCTGCCATGGCAGAGGTGGCACTGGATGGACTTTAAGGTCCCTACCAACCCAAATCATTGTCTATTTGTCTTATTTAGGGACCATAGTGCAGCTGAAATATTTTGAAGCTAAAGAATCAGCTGTATGTGTCATAACACCTACAAAGGAAAGTGCTAATGAAGTTCAAAGGACAAGACAAAAAAAAATTTAAAAATTCTATGTCATTTCCATCCCACAGATGGGCTGAGCTCAGGTTTTCCTTCTTGGGAGGTATTGCAGAACTTCATGGTGCATAGCAGATAACTGAATCCAATCCTGCAGTTCACAGCAGTGAGGCAGCTGAAAAGAGACAGCTAAAGATCTCTGTGCATCTACACTGGTTTATCCTACTGGTGGCATTTAGCCCCATTCCTCTATTGCATGATTATTTAATCCAGTCTTCAGCCTTTCACTGTAATTCAGGCTACAAAATCTTTAGGGAATGGACAGTTGTTTGAGCTGCCCACTAAAATGCCTTTACAAGTGTAAGAGACAGTAGAAGATTCTCCCACCTGTCTCACAACCACCACAAGGAAAGACCCTGAGTATCACAAGGGACTTGTGGTTGACTTGTGGACTGGCCTGGTTGAGGTGGATGTTTGCAGTGATTGTTTGCAGGTGTGCTTGCTGTGCTACCACGGTACACTGCCCTCGCTCCTGCTGGCGAGTAGAGACTTGTACCCCACACCTGCCCCCCCACCCCTGAGCAATGGACCTCATCACCATGGTCATCAATCTCCTCTGGTTTTGGCCTTGCACCCTTCGCTTTGTAAAAGACTATAAAATACACCCCATAATTTACTTTCCTTTGAGATCTCCCCAACAGACAGAAGACTCTGCGTCGTTGGACGGCTGAGTGGACTTTGACGTTGGTAGCTATAATCCACTTACTCTCTTTTCCTTATGCTTTGCTTTCTCCTCTTTTCCCTCTATTGGATATTAGTGCTAATGAGCACTCAATAAAGTGTGTTTTGCTGTTTAAGTCCCTGGTTTACTGATAATCTTTTGTACTCTAAGATCAAATAAAAGAACCACGTCACGAATCCCACCTTGAGGATTGTGACAATAAGTCACTGAAATAAAAATGCCAATAGGCCCAGATTTTCTTACAGGCCAAGCTTAATGTGGTAATCTGAAAGAAACAGTGTAATTACTGTGTAAAATACAAATACATAAAGCAGTAATAGCCTATAGTGTAGGGAATTATCCTAAATGGACTGGGAAACTGTACGAGAATATTTTTCTCTTTTTATATGAAGGATGCTTTCTCTAAGAGTTACAGAGCCAAAGATTATCCATGGAGCTTTGGGGAAATAGGGAAATAGGAATGTTGCTGCTATTAGAAATTACTAATTCCACCTCAGCCTCAATGAACATTTACTCAACATTGTTAAACACTGAAATTTTTAGGGATAAATAGTAAATCTTTCAAAAGAGCTCTTTAAATTTATCTGAAGGTTGGGAGGCAACAAAGCATCACCAGCTCCCTGAATTTCCCTGTTGAAATGATTTTACTGAATTTATTCATGTTATAATATTGATAGCACAGCATCCCAGCTATCTTTGCGTGCTTGCAAATATGCAGGGTATCACAAAGTTTATTGCATTTGTTCACCTGAAAAATATGACATGCTTTAACTTAACTCTCAATAGTTAAGATTTAATGAAGGAACTACATCCCTTTTTTCCTCCTGGACCACTGTTTGTGTTACTGGTGTCCCCTGCTATGTGTATTCTTCCTATTCCTGTGCTTCATTAAACAGAGAGAAAGAAAATCTCATGGGATTTTAAAACATATTTGAAATACTTCAAAAACTTTTGAATGTCTGTGTAGTTCACTTATGCCAGTTCATGGTCAATGCAAAATGAATTCCCAAAACCCAAACTCTCCCAAAAAGTTAAACAGTCCATTAGTCACCACCTCAGTAGAATATTCCTAATCTTCGCTAATAGACCATGATGTCAGATGTTAATGTCAAACCCCATGACATCAACAAGAGTACCAGGATGGAGTGTTAGTGATGTTTCTGTTACACAGGAGAGGAATTCTGGTACAGGTGTAATGTTTTCCCTGAAAATATTTAATCCAGAATAAGATTGTTCCTGTCTAGTTTATTCCCAAATAGATCTTTCAGCACAGAGCATCATCCCAGTGCAGCTTTTCTAAAATGGATTAAAATACACATCAGAAACACTCTGGCCAGGTTCAAGGTACTTCTTGGTCTTGCTCCACTGACCAATCCCATTAAACAAAAGGTAAAATCTTTGTCCCTGCATCTGCCATGCTCTGTTTCTGATTGCAGAACTGCAGGTTCCCAATGGGAGTCAAGAGGCAGGGCTATGTTATGCAATGGAATGTTACTCACACTCTAGCTGGGATCACCAGCCAGCCTGTGGGAGTGGGGGAGCTCCAAAAGTCACAAGAAACTCTCATTTCATTGGAAATATCACAACCTGGCAGAGCTGCTTAGGTAATAGGTGGTCCATGACTTTGTTGTTCTGACAGGTGCCAGCACTGCAGGATTCTAGGTCTAGAAAGGACCTTCAAGGGAGAAATTGAATTTGCAAACAGACTCTTATGGCTAAATAATGGGTAAATATTTGCCCCTGCTTACTCAAATGTATTAATGTGTAATCTGGGCTTAATTCATATGTGTAGGAAAATTAATAAATGGATTTTTAGCTCTCTTTGCATACCTGTGACTTTGAGAATGTAAATTTTTTTCTTTTATGAACTCTAGATACAGATTAATATAATAATTTTTCATATGATTTCAATCGAACTAGGATTTACACCCCCGTAAATTTGCACCATTGCAGTTTTTAATTAAACAGAATTGTTGCGGAGTTACATGTGCTGTGTCTAAGAGATGAACATAAGCTAATTCCAGAGCTATGGCTTAATGAATGCATTTTCATGTAGGAGGAATATATAAAAGAATCCCAGCTTTGCCTAAAATGCATTAACATACTACTTGAGTCTTACAAGATGCTTGACCCAGACTCCCATGGCTAAAGAGATTAAATTTTTTTTGATATTTTGTACTTACATGGTAGCATGAAGGAGAACTCTTTCCAAGGGCTGCAGTCACCCAGAGTTTCCTGGCTCTGAACCTAACTTTGAATCCAGCACACAGAGTGCTCCAAGACAGACTCTTTCATAAACAGTATTTCCACAGGGAGCAGCAGCAGGGAACCCCATGTACCTGAGCAGTGCTGAAGGCAGGGAAAAAGGCTGTCACACTGTATTAAGAATGATGATAGTAATGACACAGACTCTCAGCTTAGTTGCAAAAGACAGCCTGTTTTATTCTTCCAGATCTTCTTTTATAGACAGTTCCGAGAAGGTCCAAAAAGGTAAAACTTTCATTGGTCATCAAACCAACACATCACCATCAGTGGACAGTGAGGAACGCCATCCCTTGACTGTTTCTTGCAAGTAAACAACAAGACAAACAACACCTGCTTTCCTTCTCTGTTTTGATTTCTCCTTATGAGTTCCCAGGCCAGAGTGAGAAAGTTGTGTACTTCACTTTCCCACAGGCTCAAGACAGTGCCTGAAGCCTAAAAATCTCTTATTTGACTACTGTCAGTTCCCACAAGGGGCTACAGTTCTTTGAGACTCCCCAGAAAATGAGCACACTCTTGCTTGTATCTTCTGCCTCAAATGCAGCAGGAGAGGGAGGAAATCCCATCCCTGTGCTCTGCTCTCCTGAGACCTGGATTGCTGCATTCAGTTCTGGTGATCCCAATACAAGGAGGACATGGAACTGTTGGAGCAAGTCCAGAGGAGGCCATGGAGGTGCTGAGGGAACTGGAGCACCTACCCTGTGAAGCCAGACCAGGAGAGCTTGGCCTGTTCAGCCTGTAGAGGAGAAGCTTTGGGCTGAGCTCAGGGTGGCCTTGCAGGGCCTGAAGGAGCTGCAGGAAAGATGGAGAGAGACAATTGCCAAGGGCTGGAGGGACAGGACACAGGGAATGGCTCCCAGTGCCAGAGGGCAGGGATGGATGGGATATTGGGCAGGAATTGTTCCCTGGCAGGGTGGGCAGGCCCTGGCACAGGGTGCCCAGAGCAGCTGGGGCTGCCCCTGGATCCCTGGCAGTGCCCAAGGCCAGGTTGGACATTGGGGCTGGAGCAGCTGGGACAGTGGGAGGTGTTCCTGCCATGGCTGGGGTGGCACTGGATGAGCTTCAATGTCCTTTCCGCCATGAACCATTCTGGGATTCTGTGTGTATTTTCCTGGGATTAAAAAAACACTCTGGAAGATACTGAGAGTGTCCTCTCTTCCTCTCTGTCTTACTCTCCCCTTTTTTTTTTTAATCTTTTGGTCTTCTCTACTACAATAGATTTGTTTTTAGGTTCTGCGGTGTTTGTAGATTTTGAAAGGTGAGTGAAAAGCTGTGACTGTCTTGAGGATGTTTGCACTTGCAGTTTTGCAGAATTCTTTTGCTAGCTGAGTACCAGGCTTAATGACTGTGCAGTCTCATCATCCCTTAGACCCATTTACTACAGGCCTTTGTTTCCTATTTTCCATTTTCCCTACCTCAGGCTGTTTGTTTTTTTAATTGCAAGAACATTTCTAGAGTGTCTTCATGTCCCCTTCTGTAACAGCTGGCAGTAAAGGAAAATTTCCAAGGAGATATAAACCGAAGAAACATTACAACCATATATCCATTAATTACTAATATCCTTCTCAATGCGTTGCAAGATGAGAAAACAGTGACTGGTGCAGGTGCATTACTGACAGCAGTGCAAAGCTTGATCATTGTTAGTGCAACCGTAACAAAAGAACCATCTGGATTTTGACATAAAATTTCCTGTTGTAAAATTCCCCAAGTTCTGAATTCTGGAACTGAATTTAAATCCTTCATATGAACACAGGAACAAACTCTCCTTGCAGCTTGGAAATGACAAAAGGTTAACAATGCAGTAAACAACCTTGATTCTCTCTCTCTCTACAACCTTTTAACGACTGTCATTGCTTTAGCTCCAAGAGGTTGGTGATCTAATTAGGGCAAATTGAATAAGACTGCTTTTATGCTAAAGTGTGAGAAAGTTAATTGAAATCAATCCATGTTCAGTGAAAATGCTGGAGACATCACTGATAATTTAAAGCAATTAAAATATGTTGTCCTGAAGCAAGGCAGAAACATTAAGTCTGAGTCTGTTAAAGAAAACTACCTAAAATATTTAAATTATATTATACAGTTAAGATGGACTAGGGATAGCTGAAGCAATTAGAAACCCTGAAGCATAAACTCAGTCACATGTAATCTTCTTTTAGCTATTTCAAGCCATTTGTTTCTTGTAAAGACATGGATTTTTTTTTTAAATCCCATTTGTGACATTTTGTGAACAATGGTGTGCTACACTTGCAAGCCTCCAGTTGTCATTGATGGGCCATTGTGCTTTAATAAAATTTAAATTGAAATGCATTTTCTAGGCTCATTTTAAGGTTTTTGTTCATAGGATGCAAAACATTCATTTGGTAGATCTGAAGGTTAAAATCCAGTCCCTTATATTTTACAAATTTGTAAACATGGCAGAGTAAACATGATGGGTTTTCTTCCTGAAATCCCCAAATATATCATAAAATCATTAAGGTTGGAAAAGACCTCCAAGATCATCAAATCCAACCTGTGGAACTTGCTGAGGGAATGAGATTTCAGAGCTGCACAGTTCTCATTTAGAAGTTTCTTCTAGAATGAGTAATAAGACATAAGATAATGAACAGAATCATTAGAACAAAAAAATTAAATAATACCTGCAAAGCTGATGTTGCTGTCTGCATTTAGGCTCTGGAACAGACATGATGGACCTGACTCTGTTGCCTGCCACCTCTGGTAGGGCTCATGCAGTTCACTGAGGAGGCTTAACTGCAATGACACGTGCTGGGAATGCTGGACAAATATGAAACTGTATGAAAGATTAATTCCATAAAATACACCATAGGCACAGGCTGAAGACAGCTAAAATTAATCTTCCAAATAGTAGTAATTATCTTTTATGGTCTGTCACAGCTTGTACTTGCAGATTTGTAGAAATCTTGGTCTTGGCAGTTTCCTGCTTAGCCAGAGTTAAAAATATGGTGGTGTAAAAGGACTGATTGGGAATCAATAGCACAATGGAGGTGTCCTGCCAAGGGTTCTCAAAACAAATATTTGAGCTCTTTTTACTGGTGGTGTGTATGTCCCAGTCCCAAAGCCTGATTATTCTGCTTCAGCTCCAGCCCTGGGTCCTGAGGGGGTTTGTAACACATCCAACAATCCTGATCATCAGCACATCACAGTCTCCCTCCTGTGGAGGCCATGGTGCACACCAGGCTGTCATCCACATCCCAAAATCTCACCAGCATTAGGGATGTCTATCACCTGCTGGAGGCCGGGGTGGATGCTGCAAAGCCTTCCTCCCCACCACACACCTGAGGGGGATGAAGGAAAAGGTGAAGTTGAAATCACCAGAAAAGGAAGGGGACACCAAATTTGGATGACTTCACAGCCTTGGAGTAGATATTAGTTAATTTTTATTAATTGTATTATTAACTGTGTTTGTTCCTTGTTTTTATGTGTGCAAGTGACCTCTGCAATAGCAAAGGCTTTCACTTTTAGAATGAATGCTCCTCATATTAATAGTGAAATTTGCCTGTTTTTCTTCACCTACTAGTCTTGTGCTAAGTAAGAATCTTTGATTGATGTGGCATTTTTTGCTTCTTTTCCCTCTTTAAAAACTAGTGTTTAAGAGAAATTATGCCCATGTTCTTACAACAGCAGGGGGAAAAAAAGCATTAGACACCTCAAGACTCTAAAATCAGAGCACAATTTATCATGTTTGAACTAATTTAATAATTTTTCCTGAGGTTTTTTGTTTCTTGAATTGTAAATGCTTTGACTGTGCAATACTGAAAGATACTTTTTATCCCTTTGTTTATCTGCATTCAGCATGAGATGGAAGGAATCAAATTCTTAGTCAAAAATTGGAAGCAAGTTATTTTAATATAATTTGTTGATCTTCCATATCCTGGATTACTGCAGAAAACTTTGCCAACCATCTGATCATTCTTTATTGACCTTAAATGCTGAAGTTTCTGTGTTTTCAGACAAAACCCATGTTATTCTCCTTTATATTATGAATATTGCTCTATCTCAAAGGATATGTCTGCTATGGGGGTGTACTGTGGTGCCTACTGGTTCTAACTGGGATTTTGTGTGCAAAAGGTGATGATCAGAGACAATATATTTGCTGCACAGGGTAGAGAGAACATAGAAGTAAATAAATATTTTATGCCAAGATATGTATTGATTTGTTTGGGTCATTCAGGAATTATGAACAATGTCAGGAAACGAGGCTGGGAAGCACCTGGTATTTGGTGCCTTAGTAATGAAATCTTTCTTCCTCCAAAAATATTTCTGTGGAAAAAGTCTAGAAAGGTGAAGAACCAGCTCTGCCAAAAAAAAAATCCTCAGGACTTCTGTGCATGTAGCAGCTAGAGATCTTTAAAATTCCTGCATTTTTAAATGTGCACCTTATAGTAGTTCCAGAAATAAATAAGTAATTTTTTTTTCTCTCTCTCTTTTTAGACCTAAACTGCACATGGAAATTTAATTTAAACTAGCATTTTACAGGAAGGTTTGCTCAACCCTCTGGGTGAAATGTCCTTTCTGAATTTTGAAGAGCAGTCTGCGTTAAGTCTCAGTTTGGCTGAGCTGGTTTTGGAATTGCTGGTTTTCCCCCATCAATTCCTCTTAACTCTGTAGATCACCTCTAACAAGTTTAGCTTTTATGCGCTTTCATATTGCACTATAAACTCACTGTGAGGATGCCATGCCTTATTTCCTCTGCAAGATATTTAATCAAAAATGATCCACAATTTCAAGCATGAATGCCCAACATCTCATTATTAAC